>NC_041225.1:1682753-1710493 GCF_002837175.3 Physeter macrocephalus | reverse complement strand
GGGTATATGCCCAGTAGTGGGATTGCTGGGTCATACAGCAGTTCTATTTTTAATTTTTTAAGGAACCTCCATACTGTTCTCCAAAGTGGCTGTATCAATTTACATTCCCTCCAACAGTGCAAGAGTGTTCCCTTTTCTCCACACCCTCTCCAGCATTTATTGTTTGTAGATTTTTTGATGATGGCCATTCTGACTGGTGTGAGGTAATATCTCAGTTTCAACACTCTTGCTTGAGGATGATAAGAAGGATCAGAGGGAAATTTCAGATATTCTGACTTTGGATATTATAGAAATACTGTAAGGTAGACCTGGAATTTATCATAAATTTATTTCCTTCAAATATCTCATATTGTATATAGTCAAGGAAACACACTAGAGAGCAACTAATAAATCATAAATCAATGCTGATGGGCACAATGAAAATAAGATTTTACATTCTCTAATTATTCACAAGTGTTGATTCCAAAATCACCCTGGAAAAATAAGTCATCTTGTGGTATTATTTTCATTTCTCCCACAGTCCTATCACAGTGTATTATGCATAGTCATTACTCAATATAAATGGTGAGCATTTATGGTTTATAACATGCCGAACATTCTAGTAAGCATTTTAAATATATTTCTTAATTTAAACCTCATAAGAATGGTATAAGTTCAGATTTTTAAGAGACTGCATTATAACTATACAGAGATTTTGTTTTAAAAGGAAAAATAACTTGCAAAAGGTCATACAGTAGAAAATGCAGTCAAGTTTAAAACTTACATCATGTGATTCTAGAGTCCTCTTAACCTGTATAATATCTTGACCCTCAGAAAATTGTTAATATATTGTGGTCCTGAAAAAGATATGTGGTATTCCTGTGTGTGTGTGTCTGTGCAACCTAATATAAGCATTTGTGATAAAGATATCACATATTGCTGACTGTGCAGCAATTTTATGATGCAATTTTTGAGACTAATGAGTAAAGAGGTCATGCAAGGCTGTATTGCTTTAGTGTTCCTTTCGATGGAACAATTTATACTTTATTTTGATCCTCTTGTCTTTTCAATAATAATACTGTTTATTTTATAAATTTGAAAAATAGAAAATCATAAAACAGAAAAATAAAATCTCATGTAATTCCAACTCTCAGGTTTTCTATATGAACCTATATAGTATATATATTGTATATAACATTTTTTACATATGTATATAATGGAGAATTTACAGTGTGATGAACTATTTGTATTTTTTTTATTGCATGTAGTTGATTCATAATAATACCTGTGTTAGTTTCACGTATACAGCATAATGATTCAGGTGTGCGTTTTTTGGAGATTATAATTTGTTACAAATTATTGTGTATAATTCCCAGTGCTATACAGTAAATCCTTGTTGCTCATAGAAATCATACCTGTAGCTCATATAACTCAATAATAAAATAGATATTTTATGTATAGGGGTTTGTGTCTATAAATCCCATACCCCTAATTTGTCCCTTCCTCCCTCTTTCTCCCCTTTGGTAACCGTAGGTCTGTTTCTATGTCTGTGAGTGTGTTTCAGTTTTGTATATAAAGTTATTGGCATTATTTTTTAGATTCCACAAGTGACTGATATCATATAGTAATGTTTTTGTCTGAATTATTTCACTAAGCATAATAATCTCTAGTTCCATCCACGTTGCTGCAAATAGCAGAACTTAATTCATTTTTATGGATGAGTAATATTCCACTGTGTGTGCGTGTGCATGTGCATGTGTGTGTGTGTGTGTGTGTGTGTGTTTATACCACACCTTCTTAATCCAGTTGTCTGTTGATGGGCAATTGGATTGCTTCCAAATCTTGGCTATTGTAAATAGGTCTCCTGTGAACAATGGGGTACATGTATCTTTTCAAATTACTGTTTTCATTTTTTCTGGTTATATACACAGGAGTGGAGTTGCTGGATCATATGGTAGTTCTATTTTTAGTTACTTAAGGAATTTCCATACTGTTTTCCATAGTGGCTGCACGAATTTACATTCCCATCAACTGTCAATGAGGGTTTCCTTTTTTCCACATCCTCCAGCATTTGATATTTAGTAGACTTTTTGATGATAGTCATTCTGACTGGTGTGAGGTGATACCTCATTATGGTTTTGATTTGCATTCTCTAATAATCAGCAGTGAAGAGCAGCTTTTCATATGCCTGTTAGCCATCTTTATGTCTTCTTTGGAAAACTGTCTATTCAAGTCTTCTGATCATTTTTTCATTGGATTATTTATGTTTTGGGCATTGAGTTGTATGAGCTGCTTGTATATTCCAGATATTAACCCTTTGTTGGTCACATTATTTTCAAATATTTCCTCCCATCTCTGTGTTTTTGTTTTGTTTATGGCTTCCTTTGTCATGCAAAAGCTTTTCAGTTTGATTAGATCCAATTTGTTTATTTTTTATTTTATTTCTTTTGCCTTAGGAGACTGATATAAGAAAATATGGCTACAATTTATGTCAAAGAGTGTTCTGCCTATGTTCTCTTCTAGGAGTTTTATGATGTCATGTCTTACATTTAGGTCTTTAAACCATTTTGAGTTTATTTTTGTGTATGGTTTTAGAGAATATTCTAATTTCATTGTTTTACATGTAGCTGTCCAATTCTCTCAGCACCACTTATTGAAGACCGCCTTTTCTCTATTGTATATTCTTGCCTCCTTTGTCATAGATTAGTTGACCATTGGTGTGTGGGTTTATTTCTGGGCTCTCTATTCTGTTCCTTTGATCTATGTGTCTGTTTTTGTGTCAAAACCATGCTGTTTTGATTACTGTAGTTTTGTATATAATCTGAAGTCTGGGAGGGTTATATTTCCAGCTTTTTTCTTTTTTCTCAGGATTGCATTGGAAATTTGGGGGTTTTGTGGTTCCATACAAATTTTATGATTATTTATTCTATTTCTGTGAAAAATGTCCTTGGTATTTTGGTGGGAATTACATTAAATCCATAGAGTCCTCTGAGTATTATGGCCATTTTAATAATACTGATTCTTCCAATTCAAGAGAATGGCTATCTTTCCATTTCTTTGAATCATCTTCATTTTCCTTTATTGTTGTTTTATAGTTTTCAGCGTATAACTTTTTCACCTCTTTGGATAAGTTTATTCCCAGATATTTTATGACACAATTTTAAATGGGATTTTTTAAAAAAAATCTCTTTCTGATATATCATTATTATTGTATAGAAATGCAGCCAATTTCTATATAGTAATCTTGCATCACGCTATGTTTTGGAACTCATTTAATAGTTCTAACAGTTTTGGGGTGCAGACTTTCGGATTCTCTGTACAGAGTATCATGTCATTTGCAAGTAGTGATGGTTTTACCTCTTTGTTTTTAGTTTGTATAATTTTTATTTCTTTTTCTAGTCTGACTGCTGTGGCTAGGAGTTCCAATACTATGTTAAATAGAAGTGGTATGAGTGGACATCCTTATCTTGTTACTGAATTTAGCAGAAAGGATTTCAGAATTTCACTGTTGAGTATTATGTTGGTTGTGGGTTTGTCATAAATGGCCTTTGTTGTATTGAGATATGTTCCCTCCATACTCACTTTGATAAGAATTTTTCTTCTTTATTTTGAATGGATATGGAATTTTTTCAGTTGCTTTTACTGTGTCTGTTGAGATGATCATGTGATTTTTGTCTTTCCTATTGTTAATGTGGTGTATCACATTGATTGATTTGAGTATGTTGAACTATCTTTTTGACCCTGGAATAAATCCAAGTTAATCATGATGTATGATCCTTTTCATGTATTGTTGGATTCAGTTTGCTAATATTTTGTTGAGGTTTTTTGTATCTGTATTTATCAAAGATATTGGCCTGTATTTTTTTTTTTAATTGGAGTGTCTTGTCTGGTTTTTCTAACTGGGTAATAGTGGCCTTGTAGAATGAATTTGGGAATGTTCCCTCCTCTTCAATTTTTTGGAATAGCTTGAGGAAAGTAGGTAGAAGATTTTCTGTATGTGAGGCCGTCCGATCCTGGATTTTATTTGCAGGGACTTTTCTTTTCTTTTCTTTTTTTTTTTTTTTTTTTTAGAGATTCCATTTCACTTCTAGTGTTCAAATTATCTATTTCTTCTTGACTCAGTCTTGGCTGACTGTGTGTTTCTAGAAATTTGTTCATTTCTTCCAGGTTGTCCAATTTGTTGGCATATAACTGTTCATATTATTCTCATGATTTTTTGTATCTATGTGGTATTAGTTGTTATATCTCCTCTTTCATTTCTTATTTTGTGTAATTGGGATTTTGCTCTTCTTGGTGAGTCTCACTAAATGTTTCTCAATTTTGTTTATCTTAAAAAAAAGAGCTCTTGGTGTCATTGATCTTTTCTACTTTTTTTTGAAGTCTACTTTATTTCCTCTCTGATCTTTCTGATTTCCTTTCTTCTGCTGACTTTGAGCTTTGTTTGTTTTTCTTTATATAATTATTTTAAGTAGTAGTTAGGTTTTTTTTTAGTTTGAGGTATTTCCTTTTTCTTGAGGAAGGCCTGTTTCACTATGAACTACCCTCTTAAACCTGCTTTTGCTGCATCCTATATATTTTGTAAAGTTGTGTTTTCATTTTTTGTCTTGAGATATTTTCTGATTTCTGATTTGATTTCATCCTTGAACCATTGCTTTTTTATTAGCGTGTTGTTTATTCTCTATGTGTTTGTTCTTTTTCCATTTTTCTTTCTGTAGTTGATTCCTATCTCATACTGTTGTGGTCAGAAAAGATGCTTGATAAAATTTCTATCTTCTTAAATTTGTTGAGGCTTGTTTTATGACTTAGTATGTGATCTGTCCTGGAGAGTGTTCCATATGTATTTGAAAAGAATGTGTATCTTGTTTTTTTTTAATGTAGCGTCTTTTATATATCAATTAAGTGCAACTGGTCTATTGTGTCAGCTAAGACCTTTTTTGCCTTATTGATTTTCTTTCTGAATGATCTGTCTTTTGATGTCAGTGGGATGTTAACTGCTCTTACTATTATTGTATTATTGTCAATTTCTTCCTTTATGTCTGTTAGTATTTGCTTTATATACTTAGGTGCTCCTGTATTGGGTGCATATATTTTAAGGAGTGTAAAAGTCCATTCCTGTATTGATCCCTTTATCATTATGTAATGTCCTGCTTTGTCTTTCATTATAGCCTTTGTTTTAAAGTCTATTTTGTGTGATATGATTGCTACCCTCATTTCCTTTGGCATGAAATATCTTTTCTATACCCTCATCTTTAGTCTGTGTGTGTCTTTTGCCCTGAAATTAGTCTCTTGTAGACAGCATATTGAAGATTCTTGTTTCTTTTTGATCCAGTCAGCCACTCTATGTCTTGATCAGAGCATTTAGTTCATTGGCATTTAAAGAAATTATTGATAGGTATAACTTATTGCCATTATATTCCTTGTTTTCCAGTTGTTTTTGTGGTTCTTCTCTGTTCATTTCTTCTTTTTTGTTTTTCCTGTTTTGGTCTGATGATTTACTTCTGTAGTATGCTTATGTTCTTTTCTTTTTGTTTTTTTGTGAATCTATTTTAGGTTTTTGATTTGTGGTTACCATGGGGTTCATGTATGTTGACTCATAACTATGTCTACTTGCTCTCAACTGATAATAATTTAAGTCCAAACACATTCTAAATTATCTACATTTTTACTCCCCTCCCCGACATTTTGAAATTTTGATGACTTATTTTACATCTTCTTGCTTATTTTTTTATTGTTTATTGTTGTAATAGTTGTTTTTGTAATATTTTTGGATTTTATTCTATGTACTGTCTTATTTAAATGGTCTTCAATCCTTACTATATACTTGCCTTCTTATTGGGGTTTTTCTTTTCCTATAGATTCTTGCTACTTTTCCATTTAGAGAAGACCTTTCAACATTTCTTTTAAGCTAGGTTTAGTATTGCTGAATTCTTTTATTTTTTGCTTGTCTAAGATTCCTTATCTCTCCTTCTACTAGAGATGATAATCTTGCTGGGTAGAGTATATTAGGTTGCAGATTTTTCCCCTTCAGGACCTTGAATATATCGTGCCACTCCCTTCTGTCCTGCAAAGTTTCTGCATGGAAATCAGCTGATGACCTTGTAGGGGTTCCCTTTTAATTGACTCTGTTTTTCTCTTGATACCTTTAGAATTCTGTCTTTAACTTTTTCCATTTTAATTATGATATGTCTTGGTGTGGGTCTATTTGGGTTCATTTTGCTTGGGACCTTTTGTGCTTCCTGTACTTGGATATCTGTTTACTTCTTTAGGTTTGAGAAGCTTTCAGGCATAATTTTTTAAAATACATTTTTGATCCCCTTCTCTCTCTCTTCTCCTTCTGCAGTCTCTTTTATGTGCAAGTTGGCATGTTTTGTATTAACCCATAGATCTTGTATATTGCTTTCTTTTCTTTTCTTTTTTTTTTTTTTTAATTTCTTTTCTGTCTGCTGTTCTGCTTGGTGTTTTCCATTGTTCTATCTTCCAGATCACTAACTCACTCTTCTTTGTCACTTTTTTTGCTATTCTTTGCTTCTACATTGCTTTTGATCTCAGAAATTAAATTGTCTATTTTTGATTTGATCATCTTTTAAATTTCTAGTTCCTTGTTACAATGACCCACATTTATATCAATAATCTTTTTACATTCAGTTAGCATTTTTATTATCATCTTTCTGAACTCAGTGTCTGGTTGACTGATGATCTCTGTTTCATTGTTTGTCCTTTCAGGGGTTTTCTATTGCTCATTTTGTTGGGAGTAGTTCCTCTGACTTTTCATTTTACTTAACTTTCTCTGTCTATGAATTTAAGATGAATAGTTATGTATCGTGGTCTTGAAGGGGTGTTTTCATGTGAGAACATCCCTAAGTAGACTGCGTGTGTCCAATATCTTTGGGGTGAGATCTGGTTTTGATTTGGATGCAAGACACATCTTTCCTCAGGGTGTTTTGGCCACTGTCACCTTGATAGGGGGTGTCGTTGCTGTTAGAGGATCTAAAGGCTGCACAAGGTGTGAGGCAGGACTTCCTTTCTGGTCTGTGGGTGTCACAGCCCTGTCAGGGATGCGGTCTGCTCCCCAGTTACTGGAAATAAAGCCGTGAAGGTTGAGCTCAATCAGGCTCTGTTCCCTTTGAGTGTGCATTTGCCCCAAAGGAGGGGAGTGCTGAAGTAAATGAAGCTTATGAGCCCATAGACGTCTGATTCATTGCCTGTGTAGGCTTCCAGGGCTCAGCTCAGATGCAGCCCAAGTTGTGTCCCTTACCATTTTGTGGTCATCCTAGATCTAGTCCAAGGCTGTGTTGTGGAGTGGGTGGGGCTGGAGCTTTTCCTGTGGCACTGCTTGAGTAAGCACGGAAAATAGCTGCTGCTCCCCCCTCCACACCTGGACCACACCCCAGGTTCCCAAGCTGTCACTCTGTAGCTAGACCAAGTGTTTTCTTAGGGCCGGCCCAGATCCCATTCCAAGCTATGGTATGGAATAATCTGGGCTGGGGTATTCACCTTCTTGGATTGGTGACAGTGGTGAGGTAGCCACTGCCAGTGCAGAACTCTTGACACTCTTTTGTTGGCAAGCCAGCACCTGTACACACTGTGTGAGTGGAGGTTAGACTTCTTCATCTTTTCTATCTGTCCAAGCAGTTCTCCCAGCAGGCAAGGGCATTTGTCTCTTTCACATAGCACCCTAGGACTGGGACATCCAGGCTTTGGCTCACCCCACTCGTGCCCCAGGACAAGTGTCTGCCTATGTGGATCTTCTCTTCCTTTCAGATCCTTCACAGGGATGGAGGCCCTGACCCTATGCCTTTTTTCCATTCTACCCAGTTATGTGGAAATCCTTCTTGCAGCTTTGGTTATATAGGAGTTCTTCTGCCAGTTTTCAGTTAGTTTTCCAAGAGAAATTTTCCATATGTAGGTGTATATTTTATGTGTTTGTGGGGGGAGGGGAGCTCCATGTCCTTCTACTTTGCCATCTTGATCTGAACCTGCATATGTATTTTTTAACAAATGATGATCATACTGTGAATTCTCTATTGTAACATTGTTTTACCTAACCAATATATTTGGAACATTTATCCATAATATGAAATAATATCCTATAAAAAGTTTTCAAAATGATATACTATTCTCTCTTTTAATATGTAAGAATTTGATTATAGTTTTTTTTACTGTTTACTAACTAAGAGAATGGAGAAGAAGATGTGGTATGTGCGGTCCTCCTGATTTAACTCACTTTTTGTGTTCTTTCTGCTTGTAGTCTTGGGAAGTCACTGTCACATCAGGCAATTTCTAAGAACTAGTTTTCTGCTTGGCCATATTTTCATTTCTAATGCACAATAAACCAGTGGTTATGAAGGTAGTAACAATGGAATTGGTCTTCCCCAAGTACAGGTAATAATGAGATGCAATATTTCTAAAGAATTTTAACCTAATAATAAAACAAAATGAGTTAGCCTCTTTAAAAAAAAAAAATCACCATGTACTAGCATTTAAAACAATTCAAGTGATATAGTACTCTTCCTTACCGGGATGTGGACTCCCACAGACATAGCCCTTAATATATCATTGATCCCTACCATTATAATTGTACCCTCCAGCCTGCCAAGATAAATGAACAGTAGTTGTATCACATACTATATTTAAATTCTGTGTATCCAACATCAAATACTTAGAACAGCTTATTTTGCATGCTGTTTACATAAGTTGCAGAAATTTTTCCTAGTATATGTGTGCCTTGTCTGTTCCAGATATTACCTTCCCCTCAATTCCTTCCCTATTCAAATTGAGTGTTTGTTTTTTGTAATGCTCTCATCTGCACTTCTGATGTGACTCATTTTTAAGATGGGAATAATTTTTCTTATGTCTTCTATCTTGTTTTCTCTTTTTCCAGAAATGCTTTGATGTTTGTGATATTAGCTATTAGATAGCAGCCTATGCCCCATCTCTAACATTGATGTGGGGTTTTCTTTTCCTATATTTAGGATGTTTTCCTTATTTTAGTATTTTTCTAGGAAGGAGCTGCTAGATCCTTATATTCAAATTATACTTCTCTCCATCATGACATTTATTTTTAATTAATACTATGAACAATATTTGATACAATTTTAAAATTTGAGAACTTATCAAGAGTATCTTAATGAGTATTTTAATTGAGTATTTACTCAATTTAAACAGTTAAAATAGCAATAAAGCATCATTTGATACTGATCTTGCAAGTTTCATATATAGAGAGTTGAGGATCTTTTTAATGCTTATTTCCACTTGACTAAAATGGAAAAAGGAATGAATCAGTTTATTTTGATTTATGGAATGTCATGACCTATTTGGATAAACATTATTGAGATCATTGCCTTGAATTTCTAAAAACCTCTTACAGCCTAGGCACCTTTTTTTTTTTTTTTTTTTCTCTTGAGTTCCCCATCAATCTCTTTTGCATTTCATTTAGGTAGTAAAAGTAGTTGAGCTGCATCATTTAGTAACTCTTATTTCACCCTCCATAAACTTTACTTTCTGCCTTAAAGGGTACAATAGCATTAGCTTTTTTATTTTGAGACTAAAATGTCTTAGGTTTGAGAACTAAGCAATTTGTCTGTAAATGTATTTTCTAGTCCATTTGTTAAATCTGCAGTAATAAATGTCCACATTTGGTAAAAAAAAAAAGTATTTTAATAGACTACTTTGGGTGAAGATTAGGGGAAATTTTGAAATTTCAAATTTCAGCATCAATAACAGAAATCATAATTACCCAAGGGGACACTCTAGACTTAGAGGCCAGATACTCATGGTGCTGGACATAGTCAACAAACAGTTCAATATTCTCTAGAAAAGGCACTCAGGGAAACACTAATACTGTTACCATTACCTCTGAGTTCTCCTTTCACCACTGAGGACAGCCCACCTTGGGCTCTTCACCTTCTACAGGATCATTTTCTAAGCAACAAGCCTGGAAAACTATTCCAACAAGATACTTGCTTCAACAGAGTGTAGATGAGGAGATTTCAAGATTTAAAAGTTTGAGAAATACTACATATTCTACTTTCCCACCTAAGCATGTAATTCTTCTTTCATTTAACACCTATTACTATTCCATAGGACTACAGTTCCTTAGAACATTCCTTCAAAAATTCTCTTCAGCAACTGGAAGCCATGGGTTGTGTGTTTAGCTCTGGATCAGGCTCTCAGGCTCACAAGTAACTGATACTTTCCCTCAAGGATTCATAAAAGGGAGGATAAAGGAAAAGATTGTATATGGTGCACCCTCCAAATCAGTTACCATTATTTTCTAGGCTCTCTGAGGGAGCCTATGAACTCCTTGCCTGAGACACGGATAACCTATCATTAGTCCTTACAGATGGAAATATCTGTCTTTGTTTTTCATGACAGGATCATCCTTAATAACTAGAATCTTCATGTGGTTCCAAAGCATGTGACATAATTTCTGACAGGATTTGTACGTATTCAGTCAGTTTTGGTGACTAGGTGATAATTCCCAAAGTGTAATCAGTGGATCATTTATATTGAAATTGCCTGGGTGGCTTGATAAAAATTCAGATTTCTTTACATATTGAACTGCAATATCTGGGGAGTGGGATCATTGTGACTGCAGTTTTAGAAGCAAGAATCTCAGGTAATTCTTCTACTTGCTAAGGTTTTTAGAAACACTGATTTAAATTACAAAATAGTGTTTTGTTTTGTTTTGTTTTTACAGTACGCGGGCCTCTCACTGTTGTGGCCTCTCCCGTTGCGGAGCACAGGCTCCGGACGCGCAGGCTCAGCGGCCATGGCCCACGGGCCCAGCCGCTTCGCGGCATGTGGGATCTTCCCACACCGGGGCACGAACCCGTATCCCCTGCATCGGCAGGCGGACTCTCAACCACTGCGCCACCAGGGAAGCCCAATAGTGCTTATTTTTTAACTGGATCCTCATATGTGCCTTGAGGTTCTCCACCTGAGTGGAATCTTCTCACACTGCCATGTCCTCCTACTTCACGGATATGAACCTGAGGCAGAAGCTTTGGTTAAGTTTAAAAACTGTCTGATATAGAGCCTTGGTAGGGAGAAGATTCTGGGAACCTTGTAGACTCAAGTTTTAAGTTCTAGAACCCAGAGATAAAAAGCAGAAGGGGACTGTAACAGCTGACATGAATGGTAAGATTTCCTCAGACTCCATTAGCTGATCAAGAAAGTAACAACAGACCTTTGAGGTTTCAGTTAGGTCTGAGTCAGACTTTGTGGTATGTAGGCCAAATCCAGCCTACTGCCTGTTTTTATAAATACATATATGTTTATTAGAATACAACCATGCCCTTTCATTTCCTTATTGTTTATGGCTGCTTCCATGCTACAATGGCAGAGTTAAGTAGTTTCAATAGAGACCATCTGACCAGTAAAGCCTATAATATTTACCATCTGGCCCTTCACAGAATAATCTTACCAGTTCCTGGTTGAGGATAATTTTATTCTAGGTGTAGTATCAGTTTAGAGGAATAGTTTTGTCTTATTTTCATTGAAACATGAAAGCAATCCAAGATCTATTTGCTTGATTCAAATAAAACAAAGAACATAGGTGAGATTCAAGTGTTACTTCAGGGTCTCATTGTAAACCAGAAGGATCTTCCATGAAAATGGATGCTAAATTTAATTTTTCATGGTATTTAATATTTAAACAACTATGAAAGCAGATGAACTAGGAGTTTAAAAGTGTTCTAATTGGAACATTCAATTTTTTCAGTATGTTTCCCTCCTTTGGGTGGGGGTGGGTGAGTTACAAGGTTTACTCATTCCAATGATTGTGGCGCTCAGTTGCTCACCTTTGAGTTGGAAAATTTATCAACACATCATGCCAGAGAGCTACAAAATCAGCCTCGAAATATTCATCAATCAAGAGATTCTGTCAAAAATTTTCCTAGTTTGCATTCTGGATTCCCTGGAAGAGATTTTCACAATAAATTTAACAATATGATTATAGCACAGGCCCTCTGCTTAGCCACTGGGTGCAAATGGTTAGCTTCTCTATAAATATTTAATTTCATATTAAGGGAAAGAGTAGAGAAATGTTTGATCCCATGGAATTTTGTAGTTAATAAGACAACTTTTTGCCACCATGTGAGTCATATCAACAGTTAAAGCTGATCGTACAGTCTCAAAGGTACCCAAGGTTTACAGCTGAAAATAGCTGAAATTGTAACCATGACAATAGAAGACTTAAGCTTGAATAAAATAAAGGTATATATCTTGAGGGAAATCTACTCTATTTCGCAAAGTCACATCATAAGGGTCTGTATTTTGAGAAGTGGTCGTTCCAAAATTATATGACTGTGTGTCATCGTGAGAAACTTGGATTATTACTTCTCATATTCAAGCCTTTTCATCCTGTTAAAGTGGGTTGAATTTAGTCATTTTATCAAAAAGTTCACTTTCCAATAGGGGACACTAAAATACTGCCAAATCAATTTAAATAGATCAGGAAGGGCATATGGTAACCCAAGTCTGACCTAGATTAAAGAGTAAATTATGGAAATGAAAATAAAGAATCCTTCTGAAATTGTGAAAGTTAGATTTAAGTTTTGAATAGTTAATACATTTTCTTGTTATTTTAGAAAGTAAAACAATATTCCTTACCTTGAAATTCTTAAATTATGTTTCCCCTACTGTGAGAAAAAAAGGCCCAGAAAATATTATTTGGAGTAGAAAGAAGATGTGGTCCAGTGACCTGTTTTCCTATAATTAACCAAAGACATATTTTCTCATTATGAAGAGTACAGTTGAAAAAATATATGTTTGTGAAAAAAGTGGGAATCTTAAAAACTAAGTGGAAAAGAGGTTACCCTTAAAACTAGTAGAAGACAAAACACAAATCAACTTCTCTCCTAATCATTATACTTACACATTTGCCATTCATATTGTCTGCAAACTGATCAGCAGGATCACAGAACAGGCACTTCTAGTCTGTTAATTACTCAAATTTATTTATTTATATATTTTAAATTGAGGTATAATTGACATATAACTTTATATTAGTTTCAGATGCACTACATAATGATTCATTATTTGTATATATTACAAAATGATCAAAAACATAAGTCTTGGGCTTCCCTGGTGGCACAGTGGTTGAGAGTCCCCCTGCCGATGCGGGGGACACGGCTTCGTGTCCCGGTCCGGGAAGATCCCACATGCCGTGGAACGGCTGGGCCCATGAGCCATGGCCGCTGAGCCTACGCGTCCGGAGCCTGTGCTCCACAACGGGAGAGGCCACAACAGTGAGAGACCCGCGTACTGCAAAAAAACAAAACAAAACAAAACAAAACAATAAGTCTAGTTAACTTCCATCACTCCACTCCAGTTTTATTATTACTTAGTGCTTGTAAGATTACTTTTAAATTTTAGAACAAGTGAAAAGAATTTATTTATGTGTATTTTCACTTAATTTTTTCCAACTATTATTTAAAAAACAGCCGATCTATCAATTGACTTTTGTATAAATCCTCTAGACTAAAATCATCGTAAATAACATGTGGTATACTTATAATATTTTATTTCTTCCTTAACATAGAAAAATGTTAATATGTAGATCTATTGTTAAATCACGTTGATGTATTCCTCTTCCAAAGTGTTGGAATGAGGTAAAACAGGCTGTATGTGAATGCATCTGTATGGTATATCTGGAGACACATTGTCAGGAAAACAATGAGGTTTTCCTGACATCTGGGAAACTTGAGTTCATTTTAGCTTCATTAATGATGCATGTTTAGATATTGGACAAAACAGCTCCTGAATAACTCAATTTTGCTACATATTAATGGTGATAACAAAGCTCTTTCCAGGAAGGCAAAAGAATATGCCACTAAGCAGGCAAATCCTAGTAATTGTTTGAGTCAGAATTGCTTCCATTCAAATAGACAAATGTGCTTCCAGATAGCATTTCATTAATTCCCAATCAGTAATCCATTAACAATGCGGAGGACATTATTATTAAATAATCCAAATCTTATAGTTTCAGGAGACTTTTATTGCTTGTCATTGTGATAAGCTTTATAATTATCCAAAAATAGAAGAGCTAAACTATATTCTGAATACATTAGTAAAGATACAAACTTATGACTCAACCAGTTAGGGAATGTTTGCCATTTTTCATTCAAATGTAAACATAAACTCTGGAAGCAATAAATTAATGTTCTTTAGCTTTCAGTGGTGTGGAAAAATCATATTGTTTTATCATTGAAAGTTTATTTTATGAGTGACTGGCACTGGCACATTTAAACTTATCAGCTTGTCTTATATTTGCTTCAACACAAGGACAACTGATTCTCAGGCACGAATTGTCATCTAACTTAAAAATACTGGAACAGAAAGAGTATTTTTAGTATTTTGAAAGGACAAAGGTCCTTCTTGAAAACACTTTCACCTACAACTGATCTTTAAAAAAATTATTTAATTTTTTAAAAGAATTGGGTCAGGTCTCAATATTTCCCTTTTTTCTACATTAAAAATACTCTTATAGGGGCACTAATTTGACTATGCACAGAATGTAGTCTTTTTTAACTATTTGTAAAAATAATTATTGAAGGTTTGGATAGAAATATCTTTTGGCTCAAAGGATATTATTTCAAACAAATTAATCAGTATTGTCTAGATCCAGCAAAGGATTCAGTTTTTTTCTAACCTTTTTAATTCAAATACAATATTCATGTTCACAGTTTAGAAGATTAATAGAATTTTCTTAACTAACACCATTTACATTGTATTAGATGGAGTTTGGATAATTTTTCTGCCATATGCTAGGTTAAATTGAGCTGCTTAAGCATGAGGTTACGTTGTATTTGTGACCAATTTCATGACAATACTTCAAGTGCCTTGATATGTATGCCTTCAGGTGTGCATGAGCTAAAATGCCATGGTACCATAGAAGCCTCTGAGGTGACCTTTTATGATATACTTCTAGGCTATTCTTCAGAACTATGGATTGCTCTTACTTTTTTCTTGGGAAAGCTCTTTAAGAATTTCTGAGCTCTCATAAAAATGCTCAGAAATCTGGAAGGGCTTGCTTGATCCTTTTCCCAAGAATTGCCACTCTTACTACGCTTTCTATCCCTTGAGAATCTACTTTTCTTTGCTTGCACCAAGGCCTCTATTCATTCATTCTTGTCCAGCTTATACCTCTTACTGCTGACTTCTTACTCTCTACTAATTTTACATATTTTCTATCTTATCCCTTATTTTTCCTACTTATTTCTTCCTCCATGGCTCTTAATTTTGGCTATAACAGGACTTAGTCTATGATCTTGACCAGTCAATGATAATACAGCTTACCACTTTTCTGTTGAAACAGTTATTGCATTGTCTATATGTTTATAAGTATTTTATACCAAAATAAATAATGTGTTTACAATATCACAAGGTGATTTCAACTATCTCAATGTGTTCATTGATGATAATTCTGTTAGATATGAGCAAATTATCACAGTAACAGGGAAGTAACATATTTTATAGATAAGTCAACTGAAACACAAAGAGACTGAATATACAAGAAGAATCTGAGATCTTTCCAAATCCTGTGGTCACTGAGCATTACCATGTCTCTACTAATATTTTTGGCACGTTTTTCCATGTCTCCCCCTACAGCTGAAATTCCTTTCATCCATCAAGTATGGCTGAAAATATTTTCTCATCTATGAAGTGTTCTGTGAACTATTCAAGCAGAAAGAATTGTTCTTTCTTTGGGGTATTTTCCAACTTCTAGGAGAGAAGGTTTTATATTGTATTATATTTAGTTGTATATGGCTCTGCATCTACTTTATTGGGAATTCTATGAGAGTGAGCAGCCTGACTTCTTTATACTTATATCCCAAGTCTTTTACACAGAGCTAGAAACTTAATAATTATTCATTTACTTGAACTCATTTTAAAAAATGCATCTAGATTTAAGGTTGACTCCAAGGGCCAGGGATGCCTAAGAAACAGGGAAGTGGGTGTAAATGTATTTTTATTAGCTAAAACATTGCTCGTTTTTTTCTAAAGCACTCTATTTCTCTTAATTGTATGAAATAGTTGAATTTGAGTATAAATATGGAATATTCACTAGAGAGAATTAAACCTATCAATCACTTAAAACAAATATGGCCTTTGTAAAGACTTAATCACCACAGGCTTCAAATCTCACACAGATAGCTTAATTTAAAATCAGTAAAACATTTTAAATCAAATCCTCCAGACATCCTCCAGTCCTTGCCATAAAATCTACAAAACCTAGTTATGATTAATGGCATTATTATGAATCCCAAATCTCATTACTGAGTATTGCTGAAATTACTTTCAGTATTAAAACTATTAAAACTATTCAATGATTCCTTACAACTTGTGGCAAATCATTATTACTTCCTTCTATTACTATTGTAATATTATTAATCATAATGAATTCCTTTGAAATTCAGTGGAGCAGCAACATATTATTCCTTATGCATTTCCACTATAAATTATCTCTAGTGAAATAACTGCTTAAGAAATATTATTAAGTTACTACATAGCACCTGCAGAATCATAATCAGACCAAGGAATTTATTCCAAATGAAGTTACTATGACCAGTTCTACTGGAAACAGAAATCAGATAAATGAAAAAAGATAAGAAATCCTAAAAATAAAGTATTTCTAAATAGTGTAAGATTATTAAATTTCCTCTGCAAATATGTCCAGTAGACTTTAATGAAAAATGATTAAAATGCAAAGCATTGGTCTTGTCACATGACAAACCCAAGAGAGTGCAGTCATGTAGATTATACATATCTCTAATCTAATTAAATGGTGAAAAAGATTTATGGGTACAATAGGAACATAGCCTCAATGTATATTTGTCATCTCCTCTGTCTGTAAAATTTTCTGCTCACAATAACAGGAAGTAATGAGGGCAGGAAGAAACAAAAGACAGCCCTATCCCTATTGCCATTGAATAGATTTGTGCTGGCATTTACTTACTGTTGCTGTGCAACTTGCAGCTCTCACAGTATTTGGGGATCTCTATCTTAAGTTAAAGTTTCCTTCCTCTCTATCTTGTGAATAAAATATGTTGAGGATATGCAAAAAGAGAAAACTGCAGAAATCAACTGATAGTACATAATTTTAAAACGTTCTCCAGTCAAAGGCATGAGGGAGGAAGATCAGGGTATCTGGGCAGCTCATATTTTTTTTCCTTTTTTTTAACCTGAGGAGTCACATTGAAATTCCTTTCTTTTGTTTGGTCATTGCTAAGAAGCTAGAGTAAGCATACCTATTCTCTCAAACCTAAGAATAAAAAGGAAGGCATAAATGACAGGCATAAATGACATTGTGATTAGCTGTTGTATTGTATTCATTACGACTTCTACTCCTCTCTAATGGGCAGCTACCCTCTAAAGTAAGTTGTCAAAATTAGAATGCTGTTTGTATGTGTGTATGTGTCTGCATGCTTGCATGCATGAGTGCATATAAATGTCTATCAATTTGTCCATGTGTCTGTCTGTGTGAAGATGTCTCATTTCTCAGTTTTATCTGTAAATTGATTACTTGAACATGCAAGCATGAATTAGATAAGATGGGGTGAGGCACTAAGTTGGGCATGAATATGACTTTATAAAACAAGTCATAATTCCTACATTATTATACTTAATTTACAATGACAATTCTTTGGAAGAATCTGACTTCAAATCTAGGCATGTTCACTTTATTGGATCTGTTCTTCTAGGCAAGTTGTGTATCCTAACTAACTTGTTCATGCCTTTTTCATTTCTACAATGGGGAGGCTACTAGTAACAGCACTATTATGAGGCTGAAAGAGATAAGGCATAAAGTACCCCATTGTAGCCTCAGGATCATTGAATGAATTCAATAACTATTAGTTCTACTTCTACTGCTACTTATTATTATCAGCTTACTCTCTTATTCTTCCTGATTGATTTTCAGTTGACAAGTGCATTAAAATGTTAAGAATTTCATTTTTTCCATCTCAAATCTCAATATTTCCTTGAAATTCCCAGATCAAGAACTGAGAATTCAAAACCCCGTCCCTTAATACAAAACTGGTGATTCCATCACACTTATGAATTAAGTTTTATTTATCATTCCAACCATTTTATCATTATCTAACCATGTCATCTTTCAGGACTTCCTGGTGATATTATAATCTTTTTAAAAGATTATAATAAAAGAAAGGAATTTAACATTTGTTCTCTTCCTCACCTGTATATGCCAGGTATACCTTATTTGGCAGAAAGGACATACTTTGAATAATGGCTCATAAATAAATCCATGTATATTGAATGATGATTCAAGTGATATTTAAAAATTTCAATGAAACTTTACAGGAAAAATTAACTTCTCTTTTTTATATTGTATAATTTTGAAGATTATAGACAAAATTCTTACTGTAGTATGCATTAGCAAAGCATTTAACCTTTGTTACATGTCTACTGGGCTGCTGAAACTGGCCAGGCTTTATGTATTCTGTTGCATTTATTTCTTCGATGAAGCCAGCAATGCATCATGATCTCAATTTTAAAGAAAAAAATTGAGGTTCAGAAATAATAACTTGTAAGTTCACTAAGTATTAGGAATTGATAAACGTATCCAATGTGCATGATTTTTAGTGTATGTTTTTAGCACTTTACTGCTAAGATTTTCTCAAATACTGAAGTCTTACTTGTGCTTTTATATACAGCCTTATTTCCAAACACATAAGAACACTGGACATCTTTCCATGCAAGTGAGAATAGTTTTTTCTATTTTTCATATATTTACTGTGATTTGAATTTGCGTTTATAGTTATGTCTTAGTCTGTTAGGGCTGCTGTAGTAAATACTGTAGATTGGTGCCTTAGAAACAACAGAAGTTTATTTCTCACAGTTCTGGAAGAAGTCCAGATAGGAAGTCCAAGATAAAGGCACCAGACTTGATGTCTGGTGAGAACCTGCTTTCTGGTTCATAGACCACACTCTCCTCACTGGGCCCTCACATGGCAGAACAGAGGTAGCTCTCTGGCATCTCTTTTATAAGGGCACTAATCACATTCATGAAAGTTCCCTCCTCATGACCTAATCCCTTCCAAAAGACCCCACCTCCAAATACCATCACATTGGGAGTTAAGTTTCAACATACCAATTTTGGGAGACACAAATATTTAGTCTGTACCAAGTTATAAAGATAATGCAAACTAAAAAATAAGTGTATTAATTTATGAACATATGCTTATATCAATCCCACTGAACATAATTAGAAGTGTGATTTCCTTGTAATATTTACTCCCCAGAAAGCTTTCAACCATCTTTTAGGAAAATATTTAGGTGTAAGGAAATAACTGACTTCTAAGTTGTTACCCATGGAGTCAAGATGCAATGGGCCTACATTTAGAAAACATGGCAAAATGCTGTACTTTAAAGACACTGCACTGAGATTTCAAGTATAAGTTGTTTAAGAAGTTTAATTACTATTATTATTAAGAGAAACCTTAAATTTTTTAAGAGAACTTGAGTGGAAAACAATCATGAGAAAGGATATATGAATTTCTTACCACAATTTCTCAATTGTGGATACAATTATGGTTGCATATTTGAATGAAATAAAAGTAAAAGAAAAAACAGTTTTGCTGTTGTGATTTTTAAAAAATCCACCTTCCATAATGCTTCTTTGTAAAAAGATACACATTTTTCACTCAAATATGATTGCCCGACATGTTTCATTTTTTATCCCAAATATTTCCCACATATATTAATCAATATTTTACTGTTTTTCTGTTCTCTTTGTTCTTGAAGTTTATTATAAGACTTTAAAAAAAGATTGCATTAAAGATATGCAGATCTTTTTTTCAGTGCCCAATAGGTTAAAGAATCTTTGTAATCAAATGCTGCTTCTAATTCTATGAAGTTATTTAATAATTTGTATTACACCTTGGATACTCTTTCTGCCACCAACTGCACTGTACATTTGCCACAGCCGTTGACTTTTCATTTTCACCAATATTGCCCTATGCCTTAATGGACCATTTTCAATCTGCTAAAATAAAACATCATACATTTTATTATTGTGACATTTTCACAGCAATTTTTTCTGCACTGAAGAAGTTGTTACTCTGAGACCAATCAGTATACATTAAAGTGAATCTACTTTCCTCAGGAAAATATAAAAAGTGTCATTTAGATATCCTAGTTGCTTTATCTTATGAACAATTCCTTGAAGTTGAAGTTACTTGCATATTCTATCTCTTTTTTTTGTTACAAAGATAAAAGAGAAACTATTAAGTAATTATTTTGGTTAAGATTCTCCTTTAGATAATTACATTTCATTTGTATAGATGTTATAATGTCTTGCTATTTACTCTACCCATGACCTTAGACAAAATACAACTGTCCTAAACCTGAATTAGGATTTTCAAATCCTTAAATCTGGGTCCTGACTCCACAGGTGATTTCTAAATTCCACAAACTATGTTCCCTTTTATAGGAGTCCTGAATTCCTGCAACAACCTTCCAAGTAAGCTCTGTAGAAACCCCATAATTTGCCATCTCCTTTCTTATATCTGAGCTAACGAACACTCATTAATGTCCCCAGTGAATACAGACTTACACCTTTAAAAATACATAACTTTATCTCTTCATTCACTGTGAAGATCTTTTTCCTTGCCTTTGGTGAAATTCCTGTCTGGTGTTCTAAAATATACTCTGAGAACACCTGGAAGAACACTTTTCAGTTTACTAATTGAATATCCTATAACCATAATCAAATTTTCAGTAGATAAGTACGACTATACTTTTAGAACAAAATTGAAAACAATAGCATTGAGCTCTTTTATCTTCATTTGTCTCCCACTAATTCTTATCTGTAGGTGAATGTATGCATACATGCTTCATAATAAGGCATGTTCTTTCATTGTCATAAACAATGTATTCTCTTCTTTTCCTTCATTCATTATTTATTGGGTGATTACTACTTCTCAGGCATTGGGAAAATCACTGAAGATGTAGCTGGGAACAAAGCAGTTATGTCCCATCCAAGAGCTTTCAGTGTTTTTGAACAAATAAACAAGTAGATAGAGAATTCAATACAATGTGTGAGTACTGTGAGAAGGGAGGTATACTACATAAGAGTCCCTAAGAAGAAATTTAATCTGGATTTAAGTGTCAGGGAAGGCTGCCTTGAGGAGGGGGCATGAAAGTATGAGTCAGGAGTAGGAAAGAGAGGAATTAGGAACTCTGACTCACAAAGTGGTAATAGCATGTTCAAAGAATAAGACCATGCAAGAAACAGAATGAAGGCTTGTGTGACTGGAACTTATAGGGGAGAAGAGAAATGAGACCTGAGAGACAAGTAGCCAATCTTAAAGGGCATCAGAGACCACATTAGCATTTAGGTTAAAGAGTGATGAGATCATATGTTCTTTTGATGACTCAGTATAGAATTTGGATTGATGACAAATAAGACTGAAATCAGGGAGATCAATGATGAAGCTATAGGAATAGTCCAGGAAAGATAAGATGGTGGTACTAGGGTAGTGGACCTGAGTATGAAAAGTTACAGGAGATGTATAAGAGGGGAAGCTATCAGACTTTTGGTGTGTGGGATTGTGTGTGAAGGAAGAAGACAAGCAAGACATTAAAGTTGATGCTTATGCTTTTGGCTTAAAAGAACAAATGTGTGTCAGTGTCATTTATTGAAGTACATAATAGAGGAGAAGAAGTAGATCTGAGACAAAATTAATATGTTCATTTTGTGGTGTTTTGTAGATTAGATTCCCGCAGGGTATACAAATGAAGCCAACCAGAAGGCAGTGGAATTTAGAAGTCTGGAGCTCACAAGAGCAGTAGAGCAGAATCCAATTGTTATGGGTAGAAGAATAAATTGTAATGAGGAAGTATAGACCATAAATGTAAACACCTCTTCATGTCATGATTACTGTTTCCAATGAATCTTTTAAGTGATACACAAAACTAGCTGCATATTAATCTCCTAGGGAGCTTTGAAAAATATTAATATTTTGTCCTGGTCACAGAAAAATCAAATCAGAATTTGGGGATTTGAGGGTTGCAGAATCCAGAGATTGGTGTGTTATAACAGCTTTACAGGAGTTCTAACATGAAGACAGAACTAAAATCTACTGATTATAACTTTATGGTATATTTGTAATTCTCAAAATTTTATTGCCTATCAAAGGGAAAGGACCAGTAGACATATAGTTTATGACAAATGATATGTGATTTAGAACTACTTATTGCAACATGTAGTTTTAATCATTGGCAATACTAATTACCTACATTTACAAAATACTATGTTATTTCATGGATACATTCATCTTGGAACTAGAAAACCCTGACAGAAATTAATATATATTTAGTACCTAGTACTCCCCACACTCTTATTAAGAGTTTTATATAAATTATGTCATGCAGTAAAAAAATTAAAAACCTACAACTACCCTGTAGTATTGAAATAAAAATCTCTTGATACTAGGGGTTGCTTACTTGCCCAAGGTCCCATTATAAATATATTAACAGGTAGACCCAGTGTTCATAAAAGCTGGGATTAAACCTATTGGGCATATTATTTTTTATAATGCAAATTTATACATTTCCTTCTTTTTCAGGCTGAAACTCTGTTTGAGAGTTGTTTTTTATTTTATTTTTTTAATTTATTTATTTATTTTTGGCTGTGTTGGGTCTTCATTTCTGTGTGAGGGCTTTCTCTAGTTGCGGTGAGCGGGGGCCATTCTTCATCACGGTGCGCGGGCCTCTCACTATCTCGGCCTCTCCTGTTGCGGAGCACAGGCTCCAGACGCGCAGGCTCAGTAGTTTTGGCTCACGGGACTAGTTGCTCCGCGGCATGTGTGATCTTCCCAGACCAGGGCTCGAACCCGTGTCCCCTGCATTGGCAGGCAGATTCTCAACCACTGCACCACCAGGGAAGCACTGAGAGTGTTTTTATAACAAAGAAGAGTTAGCACAGAGATTTAAGCATTAGAAATATGTACTCGTTTGTCTGTTCTCCTCAGGGGCAAAACACCAATTATCTCTAAATCATAATACACTTTCACCTGACTCTTAGTTGAATGTATTTGGAATGTTTAATATAAACAGCCATTTTTGCCTGAAAATTAATCAAATATGATTCAATGTATGAAACATATAGTATATGTGCATCCTGCTAGCGAATGCAGCCCATGAAACAACTTTTTCTTCTTTTTAAAATGTTTCCTTCTTTTTTTGATCTTATTTCTGAAATAATATTTTGCATACATTTTTATTTATCTTCTCCTGCATTGTGCTTTACCTTATTTTTCATTCCTTCCTTATATTCCATGAAAAAACAAATAAAACTCCAGCCATAAAGTTAAGAAAAAAAAAATGAATTGCTAAACACAGCTACGAGAATCAACCTCAGCTCTAGGGAAAACTAAGTGGTAAGAAGTCAGTAGGTAGTGAAATGCTGTATGAAGCTTGACTTGCTAGACTTGTATAAGAAGAGAGAAAGAAAAAGGACTCTAACTGAAAGGATGATTTTTGCTAGAGGTGGAGTATTAGATATAAATTCTGGGCATAAATAAAAAGGGGATCCAGGTTAGCACAGTGTAAGGAGGGTGAGTGGAGACTTACACTGCATACCCTCTTCAGGAACTCTCTTCCTGAGGTCTGGAAAACAAATATAATCTGGGATCTGTACATCTAAACAAGAAACAGAGTAGTCGAAGAAACAACCCCATCTTGGCATTGAAATAATGAATAATTGTCAGTAACATGTTCATTTGAATATAACAATCAATGGTATCAATCAATTATATATGGGAAAATGACCCATGATATTTTTTTCCTAAATCTGCTGCAAAATGCTAACAATTATTGATGATTTCTGACCAGTTAGAAGCCACTGAATACAGATTTATTAAAAGGATATCACTTAAAAAACCAGACCATTTGCAACTATCTGAAATACTTGTAATTACTTTGGATAAAATTTGTTCCACAGTTTTATGGTCGGAACTTGTCATTTAACATAGGAGAGAAGCACAGCATCTGTCAGAACAGTGGCAAAATATTATTCTTATTCTTTGAATACCAAGACAGGACCAGTAGATATTTACCAAAAATTTATTTTGTTTTCCATAACATGACTACACCACTGGGAGGGAGCTATCTTTCATCAGTGGAATATGAAGAGAAGTGAAACATGAAATTTTCCGATTTTTAAGGTGCAGGTATGTCTTCACTACTTTTCCCTCATTTGATGTTGATGTGGATTACAAGACCATAGAGCATTTGATGAAAGCAATCTGGATTCATGAATCTTCATGCAGAGGAAAGTACCCAGGAAAAGGTGCACTGAAACGTCTGAGTAAGAGACTTCTACTCTGTTAAGTCATCTAAAATTTAAAGTTCTAAAAGTTAGATCACCAGAATTTTTCCAATAACAAGTGACGAGTTAAAAAATTGCTAGAATGTATTATCCTCTGTTCTAGTAAATATAGAAGTTTTTGAAGTATGAATGTTCATCTAGAAAGTGGGATATGTGGGAAGTTTCTAGATTCTCCAGAATGTTTATGATGTTCTGTCACAAATCTCAGAAACAACTCTTCATAAATCAAATAACTTACTCTGATTTAGCTTTTCCTGCTCTTTTGTTAGTGGCATGTCACTCCTATGTTGTCACTTACCATGTCTTATATCTGGGTTTTTATTGTTTGTTTTTTTGTTCTGAGTCTCCTTTTCATTAGCTATCAAAAGCTTCCTCATTAGTGGGTTGAAATAAGTAAAGAAATATAAGTTATCTATGAGGTTCTATAATCCATGCGCCTGATGGAAAATTTTTCAGAGAAGACCACATACGTACCATTCCTGAAATTTACCCTAATACAACTATTGCAACACAAGTCTCTTTGTGGAGACATAGATTCAGAGGACAGCAAGTAAGGAACATTTTATTCTTTGTTTCCATGTCGGCCTAAATCTCAGACCTGACATAGATATGCAAAAACTCTCGTGTTGAGAAGGTAGGCCTGAGATTTTTAACTCCAATAGATTTAATGAATTCCTTAGTTCTTTTTTCCTCTAAATTTTATCTATAAAACTATCTTACTATTTTGATGGCAAGAAAAAGTCTAAGACAAAAGAAGAGGAAAGTGCATATTTTCCCTAATGTTTACTGCAGGGTTGATCTAAATTATCTGTCTCAGGCCTTAAGAAAGAAGCATATCCCAGAAAGCAGGGAGACTCAAGGCCTTTGATTATCCCATATTCCAGCTAAGACAGAGATAATGACAATGAAACAAAGAGCTTGAATATATTAGATCTTTACTAGATCTTAAAAGCTCTTCATCTAGAATTGGAATATAATCAACATCCTTGACAATGATCCTATGTTATTAATATTTCTACTTTTGAGTGGAGAGGCATCAGGGAATGAAGTGACCAGGATTCAAGAGCCTTGAGTTTTTCATAGAAGTCAGCAGGTATCAGGTAATAACCATAAAAGAATAGCATAATTATCATTATTATTGTCATTATTATTATTATCATAATGATCAATAGCATTATACATACCTTTTGTGTTCTCTTTATGCGCTAGACACTATGCTTAAGGTTACAAATAAATTATTTCCAGTGAACCACATGTGCAAATTGAGGCCACATGTATTCTATGCCCAATGCCTAAAATATATGAACTCTATTATTTAGAAGGTATATCACATCTTATGATTCTTCTGGGTTCATGCCTAAATGAGTAGGATGACAGAAGTCTTAACACAAAATATGTAAGAATATTACCTTATCTGTATAAGTACTTAATTTGCCATATATAAACTTAAGAATAAATTTGCATAAACACATTCACATATATACTTAAAATTTAAACACGTTTATATTAATAGTTTATCCTATAGAAATCAAGAGAAAATATATGAAATATTAATTATGATTGAATAATGATTTACTTGAATTCAATGTTAATGCAAAGTAAAATAAATTCATAAGTGAACCTCTAGGGGGATCCAAAAAGGCATAAAATTCATATCTGGAAATGACTTAACATTATGTATAGCTCATGATTTGTAGATAAACTGAAGATAAGAAGTTAAATGTTTTCACAATGTCACAAATATATGAAAAGTCACCAGATTTCCATATTCCCTGTCAAATATTCCTTTGACCATACACACATAAATAAAAAATGTGCCCATAACCCCACAATTCAATGAAGACAAGTGGGAGGTGAGTCCTTCATTACTTGAGTGGTCTATTGCAATTAAATTTGATTTTTATAATACCAAGAGGATAGTTTTAGGAATATTTGTTTTTATAAAACAAATAATACTTCTTCATTAATACTATATTTAAGTAAATTTAATTTGTATTTTTTTCTGGTTTTTAACTTTCAAAATGCTTGGAATTTCTTCACAGAATGTTCACATCATCACTGATAGAAGGCAGCTATTATATGAATATCCCTAAAATGTTTGAATAGACCAAATGACACTCTGTATGAGAAATAACCATATGATACCACTAGACTATTAATATACTTGGAGTCCAGGGAATAATACAAAGATTTATACACTCTTCCTCTGTGGTTGCTTTTTATTCTTAGCTGAGTTAGTTTAACATGGGCACTAAAGTTTCCCTCACCCTTGTCTTTGGTCATCATGTCTTATTCACTCAAACACCTGGCTTCAACTTTTCATCCTGCTATCAATTTCATTCTATTTCATACTGTCACTCCTTCAATCTCATTCTGGCTCAAACCCTTGGCTCATCCAAATTGCAAACCCTACACCTAGGACGAAATGATATCTCTCTTAACATGGTTCATGTGACTGAATTTTAATACATTATTTTGCTCAAAGACAGAATTCCTACAAAGAGTGAGGATGGAAAAGGAGCAATGGGAAAGAATAGAGTACAGAAATGTTACTCATCATCTCCCTTGTTAAAGGATATTTAAGTTGATTCCAAGTTTTCTTGAATAGAATTTCTTAGATGATAATATGTTCTCTCTACTATTAGCATAATAGAAATGTGTCATCATCATAGGGTCTGTGTCACAAATAATTTTACAGAGCAAGAATGCCAAAGGTATGCTTAACCAACAGTTGATGCCAACAGATCCTCCAAACATTCACACAGAAGTTTCTATAGAGAATAATTTTGCTACAAAGAATAACAAACAAGTGAATGCTAAATATGCTTTGCTCCTTTGCCTTCCCCAGGCATTTCTTTGCTGGAATCCTCTGTGATACATAAAATTAGAAGATAGGACTGTATATAAAGACTTTAAAAAATAAAAAGAACACAGGATGAAAATAAGATCATTTATGATATAGATAAATAAAATGTGAATAATTTAAAACATTTTATTTCCTTTCCCTATTAATTTTTTCAGATATAATATTATAAAAACACTAATCTTTCAAAAATAACTTTCCATAATAGCCTTCCTGCTTGCATACAACTACAATCAACAGAACAGCATTATAAGTACTCTTCCTAAAAATCAAAACAAAACAAAACCCACTGAAATTTTTTTTTTAACATCTTTATTGGAGTTTAACTGTTTTACAATGGTGTGTTAGTTTCTGCTTTACAACAAAGTAAATCAGTTATACATATACATATGTTCCCATATCTCTTCCCTCTTGTGTCTCCCTCCCTCCCACCCTCCCTATCCCAACCCTCTAGGTGGTCACAAAGCACTGAGCTGATCTCCCTCTGCTATGTGGCTGCTTCCCACTAGCTATCTATTTTACATTTGGTACTGTATATATGTC
>NC_041225.1:1681463-1682589 GCF_002837175.3 Physeter macrocephalus | reverse complement strand
CTCCATACTGTTCTCCATAGTGGCTGTATCAATTTACATTATTCCCACCAGCAGTGCAAGAGGGTTCCCTTTTCTCCACACCCTCTCTAGCATTTATTGTTTCTAGAGTTTTTGATGATGGCCAATCTGACCGGTGTGTGATGATATCTCATTGTCGTTTTGATTTGCATTTCTCTAATGATTAATGATGTTGAGCATTCTTTCATGTGTTTGTTGGCGATCTGTATATCTTCTTGGGAGAAATGTCTATTTAGTTCTTCTGCCCATTTTTGGATTGGGTTGTGTTTTTTTTGTTATTGAGCTGCATGATTTGCTTATAAATTTGGGAGCTTAATCCTTTATCAGTTGTTTCATTTGCAAATATTTTCTCCCATTGTGAGGGTTGTCTTTTGGTCTTGTTTATGGTTTCCTTTGCTGTGCAAAAGCTTTTAAGTTTCATTAGGTCCCATTTGTTTATTTTTGTTTTTATTTCCATTTCTCTAGGAGGTAGGTCAAAAAGGTCCCATTTTTTTATTTTTGTTTTTATTTCCATTTCTCTATGAGGTGGGTCAAAACGGATCTTGCTGTGATTTATGTCATAGAGTGTTCTGCCAACGTTTTCCTCTAAGAGTTTGATAGTGTCTGACCTTACATATAGGTCATTAAACCATTTTGTGTTTATTTTTGTATATGGTGTGAGGGAGTGTTCTAATTTCATACTTTTACATGTAGCTGTCCAGTTTTCCCAGCACCACTTATTGAGAAGGCTGTCTTTTCTCCACTGTATATTCTTGCCTCCTTTATCAAAGATAAGGTGACCATATGTGTGTGGGTTTATCTCCGGGGTTTCTATCCTGTTCCATTGATCTATATTTCTGTTTTTGTGCCAGTACCATAGTGTCTTGATTACTGTAGCTTTGTAGTATAGTCTGAAGTCAGGGAGCCTGATTCCTCCAGCTCCATGTTTCTTTCTCCAGATTGCTTTGGCTATTTGGGATATTTTGTGTTTCTATACAAATTGTGAAATTTTTTGTTCTAGTTCTGTAAAAAAGGCCCTTGGTTGTTTGATAGGGATTGCATTGAATCTGTAGATTGCTTTGGGTAGTAGAGTAATTTTCACAATGTTGATTCTTCCAATCCAAGAACA
>NC_041225.1:1678616-1679558 GCF_002837175.3 Physeter macrocephalus | reverse complement strand
TGGATGATCTGTCCATTGGTGAAAGTGGGGTGTTAAAGTCCCCTACTATGATTGTGTTACTGTTGATTACCCATTTTAGGGCTGTTAGTATTTGCCGTATGTTTGAGGTGCTCCTATGTTGGGTGCCTAAATATTTACAATTGTTATATCTTCTTCATGGATCGATCCCTTGATCATTATGTAGTGTCCTTCTTTGTCCCATGTAATAGTTTTTATTTTAAAGTCTATTTTGTCTGATATGAGAATTGCTACTCCAGCTTTCTTCTGATTTCCATTTGCATGGAATATCTTTTTCCATCCCCTCACTTTCAGTCTGTATGTGTCCCTAGGTCTTAAGTGGGTCTCTTGGGATTTATCCTGTATAGGACTCTCTGTGCTTCCTGGACTTGATTGACTATTTCCTTTCCCATATTAGGAAAGTTTTCAATTATAATCTCTTCAAATATTTTCTCAGTCCCTTTCTTTTACTCTTCTTCCCCTGGGACCCTTATAATTCGAATGTTTGTGCGTTTAATGTTGTCCCAGAGGTCTCTGAGAGTGTCCTCAGTTCTTTTCATCCTTTTTTTCTTTATTCTGCTCTGCTGTCATTATTTCCACTATTTTATATTCCAGGTCACTTATCCGTTCTTTTGCCTCAGTTATTCTGCTATTTTTCCCATCTACAGTATTTATGATTTCTTTTATTGTGTTGCTCATCGTTGCTTGCTTCCTCTTTATTTCTTCTTAGTCCTTGTTAAATGTTTCTTGCATTTTGTCTATTCTATTTCCAAGATTTTGGATCATCTTTACTATCATTATTCTGAATTGTTTTTCAGGTAGACTGCCTATTTCCTCTTCATTTGTTAGGTCTGGTGGGTTTTTACCTTGCTCCTTTATCTGCTGTGTGTTTTTCTGTCTTTTCATTTTCCTTATCTTACTGTGTTTGGGGTCTCCTTTTTGCAG
>NC_041225.1:1677957-1678468 GCF_002837175.3 Physeter macrocephalus | reverse complement strand
GTTCGTAGTTCCTGTTGTTTTTGGTGTCTGTCCCCAGTGGCTAAGTTTGGTTCAGTGGGTTGAGTAGGTTTCCTGGTTGGGGGGACTAGTGCCTATGTTCTGGTAGATGAGACTGGATCTTGTCTTTCTGGTGGGCAGGTCCACGTCTGGTGGTGTGTTTTGGTATGTCTGTAGCCTTATTATGATTTTAGGCAACGTCTCTGCTAATGGAAGGGGCTGTAGTCCTGTCTTGCTATTTGTTGGGCATAGGGTGTCCAGCAGTGTAGGTTGCTGGTCGTTGAGTGAAGCTGGGTCTTGGTGTTGAGATGGAGATCTCTGGGAGATTTTCACCGTTTGATATTACGTGGGGCTGGGAGGTCTCTTTTGGACCAGTGTCCTGAGGTTGGTTCTCCCACCTCAGAGCCACAGCCCTGATGCCTGGCTGGGGCACCAAGAACCTTTAATCCACATGGCTCAGAAAAAAAGGGAGAAAAAATAGAAAGGAAAGGAAGAAAGGAAGGAAGGAAGGAAG
>NC_041225.1:1677313-1677715 GCF_002837175.3 Physeter macrocephalus | reverse complement strand
AGGGAGGAAGAAAGGAAGGAAGACAGGAAGAAAGGTGGGAAGAAAGGCAGAAAGGAAGAAAGAAAGGAAGAAAGAAAGAAAGAAAAGATAAAGTTGGATAAAATAAATTTATTAAAATAAAAATAATTATTAAGAAGAAATATTTTATTAAAAAAAAAACAAAAACGGTTGAGTCAGAACCCTAGGACAAATGGTGAAAACAAACGTGTACAGACAAAATCTCACGTAGCAACACACACATACACACTCACAGAAAGAAAAAAAGGAGAAAATAATAATATACCTTGCTCCCAAAGTCCACCTCCTCAACTTGGGATGATTCGCTGTCTATTCAGGTTTTCCACTGATGCAGGGCACTTCAGGCTGATTGTGGAGCTTTAATCCACTGTTTCTGAGGCTGCT
>NC_041225.1:1654159-1676813 GCF_002837175.3 Physeter macrocephalus | reverse complement strand
TTTTTTTGTGACGTCTTTGTCTGGTTTTGGTATCAGGGTTATGGTGGCCTTCTAGAATGACTTTGGGAGTGTTCCTCCCTCTGCTATCTTTTGGAAGAGTTTGAGAAGGATACGTGTTAGCTCTTCTCTAAATGTTTGATAGAATTCGCCTGTGAAGCCATCTGGTCCTGGACTTTTGTTTGTTGGAAGATTTTTAATCACAGTTTCAATTTCAGTGCTTGTGATTGGTCTGTTCATATTTTTTATTCTTCCTCGTTCAGTCTCCGCACGTTGTGCATTTCTAAGAATTTGCCCATTTCTTCCAGGTTGTCCATTTTATTGGCATACATTTGCTTGTAGTAATCTCCAATAATCTTTTGTATTTCTGCAGTGTCCATTGTTATGTCTCCTTTTTCATTTCTAATTCTATTGATTTGAATCTTCTCCCTTTTTTTCCTGATGAGTCTTGCTAATGGTTTATCAATTTTGTTTATCTTCTCAAAGAACCAGCTTTTAGTTTTATTGATCTTTGCTATCATTTCCTTCATTTCTTTTTCATTTATTTCTGATCTGATCTTTATGATTTCTTTCCTTCTGCTAAATTTGGGGAATAACTCTATGACATGGCTACTATTATTATTTTCTGGTCTGGATATGGTTCAGTTGTTACTTGGCATCAATTTCCATCTTCTTCTTCTTTTTTCTTTTGGCCACACCACGCGGCATGTGGGATCCTAGTTCCCCACCCAGGGACCAGACCCTCGGCCCCTGCATTGGAAGTGTGGAGTCTTAACCACTGGACCACCAGGGGAGTCCCAATTTCCATCTTCTTTAAGGTAGCTTCCTGTTTTGGAGAGGCTAGAAAGCTAATAATTCATTTCCAGGCTCCCTTGTAGGACTCTAGATGTGAGATAGATTTCATGAAGTAGATATGCTCAGGCAAGATTTAGAAGGCAGAAATAAAGAGAAGGGCAATTTCCTGCTATTATGCTGCTTTCAGCTGGCAAGAAAAAGTATGGAGACACTAATGTCTCATCTCCAGCTTCCACAGGCAGTTGTAGTGGTAGTGGCAGCTGGTTCCAGTGATCTAGTGTCCACAATGGACATTGCATTGGCGCTGGAGGCTTTCCTGATTCCTGGATAGCAGCAAGATGATATGTTCTGGACCTCAGTTGTTCCAGTGAGCTGCCAATTACTCACTGTCAAGATTGTGACAAAGGTCATAGCTCCCATAATATTCTGAGAGTCATCCCTTCATGTCCAACCTACAGCCCATGCCTTCAGCCTTTCCAACAATTTTGTAAGCACTTCATTCCCGGTAATAAATCTCTGTGTTTCAAAATTCTTAGGGTGATTTCTGATTCCTACACTGAACCTTTTTTATGGATAAGGAAACTGAGTCTTAAGAGAGTATAAATATAAGAGATATAAATAGATCTCCAAGATTGCACAGCTTAGGAAAAAAGAGAGCCAGAATTCTACACTTCATTCGACAAAAAGTATTCCAGAATTTAGGAGAACAAGAGTGAAGAATTCACGGGCTGTATTTCTAGTAGCTTTGACAAAGCCAAGTTCTGCAAAGCCAAGTTCACATATCCTCTCTATCCACTTTTAAACCTATGAGTTGCACTTGTCATTGCAGTAAGTGCTTAACTTAATTGGTTTGGATCCATGCTGGGACCTCTGGGATGCCACTTACATAACTCATCCACAGGAGTCTGTCTTGCCAATAAGCACTTGCAGAGGCTCTCACTCAACAGCCACATAAAACACAGAGCTCTGTTCTCTATAACTAGCTACTTGCCTACCCTAATTCTTGGGGTTCAGAGGAACTAAGGGCAAAGGAATAATAGTAGCTGACACATAGTAAGCACTTACCACGTACCAAGCATTGTTCTGCTACTTTACATTACTTTCTGGTATAATCCTCGCAACAACCCTGGGAGGTAAGCGCAATGATGACCTACACCTTAAAGATCACGACACTGAGACCCACAGAGCTGAAGTCACTCTCCCGTGGTCATGTAGCCAGGGAGTAGCAGAGCCTAGATACCAACCCAAGCACTCTCTTATTTATCATGCTATCCTGCCTCCCAGTCATACTAAGCGTGCTTTGTTTTAAGTTTGTGCACCATGGTAAACGGCATGAAATCCTCCCTGTAGTAAGGTCAGAAACAAACAAACAAACAAACAAATCATGAGTGACGGCATCCTTTGGAATCAGCCCTCCTGCTTCTTGCCTCCCTCATCCCACCCCAGCCCTGTCAGGGTGCAGCCTCTCCCAGGTGCCGCTGGGCTGGAGTCTCCAACTATTCTGAACAAGACAAACCAGACACGATCAACCTTACTGCAACAGCTCATGGGGCTACATTTGTTTTCTCCATTCTTCTTTCTGTCAATATGTTACGATCACCTCAGACACGACGGTGTCCCTTTCCATGGGCATACAGGGCACAGATCTGTACAGCTAGAGCACGTGTGTGGGCACAGAGAAAGAAAGATATTACTAGAAAATGGTTAGACCCTCAGCAGGCTCATGAAAGTTTAAAATCCGAGTAAACACGAGGCTCTCTAATTAGACAGACAGCCCTCTTTCTCCTGCCCAGCATTTCTACCCGACTCCCATTTCTCCTAGAAATAGATCTTCACGAAGGCAAGCAATCTTTTTAAAATTCTGTGCTACAGAGAGCCAGACTAAGACGGTTCTGTCGAAATTACAAAACACTATACTTTCAAATAGATGCTGAATTATTTAGTGACTTTACACTGTCCAAATGCTGGGCTCTTTGGGTAGACAATGTCTTGGTTTCCCTCCTATCTCTTTTGTTATGACATTCAGCAAATAGAGAGATATTGCTCTTCTTAATAATTTGTAAAATAATAATCCACATTAAGAATCAAGCACCTCTGCTAGGTTCAGGGTTTCAAATTGGGTAGCCAAGAGAATGAGAAGCTCAAAATTCTCTTCAGTTCAGTTAAGTGATTGGTGCTGGCAGGGCTCAAGCTTCACTTCTCAGGATTGGCTTCTGTCTCATGTCAATGTTTTCTCCTACCTATAAGTTTTCCTTTACCTTATTGTGGTTTCTTGAAGTATAAACTGTATTTGCTATCACTTCTTCCTGAGAGCTCTCTGATTTGGTCTTAAAGTGAAATACATATATTAGAAGCAGAAAGCAGGACAATGTGTTTTTGGCATGCATCTGACATTTCAAAGGTTCCTATATACTTTGGCAAAGTCATTTTTCCCTTACTTGTTTCAGAAAGAGAGCGAGAGTGAGAAGGGAAGGAAAGAAGGAAGGAAGGAAGGGAGGGAGGGAGGAAGGGAAGAAGAAAGGGGGGAAGGAAGGAAGGAAGGGAGGAAGGAAGGGAGGAATGAAGGGAGGGAGGAAGGGAGAGAGGAAGGGAGGAAGAAAGGAAGGAAGACAGGAAGAAAGGTGGGAAGAAAGGCAGAAAGGAAGAAAGAAAGGAAGAAAGAAAGAAAGAAAAGATAAAGTTGGATAAAATAAATTTATTAAAATAAAAATAATTATTAAGAAGAAATATTTTATTAAAAAAAAAACAAAAACGGTTGAGTCAGAACCCTAGGACAAATGGTGAAAACAAACGTGTACAGACAAAATCTCACGTAGCAACACACACATACACACTCACAGAAAGAAAAAAAGGAGAAAATAATAATATACCTTGCTCCCAAAGTCCACCTCCTCAACTTGGGATGATTCGCTGTCTATTCAGGTTTTCCACTGATGCAGGGCACTTCAGGCTGATTGTGGAGCTTTAATCCACTGTTTCTGAGGCTGCTGAGAGAGACCTCCCCCTCTCCTCTTTGTTCACACAGCTCCTGGTGTTCAGCTTTGGACTTGGCCACGCCTCTGCACGTAGGTCGTCCGAGGGCATCTGCTCTTCGCTCAGACAGGACCGGGTTAAAAGAGCAGCTGATTCGGGGGCTCTGGTTCACTCAGGCCGGGATGAGGGAGGCGTACGGATGTGCAGCGAGCCTGCGGTGGCAGAGGCCGGCGTGACACTGCACCAGCCTGAGGCGCACCCTGCTTTCTCCCAGGGAAGCTGTCCCTGGATGCCGGGACCCCAGCAGTGGCGGGCTGCACAGGCTCCTGGGAGGGGAGATGTGGAGAGTGACCTGTGCTCACACACAGGCTTCTTGGAGGTGGCAGCAGCAGCCCTTGCATCCCAAGACCATTTCTGGTGTCCGCTCCGACAGCCGCGGCTCGCGCCAGTTCTGGAGCTCCTTAAGTGGCACCCTTAATCCCCTCTCCTCTCACACCAGGAAACAAAGAGGCAAGAAAAAGTCTCTTGTCTCTTCGGCAGCTCCGTGCCCGTCTCTGGAGCTCCTTCACGCGGCATGCTTAATACCCTCTCCTAGCTCCCCAGGAAGCAAAGAGGGAAGAAAATGTCTCTTGCCTCTTTGGCAGCTCCAGACTTCTCCCAGACTCCCTCCCGGCTAGCCGTGGTGCACTAACCCCTTCAGGCTGTGTTCACGCCACCAACCCTAGTCCTCTCTCGGCTTCCAACCGAAGCCTGAGCCTCAGGTCCCAGCCCCCGACCTTCCCGGCGGGTGAGCAGACAAGCCTCTTGGTCTGGTAAGTGCTGCTTGGCACCGATCCTCTGCGGGAATCTCTCCACTTTGCCCTCCGCCCCCTGTTACTGCGCTCTCCTCCGCGGCTTCGAAGCTCCCCTCCATCCGCCACCCACAGTCTCTGCCTGCGAAGGGGCTTCTAGTGTGTGGAAACCTTTCCTCCTTCACAGCTCCCTCACACTGGTGCAGGTCCCGTCCCTATTTTTTGTCTCTGTTTATTCTTTTTTCTTTTGCCCTACCCAGGTACGTGGGGTGTTTCTTGCCTTTTGGGAGGTCTGAGGTCTTCTGCCAGCGTTCAGTGGGTGTTCTATAGGAGCAGTTCCACATGTAGATGTATTTCTGATGTATTGGTGGGGAGGAAGGTGATCTCCGCGTTTTACTCTTCCGCCATCTTCTCTCCATCCCTCCTGGGTCCGAGTCCTGCCCTTCTACTTACTAGCTGTGAGATTTTGAGGAGTCATTTGACCTCTCTGAGTTTTAGTTAATCTATCACTTTGCCTCTTGCTGAATTCCTTCTGTGCGGAGACTTAAAGAACCCGAGCTTCATTCCCCATTGAGCTTTCAAATCTAAAGTTGTTTGAACAATTGTTTAAAAATGAGGGAAAATGTTAGATACAAATTCTACGTCGCTCAAAATGTAGTATCTCATTTTACTCAGTGAGGATCATTAAAATCTAGTTCATTAATTCTCATATGCAAACATACCATGTGTCAAATCACATCTCACAAAACGTAACTACAAACAGTAAAAAGCAGTTACAAAGAAGCTCTTTCTAATGAAATTGTGTGATCCATAATCAGGAAAATTGTTCTAAAACTGTCATTACAATTTGAGATATACTTTTTTACAATAATTTATATTCTTTTGTCTCTGAAATTAAGAAATGTCACAATAGTTTCATCCCAATTTCTAAAATATGATCAGTATGATTCTTTGCCAAATACTTAAGTTTGCCAGGCAGTTAGGGCCAAATGAAGCTTTTTTTTTTTTTTTTTGAATTTTTTAATTCTATTTTATTTATTTTTTTATACAGCAGTTTCTTATTAGTTATCCATTTTATACATATTAGTGTATATATGTTAATCCAAACCTCCCAATTCATCACACACACACCCCCAGCCACTTTTCCCCCTTGATGTCCATACATTTGTTCTCTACATCTGTGTCAGGACTAATCTTTGTACTCTCTCTGGACTTGCCAATTAGATGGAATTAGAACTAAGGAATGTCAGAGAAAAAAATCAAAGCTGTTGAAATGAACTGATGAAATGCAGCCATCAGCCAACAGAAATTTTCTTTACCTTATTATTGGATATTTTAAAAATTCTGGGGAGAGAAAACACTCAGGAGAATCTTAATGAAGCAGAGCCAAAGCTCCCAAATGTTAAACAAAATCAACATTACTTTATTGCTTATAAGCAATACTTTGATTCAGTGATTTACTCAAGTGGTATTAGAGCTTATGCATTTTTTACAATATGCAGTGATTGAAAAAATCCACCTATCATCTTGCATAATGCCTTAATTAAAATAAAAGGATTATTTGATGCATAAACAAAATCAAGTTAAAAAAAATGAAAGTTCCATCATACACATATAGGGAAAGCTGTTATCAAAATGTTATGCTAAGTGTCTTTCACTAGAACTTCCTTGATACTCCATTCCCCCCTTGTCTTATAGCTAGATTAGTGAGATTTTGATTTGCATCAGTTGATCACTTTCACGAATATTTTTATGCACATGTTCACTCAACACAGATTTAGTGAGCATCTGCTTTTTGTGATTCACACTACAGCTCACCTGCTTTCCAAAGGAAGCAGTGTGTACTGGAACTAGCTTTCACCAGCTTACAAAACCTGATTCTGTGCATCCCTTTCCACATCCATGCTCAGTGGTATCATGTTGATACCTTGAAATTGGCTATGGTAGGAATATTTACTCTCAAAGAATGGCAACTGCTACAGATTGAGGCTTTTCTTGGCCTGGACAACTGGTTGTTAAATGTTTATCAGCATATCACTAAATGTATGTCTTGTAACTGAAAAATGTACACTAATTTGAATTTTACCAATAAGACATCCAAGATTCCAATATGTTAGCTGGCTTACACCTCATCACATGACTGTCATGTGTGTAATTGGATTTTTCACTTCAACTCAATTATTTTTTCACCCTTCTCCAGGGTTGTTACTCTGTATCACTAAATAATTGTTTTCCAATATTGTTTGCCTCTGTGATAAAGTTATACAGGTACATATGCATGCACACATATATATATATGCACATAGATATATATATACATATATATATACATATATATATACATGCTCTAGTTGATTAATTATCATGGTTAGCATAATTAAATGCTAGTGACATTTTTGAAGGAACTCTGAGTGACAAGGACAAAAATCCAAGTTTGTTGAAATCCTCATGAGATTTTTCTGCATAGTGCTCTATTTTCATTTAATGTAGAATCTTGCTTTGAGAACTGGAGCCCTGATGCAAGGTGAACACTGGTAAATCAATTGATGAATGTTGTCGGCATCTTGGCCACTGACCTGAAGGTGTTACTTCTCAGTATAGAAGTACCTGTGTAGGGCAGACTATTACCAATATATTTTAAATTTCTACCTTTTTTGTGTGTGTGTGTGTGTGTGGTACACGGGCCTCTCACTGTTATGGCCCCTCCCATTGCGGAGCACAGGCTCCAGACGCACAGGCCCAGCGGCCATGGCTCACGGGCCCAGCCGCTCCGCGGCATGTGGGATCCCCCCGGACCAGGGCACGAACCCGCGTTCCCTGCATCGGCAGGCGGACTCTCAACCACTGCGCCACCAGGGAAGCCCTAAATTTCTACCTTTAATATCCAAGTAGAGTAGGAAAGGGAAAAATGTAAATCTGGAGTGAAGGGTTAAACTTTTCATCAACTTTCCCAGGAATGTCATGGCTGCCTCTAAAGTTAGTATTTCTAGGTGTACTAAGAAATACCCAGCAGGAACAATTCATTGATTCTGAACCTAGTGCTGTGCTCAGAAATTTCTCCCTCTTTATTTATTTAAATCATCGATCTCTGATCCAGTCAACACCTTGTAAATGAAGAGAGACTTATCTGGCAGCTTTCAATCAGTATAATAGCTACTGCTAGTACACCAATGGGTCAAACCCTGTATACTTTTATTTCAAAACATGATATCCTAAAATTATGCAATCATTAATACCAGAGACTAATCTTAGTAACAAATTCTAAAAAATTAATAAGCACTTCTTTTACATACCTCAATTCTATTTATCATCCTCTAATTACTCTAGGTAGTTAAATATGCAAAATTTGATTCTTACTCTAGTACTAGAAATATGATCAAATTTTGGAAAAGCAGCTATTTATAGAACACTGTGAGCATAAAAAGAACGCCTATTTTTGGATACAGAAAAACATTTTAATATGTAGTAATTGGCAGGTTTACAATAGTAGAATGGGATAATGTACAATTCTATTGCTTAAGAAAGCATATCTTTCTAAGTGGCTACTTACAGTGATTACTTTGATATGAAATTCAGATGAAAGAAATTGATGTTATTTCACAGATTTTCAAAATGTGCTATTTAGATGTATTTATTGTCATTTATCATAAGTTGACTTACTGTTGCATTCAATGTTGTTTGTCTTATTGGCTAAGACCTGTGTCAACAAAATTAGGATTTGAGGAATTGAAGAAAATGCAGGTATTTCAAATTATTTTCCTATATGCACTTCAACTGAATGTGTAAAATTCTATTATTTGAAATTAATTTCTTTAAGGCAAACATTTTCCTGTCTTATGTATGTGTATATAGAGAGAATGCACATGTGGTGTGTGTATATCCCCCTGCTATTCTAAAGTAGAGGGTTCCTATGAAAACTTTTGTTAAGCCAAAATGATTTAAAATGAAGAAGCAATTTTCTTTTTCGTAGAGGTGAAAATCTTTTTTCAGATTTCTTTTGGTTAGCAAAAACAGGTACTAATGTAGGTCTTTTGTAAAAGCAAAATGGCATAACACAAACTTTCTAAAAGAGGGCAATACCTGTATAGTATGTGTATGTGTGTAATGTGTGTGTATGTATTTATTTTTCTCAAAAGGCAAACACTCCAGGGGATTAATACAGTGAGTCACCAATACATTAGTATGAATTTGCTTACTTCCTCCACCATCACTACTCTCAAAAATAACTTATATTTTTCCTTTCTGATAGTGAATATGACATTTTACAAAAATAATAAAGCTAAAAGAAGTTGTTGGAAAAAAGCTGCATCTACTTTAAAATTTACTAGTGGAAAATTCTGGCTACATCTTCCTGAGGCAGATTTTAAAGGGTTATCAGAAAGTGATAGGCTTTTCAGACCTGGTAGTGAATTTGGATATTATTCTTGAAAATGACTTTGCATTTACAAATGAGACAAGTGAGGTCCAGCGTACATACTGAATACAAGAGAAGGATATGCCCCTTCTTCCTTTAAGGATAATTCCTTGCACCCACTACTTCTACTCACATTCCTTTGTCACAGTTTAATACAGTGGTCACACCTAGCTATGATGAAGACAGGGGAATATCTTTATTATGGGTAGCTTGGTGTCAGATATAAGTTGGAGATTTTATTTCTAAGAGAAAAAGTGGATAAGGGTTATCAGTGGGGGACAACAATTCTCTCTCATCAGTTTGTACTTTGATCACGCAGATAATGTTCAGAGCCCTTCTCATATATGAACATATTTTCTCCCTCCCTAAAGGCAATATCATCAAGGTTTCAGTTAATTCATGTTTTCAGCTCAAAGTCCAACCACTTGGGATGTGGTCACATTTGGATGTAATGCCCATGGTCAAGGTACCTGTTTCTGTCTCAGTTAATATACAGTTTGAAAGATGAGCAGGATAAACAGAATAAAATTCACTTTAAATAAGGGGAAAAGGGGGATAACACATTAGTCACTGTGATTGTTGTGATCAATTCCCAGGTTAGAGTAATTGGAGCCAAATATCTTATGGAGACATACTTGTACATCTTAAGACTATTCTTTCACTTACTAGCCTCTCTGCTCTGCTATCTTTCTTTTTTTCAACCTGATGAAAACTACCTTGATATTGAAAATATTTGTTGGATTTTTGAAGGTACTAATTAGTTATAAGTCCCCCACTCAATGATTCTGGATCATTTGAACACTAAAATAAGAGTAAGATATGTATCAAAATATCAGCTTTAGGTGTAGTAAATTTAGACTGAAGAAAGCACGTTGGACCTGCGGTGTAAATAGGTTTTTTGTTTGTTTGTTTGTTTTTACTTTACTCCTTTAAATCAAGCCCTATAGAGAACATATGTACTTTGCCAGCCAATAAGATTTTGTCCATTCAACCCTGAGGGTAAGGAGGGACTGTCCTGATCAATAAGACAGCTGGGAGGCATCAGGAAATTGGGGAAGTAAAGAGAGCAAGAGGGAGAGAATAAGAGTGAGACCGAGAAAGAACATTGAGAATACATTCAGGCAAGCTATGGGCATATCAGGGAAGCTTTCACCATACTACTTATGAATCAAAAAAGAAATTGTCAAGGGAAAAATCAAGGAGAGCAGTACAAGAAAAGGCCAAAGCACAGAATTATGGGGAGAATAAGGAAATGGTTTCCACTATGCTATATTTCTTCATTTCATTACAGAAGATGAGTTTAACATAATGTTGAGCCATGAGTAGTATTGCTAATATTTATCAATGTATGCTTATATTTCTCCTAAAAAATGCCCAGAATGCAAATAATCATCTCTATTTAATAGCTTTCTTATTTACTTGATGGATCTAGGAGATATCACAATAACATTGGTTTCATAGTTGATAAAGAAGATTGATGTTTTTTACTTAATTTTTATTTCCAAAGGATCTTTTTTTCTCTCAGTTTTTTCTCTTTCTTCCTCATTGATTTTGTACCATAATCCTATAGACTTTTTCTTACATAGTTAAGATACTGCTATAAAACAAATGTGTGCAAATTCTTCAAACAAAAGTTTAATACCACAAAAATCAAACAGGGCCTATGAGTTTTAAGCAATGCTGGCAGAAGTGGTATAAATATCACTAGGGCTGGAGGGAGAACTTTCTTTTTTGATGTTAAAGATGATTTGACTTCCATTAAGAAAACTGTAAGAAAAATACAATTATAATTTATTTTTAAATAGCATTTTATAATTTATCAAGCATTTTCAATGTTTTATCAGTTATTTATCATAGCACCTCTTAGGTATCTCTATGACATTGGTCATTATTTTAGAGATTAGAAGACTAAGGACAGGAAGGACACATGACTATATCCAGTGAGGAAACCAACCCAGACTTCTAAATCTATTTATCCATCTGATTCCATATCTCTTGCTTTCTCAACTCCAGCACACTGAAGTCACTAGTGAAAAAGCACTCCATATGTCACACCACATGCCATAAGATTGTCCAACTATTTTGAAGAAAATCTCTCGGAGAAATCAATGACCAAGAGAGAACTGCAGAAAGCAGATGGTGTCATCAGCATACTTCTGGTGCAGCATCTGCGTTTACTTCTGTCTCTAGATTGGATTATACTTACATCAAAAGAGCCAATATGTGCAAAAAGGAAGAAATAATAGTAAAATAAGAACAAAACTTTCAGCACAGACACATTTACTAATTACAGAACTGTTGATGGATATTAACCATACTGTGGTGTGTGTGTGTGTATGTGTGTGTGCACGTGTGCCTCAGCATCAGAAGCTTACCTAATGTTCAGTGAATGCTGTGAAACTTGGAAACTAGAGGCCAAAGGAGCCCCAAGAGACTCACCTAAAAATCACAGTAATGGAGTTGCAGTGGTAACCCCCTACCTAATTACAGATGGTGCTCAAAGCAAAATCCTATTAAGACAAGTTTTATGGGTTTGTTATGATTGGCTGTTAGAAATTACACCATTATTACACAGAGTCTGAAGTCGAAATGGCACTGATCTTCAATCTCTCTGCAGAGAGATAATAAATGAAAGAAAAGAAAAACATCACCAACAAAAAAATCCCACAGTTAGAGGTAGTTCTCCAACTTAAACTGATTTCATCCTAAAAAAAAATGCTATAAGTCAAATTTAAAAAAATAAAAGCAATTGCAATTGACTTAGTTTTAGAGCTCTATTACAAAACAGATTCACCTATTTTTTTCTATTCTTTATGAATGAACAAACTGAAAAGATAAGATATGTGAGGTTCCTTTAACATTCATCTTGAAGCAGTATGCTTTTTCAGTCAGATCACTGATGCTAGGGCATGTGGCTGGACTCTGAGACCTGTCCTATACTAGATCCATGAGGGATTTACATGTAGGGAATGCTGGGCAAATGTTCACTTTATTGCTATGTAAGATGAGCTTGGCTTTAAACTCTCACAGTCTGTGCCTTGTTGAATTATGCTGGACTACGTGTGTAGTTTAAGACCTTACTTGGCACATTTAACTTAAAGTCAAGACTAGAAACATGTCTGCTCTTCTCACTTTTCCTGAAGTCTGTACTAGGATATTTAGAATTTCTCACCCTACTGGCAAAGGAAGTCTCAAAGGAAAAACCAAAATAGAAAAAACTAAGAACTAGAGCAGAGTCAGCTTAAAATTCTCAGTTTATACTTCCACCTGAACCCAACTCTGGTGGGTCAACAAATATTTTCTGTAAATGTCCAGATAATAAATGCAAATCCAGATTTGTGGGCTATAAGACCATTGTTGCAACCACTCATCTTTGCCATAGCAGCATGAAAGCAGCTGAAGACACTTCAAAACAAATGAGCATAGTCAGGTTTGATGTGGAACAGGATGGACATGGCCTATGGGCCCTATTTTGCTGATCATTTTAGGTCTTTAGCAGATGTAGACTGCTCCTCCTAGTATGAGGGTTCTCCAGGCCATCTCTTTGATGGAATTGAAAGAGAGGAAAAGGAGAGACAATTTAACAAATAAGAACAATCCACAAAGGGAAAATGAAAAAAAACAAACAAACAAAAAACCCCACAACCTCTTTCTTCTTATTATTTCTGACCCTTAACTCTTTGGTGGCCTAATTTGTTTTTATTTCTTTGAATCATTCAGAGCTTGAGCTTGTAGAAGAAGCTGAGCTGGTGAGCTTCAGCTTTTGGTTAAAATGTGCAGTCAGTACTATCCTAAGGAGGTTTTTCCTTCAGTAGAACCCTAAACCTATAATTTGATCATCTGCCCACTTTTGCAGTGTAATCCTCACAAAAACCATATTCAACTCCCTCTAAAAGTAAGAGCATACTACATTACATAAAACTTTCTAAAGTTCATGTGAAATTAAATACAGTAACATAGAACCAATCACAGAAAATAGATTTAATATGATTTTATATTAAAGATGATTACACCACAGTCTTGCTTTTTGATAGTCCTTAATTAATTTTTTTCATGGTGTTAAGTCAAAAGGTGGAATTATCAGGAAAATTATCAGCAATTAAGCAGAAATCTTGACAAGCATTTTTATTCCTTGAACTGATTAAAGGTCTTTCAGCTAGCTTGAAAAAATTGAGAAACAATGTTTTGGGCTATAGTTTTCTTTTTCCGTTTATCTAAAGAGAAGGTAAATTGGCTTCCTTAAATGCTCATTTCACCAGCCCCAGCAGCTTCATTCTATGCATTGAAATTATTTCAGGCATGACTGCCTTTAAAATGCATGAACCCGTGTTTGCCCTCAATGTTCCAGTCTTTGATCTTTCACCACTGATTGTTCTACATCATCAAAAATCCTCAAAGCTTCTGCATGAGTAGTGGTCAGACCCACAGGCACACTGCAGAATTTGATCTTGAAACCACAAAATTAAAAGTCTTTACATCTCAGCCTCTCGTCCTGCACTTGTTTAAACAAATTCATAACACTTTGGGATGGCTTTTGCTGTTACTCAGTAAATTATACATTATACTGCTTTTAATGTTTTAAATGAGAGAACTGACAGTCAAAATAGAGAATTCCAATTAACACTGAATTTTTATTTTATCAATATTTTAAAGGATTTAAAGCATTAGAGATGAAGTGTGATTCTAAAGTGTGACTTTTGTCACAAACCCAAATTCCCACATCCACATGGCTCCTGTCCTATTCAGTTCAACAAACGTTTATTATGTGACTACTGTATATCTGATGTAAAGCCATATAAAAATTGGAAAGACACATTCTCTGCCTTCCAGGAGCATGAAATTTAAGAAGGTAATTAGAGTATGTGTTTTATAAAATTAGTCAGTTTATTTGAATCACTTTAGTGTAATTGATTTTCAAAAACAAGACCTTCAAAGTAATAAATCTTATAAGAAAATAAACCTTATTGCTTAGATTAGAGGAGAGTTACCTCCTTTTACCTGCTTAGCCTTACTGTCTCCTGTCCCAACTGTTGAATACCTTATAGACAGATATCAGTGCTTTAAAACTGAAAAAATCTAGAAAAAGAGACCAAAACATTAGACTGAACTTGTAAACTGAGAAAGCATAAGGCACAAGCTGGGAAGCTAAATTACATATGTTCATTTGTTACCTCTGTAACAGTTTATTAATTAGGATTCCATTGCAAATGGCAGAAACCAAAGTAAATTAGTGAAGGAGAACTAATTTACTCTTGAAATACATATCTGTTGGAAAGCCAGATCATGGGAAAGAGGGTAGCTTCAAGAATCAAGATTTACCATCAAGTCTTTTCCATTTCATCTTTGTCTCTGTTTGTCTCTGGCTTATCTCCATTATCCCTCACACTTGACTTGTGCTAATCACAGCTATCAAGAAGAACAAAGTTTTATATCATGAACTTTTTATATTGGAGAGGCCTTTACAGATATCTTAATCCCCTCACATTCTAAAATTCCAAAGAAGGAATTTGATTGGTTTAATTTGGGACAGATTCACATTCCAACACAAATAAACTATGTATATAAATACAGCGGTACATCTTGTGATCATGTGAGTATAACAAAGGGAGGGCTCCCAGGAAAAATGTAAAATGACCACTGATAAAGACCTCTGTAGAAATCAACTTCAAGCATACAAAAACTAACTGCTGCAAACAGCTTAAGTATTAATAAACATAAATGAAAACATCATAAGTAAAATCACTATAAATAGTTGTTTATTTGCAATTCAAATGCAGAAATAAATTAAACAGATGTAATATATTATGTCTTCATTCATCATATTGACACATGTTCATATGCCTTTGCTTTGTTCATATTGAAACTAGGAAGACATTTCATTTTTTTTTTTTTTTTTTTTTTTTTGTGGTACGCGGGCCTCCCTCTGCTGCGGCCTCTCCCGTTGCGGAAGCGGCCATGGCTCACGGGCCCAGCCGCTCCGCGGCATGTGGGATCCTCCCGGACCGGGGCGCGAGCCCGGTTCCCCTGCATCGGCAGGCGGACGCGCAACCACTGCGCCACAAGGGAAGCCCGACATTTCATATTTATATGAGCTTTTCTGAAGTAGATTGAGGAAATTTTAAGACACAGAACAATATGTGGATGCAATTAGAGGAAATTTCTTTTTTCTTGATGAAAGCACCATTATCATCATACTTATAACAATTCATGAAAATGTCAACTGTAATTCAGTTTTCTCTTACTCCATCAATTTACTCTTCAGTAGTATACAATGATGGGCTTTTATTAGAGGGAATAAACCAGAGAATGCATGTGTTATGTATAAAATGTATTGGACCTAATATAGAGTGAATCAGTACTATTGTTGACTGGCAATGGCATAGCCTTGTCTAAAGTGTTTTTCTTTGTAAGACTATTTATAATAGTTTTATTTTATCTATATTTGATAAATGAATGTTTTTAAGATCTTGGTTAATCCTTCATGAAAGTATTCTTAAATACATTCCATATTTAACTGAGTCCTCTAAATAGTCCCTGAATGGAGAACCTTATAACCTCAGAAGAGAAAACAAATCAGATTCCTCAATTTATAAAAAGTAGAACTTAGAAAAAATTCACTTACTATAGTAATTCCTAAATAAAGTCTCAGACTCACCTCTCGTTTATGAGGGTAGAGATTGGAAAGGGCAACCTTGTAACAACTTGGTTTTATTTCTGAAGGCCTCACAAACTGTTCATTACTTTAAAAAGATAGTTTGAGGGTAAATATGGCAACTACATTGAATACTATTAGAAAAAGTTTTTTATCTTTGTAAGATGTTTACATTATAAATATTTGGGAAAGGGTTTGTCCCCAAATATATTGCGAATACAGCCAGTTCTAATAAAAGATAGAATATGTATTCCTAAAAATCACTATGCTGTGTAAAACTGCACACTAGAAAGTACAGAGCCTATTGGAAAAATGAGGTTGGGTCACAACACTTAAGAACTTCATTAGCGACACATTTAAGAAAAGATAGGAACCTAATAAAAACAGCAGCATACTTTCACACATGGTAAATGATTAAGAAATACATGACTATTGCTCCCAAAATGGTACTTTACATTGTAAATGGCCTGAAGTTTGTTTGTGGATGTGGGCATCAGAAACTACATTTGTTTTCTATTGCGTGCATGGTAATCACCACAAACTTCATGGCTTGAAACAGCACCTGTTTATTAATCTTGCGGTTCTATAGACCAGACGTCCAGGGACAGCTTAGCTGAATTTTCTGTCCAGAGTCTCACAGGCCGAAATCAAGGTGTCAGCTGAGGTAGTGATATCTACTAAAGCTCTGGTCCTCTTCCACTCAGTACGTAAGCAGGTCAGATTTTGAGGTTGCAGGATTGAGGTCTCAGCTCCTGGAGGCCACCTTTCCCCACAGGCAGCTCACAACGCAGCAGGAGAAGAGGAGCTCTAACTTCCTTCATCTCTGACCTTGAGACCCTCTTTTTAAAGCCTCATATGATTAGGTAAGGCTCACCTAGAATAATCTCCTTTAAATCAGTTAAAGTTAACTGATTAACGAACCTAATTATATTGGAAAATTTCCTTCACCCTTACCATACGATGTATCATGATCATGGGAGAGATAACCCATCACCTCTCACATGTTTTATTGATTAGAAGCAAGTTACAAGTCCCTCCCACTCAAGAGAAGGGATTAATACAAAGACATGAGTCATTGGAGGCCATCTTTTAATTCTATTTAAACAGAACAGTTGCAGCTTGTGAGTTATTGTGAAGTGGTGATAGGAGAGCTACATGAAATTGGATGAAAAGTTTTAACACAAGATGTGGATCAATGGGGATTATAACACATGTAGTGAATGGAGGTAGCTGATAGATGTTTGAGGTGCGTGAGTGTGTTTTGTGAATTCCTACCCAGTAGCTCAGTTCAGCTGTGTGCAGTTTTCTGCATTCAGCTATTGTTTCTCACAGATGAAATCATGCATAAGCAAATGCAAAATTCATATTATGCTCAGATTTTTCCTTAATATATCAGTCTTGTTGGGACTAATGTGCATTTTAAAAACAAATATTATAGCAGAATGAACTATACATATTTATCTTTCTATTGCCTTCAATACCTAGAAGAACATTGGCAGAGAATGGAAATTTTGTAGTACATTTTAATTTGAATAGAATTGGAATAGTCTTTGGATTTGGGATAGATATACAAATAGGCTTTATTTCAATCCATCAAGTCCTTGATGAATTGTGGTCATGTCTCCAATAAGTCAAAGAAGAAGAGAAATGGGATAGATATGTGGTTTATCTACATAATGATGTAGAGCTCATAGAGAACAAATGAGAAGAGTTCAGGAAAATATAATGTAAAGGCAGTGTGGTACAGTTTGGATACCTGAGTTGTAATTTAAAGCTAACCACTATGATATTTATTATGTGTGTTTTGCATTGGTTTTAAAATGTGTTTGGTACAGGAGAGTTTCTGAAAGTAAATGAGTTTCTGTAACAGAAAATTTCAGAAACACATAAATAGGTTTTGTCTCTATTTCTCACTTGATCTTTTATAAAATGCTGCCTAACTATCAAGGCTCCACTCTAGTTAAGAAATTTCAGTGTATTCCCCCAATAGCACTTCCTCTGCAGAAAGACAATCAGGAACCTAAGCAAAAACAGGTTAAGTGTCAAAACAAGCTAAGTCAAGAATATTTTACATCTCTGAAAACAATATTAAAAATGCCTCATGTGTGGATCATCCTACATGACTATTTCAGGAATGTGAAAAAGATTAAGAAGACATTCCTCTTTGAAGATGACTGGTGACCATATACTTAATCCAAATTAGCACCAAATTACCACTAACATAACTAAAATAAGATTATTTCAATTAGCCTTTGTGAAATACGGTAAGGAAATAGCATCAAAACAACACACATTTGAGAATTTTGTGCATTATACTAGTGTGGTGGGATTTGGCTAAATTAAGTGCCAAATTATAATTTAATAAATGCAAAGAAAAAGCTTTCCTAGAATATATGGTGTACGTGTGGGGTTGAGAAAAAAAACTGCTCAATAGAAAAAGTATAAGGAAAAATATGTAGTGGCTAAGAAATGTAAGAATAAACATGAAAATAAGAATATGTTTGTAAATTATTGAAATAAAGGTTAATTTTGTAAAATTTTTTATGAGAGTCAGTGACTCCGAAACAAGTTCAAAAACAAATAACAACTAAATGCTGTTTGCATCTAAAAGAAAATGTCATTTAAAAATAATAATAGAGGGATGAATAACTGCCCATATAGGTAATACAAACAGAAAAAAATAACGCCAGTGACAAATACTAGTAATATTAGACAAAGCATAATTCTGGTAAAAAAGCATTTATATTTCCTTCAACAAATAGTTACATAGTGCCTACTATAGCCAGTAGTAGAGAGGAGCTGAACATCTAACCTATTGGGTCCAGACAAAACACTCTGTGGTCTTACCTAACCCTCAGCCATCTCTTAGCTAGCAATCTGGTGGCCAGGCTTTATCACCTATGTCCTTTCCTAAATAATCGTAGGCATCCAACATTTCTGTCACAGTGGTCATGTAGCTACACCATAAGCATCCCCCTGCTCTCCACAAGAAGCAGCTATAATCAGGAATACACATAATCTCTGCAAATGTGTTGTTCTAGAAATTACAAGTATTGTTTGACAGTCACTGAAAAAGTTAACTCCTGGTTGTATAGCCTAAGCAACTGTTTAGCAATATAATCTTCCACCCACTTATGAATAAATCTATTATAAAATTCCTGGATTTTTAAACATTTTATATAAGCTTAGGAAGAAAACAATAAACTTTAAAAAAATGAGACAATCAATTAAACTTGAATGCTAATTGGAGTTTGGATGATATTACAGAATGATTTTTTTTAAGTTTAATAATAGCATTGTGGCTACATTAAAACCTGTATTTATCTTTTAGAGACTCTGTAGACACGAGGACAGTAAACCATGGGGAGTATGTGAGAGAAGTTAGTAAAGGAGTAGATGAAACGATATTTGCCTGTATTGATTTTTTTAACATCTTTATTAGAGTATAATTGCTTTACAATGGTGTGTTAGCTTTTGCTTTATAACAAAGTGAATCAGTTATACATATACATATGTCCCCATATCTCTTTGCTCTTGCATTTCCCTTCCTCCCACACTCCCTATCCCACCACTCTGGGTGGTCATAAAGCACCGAGTTGATCTCCCTGTGCTCTGCAGCTGCTTCCCACTAGCTATCTATTTTACATTTGGTAGTGTATATATGTCCATGCCACACTCTCACTTTGTCCCAGCTTACTCTTCCCCCTCCCCGTATCCTCAAGTCCATTCTCTAGTAGGTCTGCATCTTTATTCCTGTCTTGCCCCTAGGTTCTTCTGACCATTGTTTTTTTCTGTCTTTCTTTCTTTTTTTTTTTTTTTTTTTAGATTCCATATATATGTGTTAACATGCGGTATTTTTTTTTCTCTCTCTGACTTACTTCACTCTGTATAACAGTCTCTACGTCCATCCACCTCACTACAAATAACTCAGTTTTGTTCCTTTTTATGGTTGAGTAATATTCCATTGTATATATGTGCCACATCTTCTTTATAAATTTATCTCTTGATGGACACTTAGGTTGCTTCCATGTCCTGGCTATTGTAAATAGAGCTGCAATGAACATTTTGGCCACATCTTCTTTATCCATTTATCTCTTGATGGACACTTAGGTTGCTTCCATGTCCTGGCTATTGTAAATAGAGCTGCAATGAACATTTTGGTACATGACTCTTTTTGAATTATGGTTTTCTCAGAGTATATGCCAAGTAGTGGGATTGCTGGGTCGTATGATAGTTCTATTTTTATTTTTTTAAAGAACATCCATACTGTTCTCCATAGTGGCTCTATCAATTTACATTCCCACCAACAGGGCAAGTGGGTTCCCTTTTCCCCACACCCTCTCTAGTATTTATTGTTTGCAGATTTTTTGATGATGGCCATTGTGACCAGTGTGAGATGATATCTCATTGTATTTTTGATTTGCATTTCTATAATGATTAATGATGTTGAGCATAATTTCATGTGTTTTTTGGCAATCTGTATATCTTCTTTGGAAAAATGTCTATTTAGGTCTCCTGCCCATTTTTGGATTGGGTTGTTTTTTTTTTGTTATTGAGCTGCATGAATTGCTTATAAATTTTGGAGCTTAATCCTTTGTCAGTTGCTTCATTTGCAAATATTTTCTCCCATTCTGAGGGTTCTCTTTTGATCTTGTTTATGGGTTCCTTTGCTGTGCAAAAGCTTTTAAGTTTCATTAGGTCCCATTTCTTTATTTTTGTGTTTATTTCCGTTTCTCTAGGAGGTGGGTCAAAAAGGATCTTGCTGTGATTTATGTCATAGAGTGTTCTGCCTATGTTTTCCTCAAAGAGATTGATGGTGTCTGGGCTTGCATTTAGGTCTTTAATCCATTTTGAGTGTATTTTTGTGTATGGTGTTAAGGAGTGTTCTAATTTCATTCTTTTCATGTAGCTGTCCAGTTTTCCCAGCACCACTTATCGAAGAGGCTGTCTTTTTTCCACTGTATATTCTTGCCTCATTTATCAAAGATAAGGTGACCATATGTGTGTGGGTTTATCTCTGGGATTTCTATCTTGTCCCATTGATCTGTATTTCTGTTTTTGTGCCACTATCATACTGTCTTGATTACTGTAGCTTTGTACTATAGTCTGAAGACAGGGAGTCTGATTCCTCCAGGACCGTTTTTCTTTCTCAAGATTGCTTTGGCTATTCAGGGTATTCTGTGTTTCCACACAAATTGTGAAATTTTTTGTTCTAGTTCTCTGAAAAATGCCAGTGGTAGTTTGATAGGGATTGTATTGAATCTGTAAATTGCTTTGGGTAGTAGAGTCATTTTCACGATGTTGATTCTTCCAATCCAAGAACATGGTATATCTCTCCATCTATTTGTATCATCTTTAATTTATTTCATCAATGTCTTATAATTTTCTGCATACAGGTCTTTTGTCTCCTTAGGTATGTTTATTCCTAGATATTTTATTCCTTTCATTGCCATGATAAATGGGAGTGTTTTCTTAATTTCAGTTTCAGATTTTTCATCATTAGTGTATAGGAATTTCAGAGATTTCTGTGCATTAATTTTGTATACTGCTACTTTACCAAATTCATTGATTAGCTCTAGTAGTTTTCTGGTAGCATCCTTAGGATTCTCTATGTATAGTATCAGGTCATCTGCAAACAGTGACAGCTTTACTTCTTCTTTTCCTATTTGGATTCCTTTTATTTCTTTTTGCTTCTCTGATTGCTGTGGTTAAAACTTCCAAAACTATGTTGAATAATAGTGGTGAGAGTGGGCAATCTTGTCTTGTTCCTAATCTTAGTGTAAATGGTTTCAGTTATTCACCATTGAGGACAATGTTGGCTGTGGGTTTGTCATGTATGGCCTTTATTATATTGAGGAAAGTTCCCTCTATGCCTACTTTGTGGAGGGTTTTTATCATAAATGGGTTTGGAATTTTGTCAAAAGCTTTTGTCGAAAAGATATTTGATATGATTTCAATTTTCTTAAATTTACCAAGGCTTGATTTGTGACCCAAGATATGATCTATCCTGGATAATGTTCCATGAGCACTTTAGAAGAATGTGTATTCTCTTGTTTTTGGTTGGAATGTCCTATAAATATCAATTAAGTCCATCTTGTTTAATGTATCATTTAAAGCTTGTGTTTCCTTATTTATTTTCATTTTGGATTATCTGTCCATTGGTGAAAGTGGGGTGTTAAAGTCCCTTACTATGATAGTGTTACTATTGATTTCCCCTTTTATGGCTGTTAATATTTTCCTTATGTATTGAGGTGCTCCTATGTTGGGTGCATAAATATTTACAATTGTTATATCTTCTTCTTGGATTGATCCCTTGATAATTATGTAGTGTCCTTTTTTGTCTCTTGTAATAGTCTTTGTTTTAAAGCCTATTTTGTCTGATATGAGAATTGCTATTCCAGTTCCCTTTTGATTTCCATTTGCATGGAATATATTTTATCCATCCCCTCACTTTCAGTTTGTATGTGTCCCTAAGCCTGAAGTGGGTCTCTTGTAGACAGCATATATACGGGTCTTGTTTTTGTATCCATTCAGCCAGTCTATGTCTTTTGGTTGGAGCATTTAATCCATTTACATTTAAGGTAATTATCTGTATGTATATTCCTATTTCCATTTTTTAAATTGTTTTTGGTTTATTACTGTAGGTCTTTTCCTTCTCTTGTGATTCCTACCCAGAGAAGTTTCTTTAGCATTTGTTATAAAGCTTGTTTGGTGGTGCTGAATTCTCTTAGCTTTTGTTTGTCTGTAAAGCTTTTAATTTCTCTGTCAAATCTGAATGAGATCCTTGGTGGGTAGGGTAATCTTGGTTGTAGTTTTTTCTCTTTTTTTCACTTTAAATATGTCCTGCCACTCCCTCTGGCTTGCAGAATTTCTGCTGAAAGATCAGCTGCTAACCTTATGGGGATTCCCTTGTGTGTTATTTGTTGTTTTTCCCTTGCTGTTTTTTTTTTTTTTTTGTGGTATGCGGGCCTCCCTCTGCTGTGGCCTCTCCCGTTGCGGAGCACAGGCTCCGGACGCGCAGGCCCAGCGGCC
>NC_041225.1:1624789-1653986 GCF_002837175.3 Physeter macrocephalus | reverse complement strand
ATTTTTGATAGTTTGATTAATATGTGTCTTGGCGTGTTTCTCCTTGGATTTATCCTGTATGGGACTCTCTGTGCTTCCTGGCCTTGGTTAACTATTTCCTTTCCCATATTAGGGCAGTTTTCAACTATAATCTCTTCACATATTTTCTCAGTCCCTTTCTTTTTCTCTTCTTCTTCTGGGACCCCTATAATTCGAATGTTGGTGTGTTTAATGTTGTCCCAGAGGTCTATGTGACTGTCCTATATCCTTTCATTCTTTTTTCTTTATTCTGCTCTGCAGTAGTTATTTCCACTATTTTATCTTCCAGGCCACTTATCCATTCTTCTGCCTCAGTTATTCTGCTATTGATCCCTTCCAGAGAATTTTTAATTTCATTTATTGTGTTGTTCATCTCTTTTTGTTTGCTCTTTAGTTCTTCTAGGTACTTGTTAAATGTTTCTTGTATTTTCTCCATTCTATTTCCAAGATTTTTGATCATCTTTACTATCATTATTCTGAATTATTTTTCAGGTAGATTGCCTATTTCCTCTTCATTTGTCAGGTCTGGTGGGTTTTTGCCTTGCTCCTTCATCTGCTGTGTTTCTCTCTCTTCTCATTTTGCTTATCTTACTGTGTTTGGGGTCATTTTTTCATAGGCTGCAGGTTCGTAGTTTCCGTTGTTTTTGGTGTCTGTCCCCAGTGGCTAAGGCTGGTTTAGTGGGTTGTGTAGGTTTCCCGATGGAGGGGACTAGTGCCTGTGAAGGAGGCTGGATGAAGCTGGATCTTGCTTTTCTGGTGGGCAGGTCCACATCTGGTGGTGTGTTTTGTGGTGTCTGTGGCCTATTATGATTTTAGGCAGCCTCTGTGCTAATGGATGGGGTTGTGTTCCTTTCTTGCTAGTTGTGTGGCATAGGGTGTGCTGCATTGAAGCTTACTGGTCATTGCGTAGAGCTGGGTCTTGGCATTGAAATAGAGATCTCTGGGTGATTTCCGTCGTTTGATATTACATGGAACTGAGAGGTCTCCTGTGGACCAGTGTCCTGAACTTGGCTCTCCCAGCTCAGTGGCACAGATCTGACGCCTAGCTGGAGCACCAAGAAACTGTCCTCCACATGGCTCAGAATAAAAGGGAGGGGAAAAATGTAAGAAAGAATGAAGAAGATAAAATAAAATAAAGTAAAATAAAATAAAGTTATTAAAAAAATAATTATTAAGAACAAAATTTTTTTAAGTAATTAAAAAAAAAAAACAGACAAAATCCTAGGTAAAATGGTAAAAGCAAAGCTATACAGACAAAATCACACACTGAAGCATACGCATACACACCCACTAAAAGAGAAAAAGGGGAAAATATATGCATGTCATTGCTCCCAAAATCTACCTCCTCAATCTGGGATGATTCATTGTCTTTTCAGGTAATCCACAGATGCAGGGTACATCAAGTTGATTGTGGAGATTTAATCCGCTGCTCCTGAGGCTGCTGGGAGAAATTTCCCTTTTCTTCTTTGTTCACATAGCTCCTGGGGTTCAGCTGTGGATTTGGCCCCACCTCTGTGTGTAGGTCGCCTGAGGGCATCTGTTTTTCATTCAGACAGGACGAGGTTAAAGGAGTAGGTGATTCAGGGGCTCTGGCTCAGTCAGGCCGGGGGGAGGGAGGGGTATGTATGCAGGGCTAGGCTGCAGCATCTTAGTCTGGTGTGACATTGCACCAGCCTGAGGCACGCCGTGTGTTCTCCCAGGGAAGTTGTCCCTGGATCACGGGACCCTGGCAGTGGAGGGCTGTAGAGACTCCCAGGAGGGTAGGTGTGGAGAGTGACCTGTGCTTGCACACAGGCTTCTTGGTGGTGGCAGCAGCAGCCTTAGCATCCCAGGCCCGTCTCTCGGGTCCGCGCTGATAGGCGCAGCTGCAATCCATCTGTGGAGCTCCTTTGAGCGGTGCTCTTAATCCCCTCTCCTCGTGCACCAGGAAACAAAGAGGCAAGAAAAAGTCTCTTGTCTCTTGGGCAGCTCCAGACTTTTTCCTGGACTCCCTCCAGGCTAGCTGTAGCACACTAACCCCCTTCAGCCTGTGTTCACGCAGCCAACCCCAGTCCTCTCCCTGGGATCCCACCGAAACCCGAGCCTTAGCTCCCAGCCCCGACCCATTCCGGCGGCTGAGCAGAGAAGCCTCTCAGGCTGGTGAGTGCTGGTTGGCACCAATCCTCTGTGCCGGAATCTGTCCTCTTTGCCCTCCGCACCTGTATTGCCGTGCTCTCCTCCATGGCTCTGAAGCTCCCCACACCCTGCCACCAGTAGTCGCCACCCACGAAGGAGTTTCCTAGTGTGTTGAAACCTTTTCTCCTTCACAGCTCCCTCCCACTGGTGCACGTCTTGTCCCTATTCTTTGTCTCTGCTTTTTCTTATTTTCTTTTACCCTACCCAGGTACGTGGGGAGTTTCTTGCCTTTTGGGAGGTCCGAGGTCTTCTGCCAGCGTTCAGTAGGTGTTCTGTAGGAGTTTTTCCACATGTAGATGTATTTCTGATGTATTTGTGGGGAAGAAGGTGATCTCCGCATCTTACTCTTCTGCCATCTTGAAGCTCCTCCCTTTTACATTTTTGGATATGGCTAAGCCTTCTTGTTCCACACTTCTATGACTTATGTGATAAGCCAAATATGTTCCTGACAAAAGTTTTAAAAATGGGACCTAAAGGTGAAATTCTGAATTGTATGAAAACATTAACCCCAAATTGTTACACGACAGTTCTACATATGAACAGACAGAAAGAAAATGCAATAGTGTCATTTGATTGCACAAGTAAAAAAAAAAACCTTGAACATTAAATACTATTTTAAAACTTAATATTTTTTTGCTGCAAGCCTGTTGCTGTTTTGTGATTTTAATGTTTAATTCAGCAACTGGTAGAACTTTCATAAATGGGTTAGAAGGGCAGGCAATCTTCAAGAAAGTGTATTTCTTATATACTGGTGTGTTGTTACAATTTTTAGTATTCATTGCTTTATTTTTTAATTTTTTTTGGCTGAGTTGGGTCTTCGCTGCTGCCCATGGGCTTTCTGTAGTTGCGGCCAGTGGGGCCTATTCTTCATTGCGGTGCACAGGTTTCTCATTGTGGTGGCTTCTCTTGTTGCAGAGCATGGGCTCTAAGCATGTGGGCTTCAGTAGTTGCAGCATGTAGGCTCAGTAGTTACATTACATGGGTCCTAAAACACACGGGCTTCAGTGGTTGTGGCGCATAGTCTCAGTAGTTGTGGCACACGGGCTTAGTTGCTCCACGGCATGTGAGATCCTCCCAGAGCAGGGATCAAACCCATGTTCCCTGCATTGGCAGGTGGATTCTTAACCACTGCACCACCACGGAAACCCCCTCATAGTTTTATTAACATAGCATTGTTACTGTTTTGCAATAAAGGTGATATGTGAAGTATTAATCCCAGGAAATCAACTAATACCTTGAAGTATCGAATGGTGTGTTCATCCATCTTCCCTGCCCAAATAAGAAAAAGATGGTACCTTTTGCCTGACTAAGTATCAGGCAGAAGGATTTGGAAGCACATTTTCCCTCAAAATAAAGCCTTGCCAATACAAAAATGGGGGTAATGTCGGGGGTGAGGTCGTGGGCACTAGTTAAGGTAATGGGAGTAGAGAAGAGTAAAAGTAGAAGAAGATTAGGAAATGAGGATCAATTCTACCATCTCAGGGAAGACTCTTAGGGACATGACTGAGTATGACACGAACTTGAGAGGAAATTTGGAGTGTGGTTTTATTATCTTGATTCATGGTACTTAGCAGCACTACAGAGATGGGCATATAGTGATATATGCACAATAATCTCCCTGAATTTTCTAGGTAGGTAAATGTCCTAGAAAATTATTCAACAGTTTTGGGTGAAAATGAGGGAAAAACAGAGCTTAGTAGGAAAAGTTAAGACATCCAATGGAGATACATAATGCATGAACCTCTGGTTAGGAACACAGGTACTGTTTTCAAGGATGACAGTGCTATGAAATCCAATATAAAAATAATTAAATTAAAAGTCTTTGGAAAGAGTTCTGGGAACTTAGTATATCCAGGGTCAGCAAAGTATAGCCCTTGAGCCAGAACAAGTCTGCCTCCTGCATTTGTAAATAAAAATTTAATGGAATATAACCATATTTATTCATTTAATTATTGTCTATGTCTACTTTTATGCTACAATGGCAGAGTTGGGTTGTTGCAACAAAGACCCTATGGCCCACAAATTCTAAAAGATTTACTATCTGGCCTTGTACAGAAAAAGTTGGCCAACCCCTGGTTTGCACCAAAAAGAATTTGTTAACAAAGGGGACCTGTGTATGACACATCCCAGGAAAAATATTGGCACATCGTTCATATAGAATATGAATTTCTTGCTTTAGAGTTAGTGTCAACCTGAAGAAGAGAGCAGGGAAACTCAAATATGGGACTGTTATTTAGAGTGTCACAGGATTATGAATATTATTTTGGCTGGAATCAGCTGAAATTTCATTTACCTGGAAATACCTAGATGAGTGTCCTTGCTAAGAAACAAGCTGGGGTTTTAAGCCAGATATTAAAGTTAGTTCCAGAAATATGATTTTATTTTTGTGTGCCTGAGTTTTGTGGCTCTAATATTTTATGGTCATAATATTTTATCTCAAAACACCATGGATCTGAAATTAGTGAGAGCACAGTGACTTTTAACATTTTAATTTACCTCATCAATTTTTCCCCTTACACTAGTACCTTCCCAAGTGTTCCCTGGATTTCAACTTAAGAAATTACATGTAGTTTCAAAATCTTGGATACAGTGAGATGCTAGTAAATTTTTATTAATTTTGATTGATTGTATGTATCTTTAAAACTCTACCACTTCTTTGGTTAAATTATCAGAATCCCTGTGTTTTATTCTTTCCTTTGGAATTTATATTTTAAATATATTTTATCCCCAGAATCTGTTCTACATGTCACATTTCCCTCTCACCACTACCATCTCTTTATTTTTGAATTCTGATTGCTGAGAAAATGTCTATATCTTCAAATGCACTGGTTTGTTTTCTTCAGTTACTAATCTGAGGCTTACTACCAGATTAAAAATAAAAAGATTAACTTTTTATTTTCCAATAATCATTTTCTCAGTAAAATGTATCATTCATTATATAATAATTGTTCTAGTTTAATAGAAATACTGTGCTATTAAAATTTTTTTTTATTGAAGTATGGTAGTCTTACAATATTATATTAGTTTCAGGTTTATAACATAATGATACAATATTTTTATACATTACACACCATACAAAATTATTCAAAAATATTAACTATATTCCCTGTGCTATATATGACTTCCCTGTGAATTATTTATTTTATAACTGGTAGTTTGTACCTCTTAATCCCCTATACCTATTCCACCCCTCCCCCCACCCTATCCTTCTACCCTCTGGCAGCTGCAGATTGTCTCTGTATTTGTGAGTATGCTATATTTGTTACATTTCTTCATTTGCTTTTTTAGATTCCACATATAAGTGAAAGCATACAGTATTTATTTTTCTCTGTCTGCCTTTCAATAAGCATAATACCATTTAGGCCAATTCATTCTGTCACAAATGGCAGTATTTCATTCTTTTTATGGCTGAATAATTTTTGCATGTGTGTATATATATGTGTGTGCCACATCTTCTTTATCCATTAATCTGTGGATGGGCACATAGGTTGTTTCCATATCCTGACTATTGTAAATAATGCTGCTATGAACATTGGGGTACCTATATCTTAGTGTTTTCATTTTCTTCAGATAAATACCCAGGAGTGGAATTGCTGGATTTATGTTAGTTTTATTTTTAAATTTTTTGAAGAACTTCTATACTGTTTTCCATAATGACTGTACTAATTTACATTCTCACCAACTGTGTACTAGGGTTCCCTTTTTTCCACAACCTTATTTATTAACATTTCTTATTTCTTGTCTTTTTGGTGATGGCCTTTTTGACAGATGTGAGGTGAAATCTAATTGCAGTTTTGAATCTTTATGAAGATATTAAATAGATAGTTTATAGTTTTCTTCAGTTTTTTATAATAACTTTTATGTTGTATATTTTATAATATATATATTATATTTTATTTTATAATAACTTATATTTAGCCCAGAGTGTGTTCTTTAATTTGAACTTCTTTTTTCATATTTTAGTATTTTTTCCTTTCACTTAGTCCCTGAAAGAGATTTTTTTTTTTTTTTTTTTTACTATGTTCCAGATAAGTGGAGATGGTTGAGATGGTTTCCTTCAGGTATGACATGAGGTACCTGCATGACTCCTTTATGTTCTGAATATGGAAGAATAAAAAATGCAAATTCAGTTGAGTGAAAGAGGTAAACTTATCCAACAACCTGCATTTTAATCATTATCTTTGGTTAAATGTCAGAAGTCTGAGCTTTAGAGGCAAAATAACTGTACAGCTTCCGGTAGATGGAGAAGAAGATCTTTGCCTCTTTACTAAAAATAAATCTTGTAAATTTATCTGGGACAGTCTCTCTTATTAAAAAAGATGCAACTTTAAACAGACCAACCCTCAAGGCATAGGTCTGTTGTAACTGTTAGGACTGGATTCCATTTTCATATCACTTTCACTTACCTGCAGGACTTTCTGTGAGGACTCAGAATAGATACTGCCTCTTACACTATAAAACATTAGCTCACTTGTTCTTGCCTTTGGCCACTCCAATCAGGATGACATCACCCAGTTTGCTCCCAGGATTCACCTCATTCCCAAGGCAGATACATTTTTGCATGTGGTAAATCTCCAGTTGGTTGTTTCTTCTTCTTCTTTTTTTTAATCTCATTTTAAATTTTTTGAGAAACTCCTAAAATGTTTTGACATTTAGATGGCACTTTCCCAGATCCAGCAACAGGTCTTATTTCTTTTTATATTTCATTGGGTTTTCAGAAAATGGATTTCTCCAGCTTCCTTACTAAGCCCAGGTGCACAGTCTTTCAACATCCCTGAAAAAGAGCAGTGTTTAACTTTTAGTTAATAAGCATAAGATACCTGAAATTTCCTAACTACTCCTAGTAAACAGTAGTTATTTTATGATTTATAATCTTTGCTGTTAATTAATATGTAAGTATAGATAGAAAATAATAAAGAAGTAATTATAATTATGTTGATGAACAACAAATTGAGTTAAACTTTGAAATTAATCTAAACTTTATTATTAAACATTAAAAGTTTAAGTTAAAAATCTTAGAAATGGAATTATATAAAATGAGACATATACTATTTTAAAATTTCAATTTAGGATTTCCAAGAATGAATAGAAGTTTGTTGAGTCAGAGCAGAAATAACGAATGATATTAAAACATGCAATTCCCTAACTTTCACTCAAACATACTGCTCACTTTTTCAAGTTGACAAAAATGTGATATGAGTTTTAATAATATATATAATAATCATAATTTAATAGTCTAATTTTACCATATGAACAGGAAATATTCACTTGTTCAAATGAACACTGAAGCTTTAAAAAAATATTACTCCAAATGATGAAGCAAAATGGAAAATATGTCCAAATATAAAGAAAAAGTAGAGGCAGTACAGTATACTATCTTTATTTACAATGCAAATTCAGATAACAAGAATAATAGTCTAAAAAACCAAAAAGAAATCAAACCTCTTACAAATAAAATGATTTTTAAAATGGCATAGCCACAGATATAAAGAAAATTAAAGTGTCTATTGATGAAGACTGGATAAAGTAGATGTGATATACATATACAGTCAAATCGTACTCAGTAATAAAAAAGAATGAAATCTTGCCTTTTGCGACAGCATGGATGGACCTAGAAGATATTATGCTAAGAGAAATAAGTCAGACAGAGAAAATAAAATACCACATGATTTTACTTATATGTGAAATCTAAAAAAACAAAACAAATGAACAGACATAATTAAACAGGTACAGAGTCATAGATACAGAGAACAAACAGGTGGTTGCCAGAGGAGAGGGGGGTGAGGGAAGGAGAGAAATAGGTGACAGAGATTGAAGTACAAACTTCCAGTTGCAACATAAATGAGTCACAGGGATAAAATATAATGGGGAATATAGTCAATAATAATCTGTATGGTGACAGATGGTAACTAGACTTTTTGTGGTGATCATTTTGTACTGTATAGAAATATGGAATCACTATGTTGTGCCCCAGGAACTAACATAGTGTTGTAGGTCAATTATACTTCAACAAACAAAAAACAAAAAAACTTATAAAAAAAGATGTCAGATTTGTGTTAAACAAATGTAGGGGGTGGAGGGAGGGGGAACTGAAGAGTGTGGTGAAAAGGTACAAACTTCTGGTTATAAGATAAATAAGTACTAGGGATATAATATACAACATGATTAATATAATTAACACTACTATGTGTTATATATGAAAATTGTTAAAAGAATAAATTCTAAGAACTCTTACAAGAAGGAAAAAATATTTTTCTTTTTCTTTTATATATTTTGTATCTATATGAAATTAGGGATGTTCACTAAATTTATTGTGGTAATAATTTCATGATTTATGTAAGTCAAATTATTATGCTGTATGACAAATTTACATAGTGCTTTTGTCAATTATATCTCTATAAAACTGGAAGAAAAGAAGAAAGGAAGGAAGCAAGGGTGGGAGAGAGGAAGGAAAGAAAGGAAGGAGGGAAGGAAGAAAAGGAAGGAAGGAAGAGAAGGAAGGAAAGAAGAAATAAAGAGAGAAAGAAGGAAAATCCTATTCTGGAAAAAAAAAATCTAAATGATTCTAAACTATATTCAAACACAGTGGCAAAATTCAAAAATATGCTCTAAACTAAAAAAGAAACAAGTTTTCTATCACCACTATTATTTTACATATTTTCTAATACTTTTAGTGAATATATAGAGAGACAATAATTGAAGTAGGAACTATGAATATTGGGAGGTAAACAAGAGAATTTATCCTTATTTGCAGATGTTAAAATTGTCTACTTGAAAAACAAAATTTTAACTTAAAGATTTCAAATTAATAATAAACTCAGTAATATACTTAAATAAATGAACTTATATTAATTTTCTTTATTAGCAATAATCTGAGATAATGGTAAAAAATACCATTTACAGTAGAAAAATATACCCAGTAATAAGCTTACCATGAAACATACCAAAAATTTTTCAAATGCTAAATTCTAATGTTTCCAAAATATATAGATCTCTTACAGATCAATAAATATAAAATATGCATCTAAGAAAAATGAATCAAGGTAGCAATAGCCTAAGTAGAAGAAACGTAGATGTAAAGACAAGTTCAGTATGAATAGTAGTGATACTACAAAATAAATAATATTTTTCATTTGCAAAAATTAAACTATATGATGATAATAAGTGCTTTCTAATGGTAAGAAATTGGGTCCTGTGATATCAAAACTTTTTTTTCTGGCAAAACCTAAGTCATCATGAGCATTCTGAATGGCATTATTTCTAAATGTTACAACAGTCTTGGAATTACCAAAAGTCTTTTGCATTACTTATTGCCTGTTTTTTTACTTGTAAGAATTTACCCTTAGAAAATAATTAAGGGTGGATTAAAGTTTAAAACAGCAAGAGATTCATCATAGGCCTATTTATAATTGCCAAGAAGTTGGAAGCAATCTAATTGAAAAATGTACTGAACTAAGACATATCCCTAAAATGCAATATTATATCATTTTTGCAGAAGTATCCTTATTGACATGGAATAACAATTTTGATAATGTAAATGAAAAACATTTGTAAAATAGTGTATGTAATGCATTACTTATTATTATACACACATCTAATGAAAAAGACACATCATAACTCATTGTTTCTAGTTCATTGTGGTGGGGTTATGGACAATTTCAAACTACATATATACATGTCTACACACACACATGTACAAATCATAAAGTTTTAATTTTTTTTAATTGGAAAATATGACTTTTAACTGTTGCATATAATTCCATCAAAGTGATGTACCATTAGTTTTCTTTTTCCCCAGCATCATATTGTAATATATAAATATATCAAATTAACATATTGTACACCTTAAACTTACACAAGTTTGTATATCAATGTTTTCATTTTTTTCTGTTCTTCTTTTTAGTGTGCATATTATATATTATCATGAAAAAATGATTAGCCCACTCTAGTTTATTGCCACGTCTTTATACATATCTATTAAATATAAATAAATAAAAATAAAATATTACTTAAATATAAAGGGATATTTCTATGTATCTCTTTCTTTCTTTCTTTTTTTATATATTCCTCTCTGCCTTCCCCATTACTCCTCTTTTCTCTGTTGTTTTGTTTTCTTCTTCTCCTGTATTCAATTTCTCCTCTTGAGAGAGCATAACAGAGCTCCATAATGATCCATTCAATGGCCCAGTGTCTCACCTCTCACTGCCAAGAAGCATAGGAAAAAACCATAGCTCATTAACTATGAACTGTAGGAAAAAGCTGTAACTCAAACACTAGAATTTTTTTTGAAACACTTAATAGAATTACTGCAGATGGAAAGATTTACACCATTGTTGGGTGTGTAACAATTTCTTGAGAAAGACTATGTTCTGTCACAGTATTTGTTCTTGGCTATCAGTGACAAGATTTTCACTTTTATTTTCAATAAATCCTTTATGGACTTAAAGCAAATAATTATGAAAATCCTAATAATTATTATTGTATTAACAAATAGTATGATAAAATATTTGTTGTTTTTACTACTCTGGCTTTGCAACAAATCCATCTATTATCTTATTCACTGAAGGTTTCCTTTGCAAATTCAATACCTAATTGACCCTTATTCTCTGCATTCAAGAAAAATGATCCTTCCTAAATGATTCATTGTTAACTAAAGAACACTTTTTTAGACATTTCTTTTTCATCTTATTCCCTAAGTAAAATGTGTAAATACTATGAATCGAATGTGAATTCCATATTTTCTGCAAAGATTAACAATCTTATAGATTGCTTACTGAGTGAAAGCATTTTTTTGTAGATCAATTTATTACTCAATACCATCAAGGTCGTCAGTGTCTTTTCTTGTTATTTAGTCTAATACACTGGGGAGAATGCATGAAAATCGTCAAAAAAGACAGATAATGTCTAGTAGAAGAATTGAGATATAGTTCTACTATAAGTTGGGGGAAAAAGGAAATAAGCTGGAAAGAGAAATAATATGAGATCAGTTAACATTTCACACCACAGTTGTTTTCATATAACAAAGTATTTCTGTGAACTGTGTGGCCCTCTAGCATCTTTGTGACTATTTTATTACAGTCTTCTTTCAGAACTGCAAAGTTATTATCTAGAGTGGTAAGTAAAGAATTTGACACAAGCTTTATCCTTGGGCTTGCACACTTTTATAAGGTATTCCATTAATCTATGAATAAGGAGAAACTGAAAAATATTTATGCTTAATAATAGAGATTTAAGAATAAAGCACTTTCAACAAGTGAGTGACTCATTTTATTTTCACTATGACATTTCATGGTGCATAGTTTTATACATTATATCCAATTTTCTTACATGTGTGACATTTGATATTGCCTCAGATCATAGAACTTGCTAATTGCAGTGGAGTTTCAGTATGAGTTTTCTACTGTAAAAGAAATATTAATAACATCTACAGATGTTGTGTCTACAGGTTCAACAGCCTTCTAAGATATTGATGTAGATTCCTCACTGCTCTGATATATGAAAATGTGTCCTTTACAGACACTTAGAATCTTCTATACTCTCACAATGATTTATGTTAACACTGCTGAGAGATACATGTTGTTTCAGCCAGTCATATTCTCAAGCTTGTATGCAAGAAACACGTTAACACTGCTGAGAGATACATGTTGTTTCAGCCAGTCATATTCTCAAGCTTGTATGCAAGGAACACAGCTTATTTTCCATCATGAAAATGTTGTAATGATATATGCAATTGTGAAACATAAGACTTACATCAAGGGTGTGACTAAATCCCATCAAATCGGGAGGATTCCACGTCTACTCTATCTGTGACTGTTTTCTTCCTTGAGCAACAATCTCTGAATCAAATCTGCTGTGATCAGTAGGGTTGTATGTTTTACTCCTTAAAATGTACAGCTACTCAAGGAATCAGGTTATATTCTTCTCAGAAGTTAGCTAGCTATGTAATGGAAACTTCATGACAGCTTTTTTCCATCTTGGCCTACAAACAGGGGTAAAAAAATATTTGGCAAATGAAGCACTGAACCACATAATATAAATATTAAGTAAATAAGTATTTTCACATTGATATTCCCCATAGTGAAATTAAAATCATAAGCAATGAGAGTTGGAAGAGACATAGAAGTATCCTGTCAATTCTTTCTTTGCCTGCTTTAATCTTGCATACAACACCCCAAACAAATGCCAACCAAGACCCACCATTAAAATTTCCAGCAATGATTAGCTCATTAACTTCATTAAGTATCTCATTCTTTTTTTATATAGCCTTTATTCCTGGTAGTTCCTGCCTACTGCTAAGCTGAAAAAATACCTTCTTAAAATTCAAACCTGAAACTTAAGACATTTCATGCAGTAGGTCTTTAAATCTTTGAAGATATTTTTTGGTATCTTTTAATTCTCTGACTTTATTTTATTGTTACTGTTTGAGTCAGATCTGCTAGGGGTAACTCACTAATGTCTTAGTCTTTTTTTCTTTCTAAAGTAGTTATTTTTAATAAGTTCTTCACTGCATATTTTCATTAACCTTGAAAAAAGATCTATTTATAGTAGATATATGAATTAATTCCATCATCAAGTGTTTTCAATAACCACATTATTAATATAATGTGAGCCTTAAGTGTATGTTTTTATTTATAATTCCATAAAGTTGAAAACACATTTATTAATGTTTCCACTACAGCATCAACATCATCACTATGATTCTGAAAAATGATAATATTTTTTTAACTTTTAAATTGATAACTCACACTGGATTATTGTTTGGTGTAAATGTAAAATGTTAAGCAGTTGACAGTGTATGAACTTAGAGACATAAAGAAGTGTGTTCATCTCAATTTTATTTGTTCTAATATAATGAATTTAGCCTAGCATTTTAAACCATGAACCTTATGTTGTTTCCATATATAATATGAAGATTATAAAACAACTTTATAGTATAATAATGAGGATAATAAATACATGAAAATGCTTGAAATTTGTTGGTATAAATTTAAGACTATCAGAGATCAAGACGGCAAACTAAGAGGATGCAGAGCTCACCTCCCTCCATGAACACACCAAAAATACATCTACATGTCGAACAATTCTCAATGAAAACTAACTGGAAACTGGCAGAAGGACTCCTGTACACCCAAGGCTGTAGGAAATATACACATGTAATTAACAGGAAAGGAAAAAAAGTGATCATATCAGGATATGTGACCTTGGGGTGAGTGGAAATCTGACGAAAAGGGAGATTGCATGAGTGGACCTCCACCCTGGGGAGTTAGCAGGTTAAGCTACAGTCTGGATATCCTAGTGCTGGTGTCCTACACTGAGGAAACAAGCCCCCTTGGCCAGTTGGAGAACTGCTGTGACAGATAGAAAGGCTGGAGAAACCTGGACTTTTCTTCTGAGGAGTACACCCATGCTGGCTTGCCCCTGGGAAGGACAGACAGAGGTCTGCATTAATGGCTGCTGGGTTTCCCATGACTGCCTCACCATGAACCTCAGCCAGAGCCAAACCAATGCTCCATTCCCACTCACTCCATGCCACAGTGTGGCATTGGATCTGGGGTGGCAAAGACTGGGGAAATGGCTTAAACTTGAGACCCAGAGGTGACAATATCCTGGGACAGAGGATCTGGGTGGGGTGGCAGTGGCCATTTTTGACCCGTTCTCTGCCACATCTCACCACCCAATACACACAGAAAAATCATCCAAGCCCTGCCACCACTGCTGAGCAGTTCCATAAAAGGATAGGGGCTGTAGAGTCTGGGGCCAGTGATTGATACACTGTGAGAAACAAAGGGTTTTTTCCCCCAGAAAGGTCAGAGAGAGGTCTGCTCTTGAGGCTGCAAAGTTTTTCATGACCACTTCACCATGCACCCCAGCCCAAACCATGTGAACCCTCCGGCCCTCTCAGTCCATGTCACAGACCAGACTGGATCTGGGGCAGCCAGACCAGGGATAAAACTCGGCCATGGGCTGCATATGAGTGGAGCCACAGATGACTACATAGGTAGCAGATTGGATCTCTGTATACACAGAGGTCCCACTTACTTCAGCACAGCCCCCCTTTGGGGCAAAGGTCCCAGTGTAGGGAGATGGGGAAAACACACACTTAAAAAGAACAGAGCAGGATTAAGCTGGACCCCCAAGTCTTCTGCTCCAGCAACTTAGGAATCAGACCCTGCCTCTGACAGCGTATTGATGGTTACTGGACAGAGAGGAAGTCCTGCCTCACATCCTGCACAGACTTTAGCCCTCCATCTTTAGCTCCACCCCTTACTTAGGTGATAGCTGCCAGAAAACCTTGAGGAAAGATGCAACTGGTTTCCACATCAAATCCAGCCCTCCTACCAAAGGAACACACAGTCTGCATAGAAACAGTCCCACTTAAAAGCACCATTTCAAAACAGCAATAGGTAACTCTTTCACCTAAATTTACAGAGACATATAAAGTTAAGTAAAAGGAAAAGGCAGAGGAACTATTCTCAATTGAAAGAGCAGAGAAAACTCCTAAAAAAATTTAATAATTAAACAGAAATAAATAATTTACTGGATAAAGAATTCAAAACTTTGGTAATAAAAATGTTAACTAAATTAGGAAAAAGGATTTAGCTAAGCAATTATCATTTTAACAAGGAACTAGAAAATATAAAAAAGACCCAATCAATAATAAATAATTCAATATCTGAAATAACAAGCACACTAGAAGCAGACTAAGTGATACAGAAGAACACATAAGTGAACTGGAAGATAGAATGATGGAAATCACTCAATCAGAACAGCAGAAAAAATTAAGAAAAAAATAAAAGCAATGTAAAAGATCTCTAGTATAACATTAAGTATTCCAACATTCGTACTGTAGGGGTTCCAGAAGGAGAAGAGGAGAAGGTCAAAAATGTATTTGAAGAAATTATGGCTGAAAACTTCCCAAATCTGAATAAGAAAACAGATATCCAGATTCAGGAAGCACAAATTGTCCCTAATAAGATGGACACAAACAGCCCCACACCAAAACATATTATAATTAAAATGACAAAAGTTAAAGATAAAGAGAAGATTTTAAAGGCAGTGAGAGAAAAACAAAGAGCTAATTACCAGGGAATCCCCATAAGGCTATCAGCTGATTTCTCTGTAGACACTTTACAGGCTAGACGAGAGTGGCATGATATTTTCAAAGTGCTGAAAGGGAAGAACCTGCAACCTAGGATACTCAGCTAAGCAAAAGTATCATTTAGAATAGAAGGAGAGATAAAGAACTTCTCAGACAAGCAAAAACTAAAAGAAATAATCAAGACTAAATGTACCCTAAAAGAAAGGTTAAAGGGTCTTCTCCAAAGGCAAAAGAAAGGTAAAAATCTATAGGAAAGGGAAGATCCCACAAGGAAAGGCAAATATACAGCAAGAATTGAAGATTACTCAAATAAATAAGCACATAGATTAAAAGACAAAAAATTGTAAAATATAATAAACATGAAGTTGTAAAATATGATATCAAAAACACAAAATGTGCCTAGAAGAGAGTAAAAATGTGTTTTTACTCATTTACTCAAAAACACATTTTAGGGCTTCCCTGGTGGCGCAGTGGTTGCGCGTCCACCTGCCGATGCAGGGGAGCCGGGTTCGCGCCCCGGTCCGGGAAGATCCCACATGCCGCGGAGCGGCTGGGCCCGTGAGCCATGGCCGCTGAGCCTGCGCGTCCGGAGCCTGTGCTCCGCAACGGGATTTTAAACTGACCACATAAGAGTCTCCATGTTTCTATATACATGGAGACAAGGTTAGTTTTACCATGAATTTTTATTCTCCAATATATTCTTTTGGCATTAGAGGGCCTGTGTGATCTTGTTGCTAGCTTTCCCTTTTTTGATCCTCATAACAGAGATGGTAATTCCGAAGATGGCTACATTAAAGGAGTCTTGTTAAAATAAGTTAAAAATGAGTGTGAAAGTAAAAAAAAAAAAAAAAAAAAAAAAAAAATTTTAGAATGTGTTTTTGAACTTAAATAACTACCAGTTTAAAGCAAGTATATATAATTATGGGTGAACGTATATGAACTCCATAGTAAGCACAAGTCAAAAATATGCAATAGATACACAAAAACCAAAAAGAAATGAATACAAGCTTACTACTAAAGAAAATCATCAAAGCACAAGGGTAAAAAGAAGAACAAATGAATAGGGAAGATCTAAAAAACAACCAGAAAACAAGTAAGAAAGTGGCAATAAGTACCTACCTATCAATAATTACTTTAAATGCCAATGAATTAAATGTTCTGATAAAGACATAGGGTTGGTGATTGAATAAAAAAAAAACAAGACCTTTCAATATACTGACTACAAGAGACTCACTTCAGGGCTAAAGGCAGACTGAAATTGAGGGGATGGAAAAAAACATTTCACGTAAACAGGAACAACAAAGCAGAGGTAGTCATATTAGACAAAATAGACTTTAAACAAAGGCTATAACAAAAGATGAATATATTTCATTACTATGTATGCAAAATCCTCAGCAAAATATTAGGAAATTGAATCCAACAGTATATAAAAAGGATCATACACCATGATCAAATGGAATTTAGTCCAAGGATGCAAGGATGGATGAGTATTCACAAATCAATGTGATACACCACATTAACAACAAGAAAGATAAAAATCACATAATAATCTCAATAGATGTGTAAAAAGCATTTGACAAAATTAAACATCCATCAATTATTAAAACTCTTATCAAAGTGGCTATAGAGGGATCATATCTCAACATAATAAAGACCATATATGGCAAACCCACAGCCAACATGATACTCAATGATAAAAAGCTAAAAGTGTTTTCTTTAAATTCAGGAACAAAACAAAAATGCCCACCCTCACCACTTCTATTTAATATAGTACTGGAATTCCTAGCCACCAAAATCAGAACAACAAAAAACTATCCAAATTGGGAAGGAAAAGGTAAAACTGACACTACTTGCAGATGACATGATAATTTATATGGAAAAATCCTAAAGTCTTCACCCCAAAACTATTAGAACTAATAAATGAATTCAGCAAAGTTGCAGAATACAAAATTAATATATGGAAATCTGATACTTTTCTACACACTAATAATTAACTATCAGAAAAAGGAAGCAAGAAAAAAATCCGGTTTAAAATCAAAAAGAATAAAATACCCAGGAAGAAACTTAACCAAGGAGGTGAAAAACAAATACTATGAAAACTATAAAACTTTGATGAAGCAAATTGAAGATGATACAAAGAAATGGAAAGATAGCCTATGCTTTTGGATCAGAAGAATTAATATTGTTAAATACAAATGCTACCCAAAGAAATCTACAGATTTAATTCAATCTCTATCAAAATACCCATGACATTTTTCATAGAACTAGAACAAATAATTCTAAAATTTATATGGAACCACATAAGAACCCAAATTGCCAAAGCAATCTTGATTAAAAAAAGAACAAAACTGGAAGTATCACCCTTCCAGACTTCAGATTATACTACAGAGCTACAGTTATCAAAGCAGCATGGTCCTGGCACAAAAACAGACACAAGGATCAATGGAACAGAATAGAGAGCCCAGAATTAAACTCATGTACCTATGGTGAATTAATCTAAAACAAAGTATGCAAGAATATACAATGGAAAAGAGACAGTCTCTTCAAGGAGTGGCACCAGGAAAACTGGACAGCTGCATGAAGAAGGATGAGATTAGAACATTTCCTCACAACATATAAAAAATAAGCTCAAAATAAATGAAAACCTAATGAGACTGGAAACCATAAATCTTTCAGTAGAAAACATAGGCAGAACACTCATTGGCATAAATCTTAGCAACATTTTTTTGGGTCTGTCTCCTAAAGAAACGAAATAAAATAAAAATAAACAAATGGACCTAATTAAACTTAAAAACTTTTCACAGCAAAAGAAACCATTAACAAAATGAAAAGACAACCTACTGAATGGAAGAAAATATTTGCAAATGATGTGACTGACAAGGGGTTCATATCCAAAATACACAAAAAGCTCATATAACTCAATATCAAATAAACAACCAACCCAATCAAATAATGGACAGAAGACCTGAACAGACAGTTTTCCAAAGAAGACATACAGATGGCTAACAGGCACATGGAAAGATGCTCCACATCACTAATTATTAAAGAATGCAAATCAAAACCACAATGAGGTGTCACTTCACACCTGTTAGAATTGCTTTCATCAAAAAGTCTACCAATAACAAATGCTAGAGAGGATGTGGAGAAAAGGGAACCATAGTACACTGTTGGAGGGAATATAAATTGTGCAGCCATTATGGAAAAGTATATGGAGGTTCCTCCATAAACTAAAAATATAACTACCATATGACCCAGCAATTCCACTCCTGGGCATACATCTGGAAAAAATGAAAACACTAATTTGAATAGAAACAGGCACCTCAATGTTCATAACAGCTCTGTTTACAATAACATTATGGAGGCAAACATAATCCCCATCAGCAGATGAATTGATGAAGATGGGACATATATGTATATAATCAAATATTACTCAGCCATAAAAAGAATGAAATTCTGCCCTTTGCAGCAATGTGGAGGGACCTAGAGAATATTATGCTTAATGAAATGTCAGAGAAAGACAAATACTGTATGACATCACTTATATATGGGATCTAAAACATACTACAAATGAATGAATATGCAAAACAGAAAGAGACAAACATATATAGAAAACAAACTAGTGATTACCAAAGGGGATAAGAAAGGGGAGAGGGGCATAGTATTGAGATACAAACTACTATGTATAAAATAATAAGCAAAAAGGATACATTTTATAGTACAATGAATTATAGCCACTATCTTGTAATAACTTTTAAGGGTTCATAATCTGTAAAAATATTGAATCACTATGTGGTACCCCTAAAACTAATATAATATTGTAAATTGACTATACTTTAATAAAAAATAAAATTAAAAAATAAAAACTGATTTCCTTTTACTTTTCTCTTTTTTTAAAAATGTAGTATGACAGATTATCCCAAATGAACCCATTTTGTCATTTTTCCCTTTGCTCTTTTTTATTATTTTTAAAAATTCATTCTATCTTCCCTATAAGCAAATGCTTCTTCCTCTCTCTTATATTCTTCCCCCATGGTTTCTCCAAGAAGGCTATTTTTGTTTTCAATAAATTGGTGAAATTCTCTTAGGCAATTAACTGAAATAGCTTAATTGGAAGATAGGAAGATCTGCTAAGCACACTCTAATTATACAACAAAAGACATCCTATGAGGTTGAATCACAAGCTGCTCTGCCCCAAGGGCAATTGTAATAGTAATAGATGGAATTGAACTGGGAGTACTCTATCTGAATCCTGATTTTCCCATGCTATGAAAACCTGGGAAGTAACTTCATTCCATTCGATTTCAGTTCCTTATCAGTAGGTGGGAATAAGACCTGTCATCCAGTATCCTTGCCAAGATTAAATGTAAGAGCACCTGGCTTTCACATTTTCATTACATTGTATTCCTACATTTGAAGAATGGCCATTTAATTCTGAAACACTTAAGGGATTTCCTTTAAATATATTTTTTAATTGGAGTATAATTGCTTAATAATGTTGTGTTAATTTCTGCTGTACAAGGAAGTTTATCAGCTATATGTATACATATATCCCCTCCATCGTGGAACTCCCTCCCACCCTCCCAATTCTGCTCATCTAGGTCATCACAGAGCACCAAGCTGAGCACCCTGTTCTATACAGCAGTTTCCCACTAGCTATCTATTTTACACATGGTAGTATAAAATGAATGGATAGAATAGAATAATAATCTATTTACTAAGGGCTTCTGTTATAATGAAAAGAAAAATTACATAGTTGAGCAAAGTAGCATATCACCTTTCCAGAATGCAACTTTTCTATGATCTTTTTATTAGTAACTGGATCTATAGATACTCAAAACCCAAGGAAATATGAAATGATGAAAATGCTTTATGGATGTTTCACTTATTATTATTATTATTTTTTGTGATACTCGGGCCTCTCACTGCCTCGGCCTCTCCCGCCATGGAGCACAGGCTCCGGACGCGCAGGCTCAGCGGCCATGGCTCACAGGCCCAGCCGCCCCGCGGCACGTGGGATCCTCCCTGACCGGGGCACGAACCTGCATCCGCTGCATTGGCAGGTTGACTCCCAACCACTGCGCCACCAGGGAAGCCTGGATGTTTCACTTTTTAATTTATCTCAGTTGCAAGAATATCATGTTTTGACTGCTGCTCAGATTCCTAATCTCTCTAGGCAACAATGTCATCAACAAGCATTACCAAGCTTGGATAAAATAAGCTTTTGTAGTTTCAATGAAATCTGGTTGAAAAATAATTGAAACAGTTCATTATATATTAATGAGCTGAGAAGCTGTGGAATTTGACTGACAGTTTAAAATTACATTAATTTTGACCCACCCAATTCTAAATTTATTATAGAAAAAGTCAGTCCCTGGAAATAGAACTTTATGTTCAGAGACACCAAGAAATGGTAAGAACGCAAAGAGCATGGTAACATTTTCAAAAACTTCTTTCAAATGCACCAGGGAAATATAACAATTTGAGATCAGTGAAAGTATAACAATAGAATATTTTAAAACTAGGGCAGTTTGATCTTAGATAAGTGTTCAATGAAAAATAAAATGGTGGTGCAGAACAGAACTTAAAAGAGAGTGCAAGCCCAGGTAAAACTTAAAATAGGCAAAGTTTACTAACTGGCACAAATCTCATCCAGGAACTGTCTCCCTAGGGCTCCCCTTATAATTTCTAGTCCTCATTCTTGGCTATCATCTTCCATCTCTGCCCCTAAATTCTAAACTTTCTAGATTCCTCTGTCATCAAAATCCATGTGCCTTGTGTTCTTTTCTCCAACAGCCCAGTGGTTTACGAGAAGTGATTTCATACAGAAATTTTTGTTATAACATTAATGTGGACAATTTCTCAAATCTGATTGAATAGATACTGGTTAATAATAATAAATTTTTAAAAAGCACTGGTTATTTAATTTTAAGAAAGGTAGATTAAAAAGGGAGAAACATAAATGACTCCTGGTCTGTTTATAGTGTGACTGGTAGGAATAGGAATATCCAGGTGTAGTTACAGTGGTCAGGATGTTGTAGAAGATTTACATTCCTTTAAAAATTAAAAAAAAAAAAATTCATCGGAGGATAGTTGATTTAGAGTGTTGTGTTAGTTTCAGGTATACAGCAAAGTGAATCAATTGCATATATATATATATATATATATATATATATATATCTCCACTCTTTTTTTTTTTTTTTTAGGTTATTTTCTCATATAGGCCATTACAGAGTATTGAGTAGAGTTGCCTGTGCTTTACAGGTTCTTATTCGTTATCTATTTTATATATAAGGCTGTGTATATGTCAATCCCAATCTCCTAATTTATCCTTCCCCCCTCATCCCTTGGTAACTATAAATTTGTTTTCTACATCTGTGTCTCTACTTCTGTTTTGTAAATAAAACACTGTGTTTTTTAGACGACTTGGAGATTGACCATCAATTTTGAGTATATTAAGTAGAGATCAGTTAAGTAAGTTTCCACTTATAACTTTCTTTTAAATAAAATTCACATTTTTACTGCTTTTCTATGTGTCTTGGTCCAAAGGAAATCTGAAAATTCCTTGCATTACAGAAGAGACTGTGTGTGGGTGAAAATGTGTGTGTGTATGTGTGTGTGCATGCATGCATATGTGCATGTGTTGAGTATTAAAAAAAAAAGTGAGATATATTGGGGAATTTTTCTTTAACTGTTCTTTGTAATAGACTAATGATCCCTCAAAGAGGCCCCTGTTCTAATTCTGTGAATCTGTGAATATTTAGGCTACCTGGCAAAGGGAAATGAAGGTTACATATGGAATCCAGGTTAAAATTGGGAGATTATCCTGGATTATGTGGATGACCCAATGTAACTAAAAGGCTCTTTTAAGTGGAAGAAGAGGAGGAGAAAAAATGAGAGGGAGACGTGACAATGAAAGAATAGTTGAGAGAGATATAATGTACTGGCTTTGAATATTGAGGAAGGGGGGCATGAGCCAAGGAATGCAAGGAATGTAGCTAGCCTCTAGAAGCTGGAAAAAGCAAGAATTTGTAGTTTATCTAGAACCTCCAGGAAGGAACCCAGCCCTGCTGGGTAGAAAATAAGCCATAGAGATCTAATGTTCAGTATAGTGAATATAAATAATAATATTGTATTACAATAATATAATGTGATAAATATCACTACCAGAACAATCATATTACAATATATAAATGTATCAAAGTAACACATTGTACTTTGTAACACATTAAATTTATGTACTGTCATATGTAAAATATATTAAATTAAAATTATTATTTTAAAAAAGACACATATCCACAGACAATAACTTGACATTCTGGGTCTCAGTATCTTCTTTTGGATCTCAATTAAACCGGAACAATTTTTTCCACTAATTTCAGAGGCATCCTCACAATCTTAAAGCGTTGCCTCTGAGCTTTCCGTGGACAGCAAGATGGGAATAGGAGGATGGGATTTCAAGAAGTAGGACACGGGGCCTTTCCCACACCATCCTCTTCTTTCCCTTCTCTGAATCACAGTGACAGTGACTCCATTTAAAATGTGATTTTTTTTCATTAAGATCCTGATTAAAAATTCTCTTGAATAAGAGAATAGGTATACAGAGAGAGAGAGAGAGAGAGAGAGAGAGAGAGAGAGAGAAATGTTAGATAATGCCCGGATTAACTGTATTTTTAGGCTTCTACAATTCTGAAATTCAGTTCTATTCAACATCTGCTAATATATGATTCAATTTCAACAAGTGTTAATTGAATGTTGTTAGATTTATAATTGCACTGTTTTAATTTAACATATTGTGAGCATTATTTTATATTATTAAGTGTTCTTTGTAAAGAAGATTTATTCCTATATGATATTCCATCAAATGGATATGCAATAATTTCTAATCATTACCTTTATTTTGTAAATGTGAGGTTTTCTGTTGTTTCATTATTTTAAATTATGCTGAAATGAGCATCCTTTTACATAGATCTTTGTATTCCTTATTTCAATTGGATTATTTGCTAGAAGTACAAATGTTCATTCATTTATTCACAAAGTACTTATAGAAAGCTGTGATGTACCAGGAACTATTCTATAATTAGGCATACAGGAAAGAACAAACAAAACTGTTACCCTAATAGATACATTATAATAAAATAAATATAAAATATAATATTAAGACTGACTACTTTGAAAATAATACAAGATGAGGGAATAGAGATGATATTTGAATTTAACAGCATGAAATTTTGAGACTTGTGATAGGTATTTCTAACTCTCTAATACCTCAAAGAAATCCACATTCTACAGCCACAAGAAAGTTATTAAACAGCAAGAAGTATTTAGTTTGGACATCATACAAAAGGTCCTGTTCTAAGTTCTGGAGTTTCTGTAGTGAACAAAAATATGTTCTTGCTTTCATAGATGTTGCTATGTAGTGTATTACCTTTTGTTATATTTGTTCCCAATATTTGACCCCAGTTTGTCTTTTGTCTCTTAATTTATTCAATGTCTTTAATGTTCAGAAAGTTGTAAATGCATATGTAATTAAACCTGTCAATCATTTCAGTAAATCCATCTATAGCTTTAATAATTTTCCTATTACTTTCCGTCCTTCTCTCCCTTCCCTTATCCTCCTTGTTCCTTCAATAGGCCAGGATGAACTCACCTTAGGCATTTTCCACTGGCTGTTTCCTTTATGTTGAGTCTTTCTCCAGGAAATTTTAGGATTTATCCCTCACCTCCTTCAAGTCTTTGTTCATATATCATCCTCATATGGCTTAACAATGGTCAGTCTTGTCACAACTCTTAAACAGTACACAATCAACATTTTTTATCCTTTCTCTTAATAGTGTTTATCATCTACTATTCTAAAGTAAAGTGTATATAGATACATTGCTTATTTGTCTATCTCCCCTCCACTAGAATGTAAGCTCCTAGAGGGCAGGTATTTGTGCAGTTTTGTTCACCTCTGTATCCCCAGGATCAATCTCTCTATATTTGTTGACTAAACTATTGAAGTTCTTTCCGATCTTGAGTTTGTAAATATTCACCTATATTTCATTTAAATTTTTAGTTCTATCTCAATTAAACAATTATTTGTTTTGGTGTAAGGAGTTAGCTAAGAGTCTTATAATTCTTCAAATGTGGAGTTAACCAATTTTTCAACACAATTGGATCATAAACCTTTTTTCCTCTACTGGTTTGTAAATGTAACTTAATCAAAGAGCACATTCTTATATAAACTAGGTCCTGTTTCCAAGGAAAACCAATCTTTCAAAACATTTCAAAAGCTAAACTAAAAGTTAGAATGAAAAGTAGAAATTAATAATTGGTCTACAATGTGCACAAAAATTACAAAGAAAGCTATGTATCTTATACTCTTATACTAGTTCTTTTTAGAACAAGTAGACATCTTCCATAAGATGCCCTATCTCTAGAGCTATTTGCTCAGGAAACTGTACATGATTGTGAATAATAAAAATATTAACACAGATTTGAACAGGGGACATTAATTGAATTATTTGGTACCACCACCCATTACCTTACTGTGAATGTACCATTATGAACGTTTTGAAATTACCCTTTTCTACAGAAGTAAAATTTTGACTTGCAATATACAAGAAGAAATTATTTTAATGGTTGTTTGTCACATTGTCTCAAATACTGTATAGCTATATAATTTGCTGATCCCTGAAAATTTGTTAGCAAACATTCCATATAAAATTCCTAATTGTTCGGATATTAAGAGAAGAAAATAGCTTTGCAGAGACATTCTTATGTATTTAAAAACAAATACATAGTCACTATATAATGAGTACATATTTTTTTATTTATACAGAATTAAGAAGCAGAAACAACCAAGAGTACAACACAATGTATGTAAGTAGCAATATACATCCTTTAGAACAGAAGTCCCCAACCCCCAGGCCACGGAAGGTACTGGTCTGTGGCCTGTTAGGAACCTGGCTATATAGCAGGAGCTGAGCGGCAAGCGAGTGGGTGAAGCCTCATCTGTATTTACAGCCGCTTCCCATCGCTCATATTACTGCCTGGGCCCGGCCTCCTATCAGATCAGTGGTGGCATTAGATTCCCATAGGAGCACGAACCCTTCTGTGAAATGTGTATGCAAGGGATCTAAGTTGTGCACTCCTTATGAGAATCTAATGCCTGTGATCTGAGGTGGAGCTGAGGCAGTGATACTAGTGCTGGGGAGTGGCTACAAATACAGATCATTAGCAGAGAGGTTTGACTGCACAGAGACCATAATAAATCAATTGCTTGCAGACTCATATCAAAGCCCTATCAGTGAGTGGCAAGTGACAATTAAGCTGCATCTTATGGAGTAGGCTGGACATAAGCAACACACTTAGGGTGTCACTGTCTCCCATCACCCCTGGGACCATCTAGTTGCAGGAAAATGAGATCAGGGCTCCCACTGATGCTGCATTATTGTGAGTTGTATAATTGTTTCATTGTATATTACATTGTAATAATAATAGAAATAAAGTGCACAATAAGTGTAATGCAATTGAATCATCCCAAAACCATCCTCCTACCCCGTCCGTGGAAAAATTGTCTTCCACAAAACTGGTCCCTGATACCAAAAAGGTTGGGGACAAATGCTTTAGAATACATAGGAAAATTGATTTATAAGGGAAGAGAGCCTGTATGAAGTTGTCATATTTCTTTTAGCTAAATTTTCTGATACTAGAGGGTGTTTAGCCATTCATTTGTGCCCTCTCCTTTTTTATTCCATATCTACAGAGAAACTCTGAAGGAAGACTGGACAAAGGAACAAATCTGGGCCATCTTGTTAGGGGTTAGAGTTTACATTTGAAAAAGTAAAGAGATTAGAATATTTGTTTTATGTAAAGTCTTCTCTATTTAGATTGTCTTCCCTTTTGATGGCTTAATTCTACAAATATGAAAAACCTATTTTGTTCTTCCTTCCTCTATGGAATGAAGGACATTGCTGTTATTAATTGGCCAGGCTGGAATAGAGGTAGGATTCAAGGACAAGGGTCCACAGAGCAAATGACTAGCCTGAACATATGAAATGTTCCCATTAACATATGGCCAAGCCCCGGTCACTGAAGGTAATGACATTCAGTTGGCCATAGCCCAGTCAGTGATTAAAACATTTGTCTTTGCCTAAAGTATATTACCTCTTAGTTGTACTAATTGGAGGTTAAAAATGGATATACATAGAGCAACAGCTATGATGACTATCTTTGATTGACTAAGATCTAAGAATTTAAGACTTCATCTTACTCTTTTTCTCTTTTTCTTCTTTACATTTAATATTATGCTTATTTACCAAAGAGTAATAAAAGGTGATTTTGTTATAATGTTATATACTCTGTAGAGAATAAGCACAATGTACAAATTCATGAGAAAATTCAAATTGATTCATTTTAGTTGCCTTTATGCCCAATAGACTTAGTAATAAAAGTAAGTATTGGTTATCATACAAACTCTTACCTTATTTTAGATGTGGAGATGAAATTTGAGATGTCACAGGTGTTGTATGACATTTCTTTCCTCTGTCTGCTCATGAACTTAAATTTCAGAGAGCTAAATTTTCTCTAAATGCAGGAGGGAAGGTGATTGCATTATCAGGCAACCCCACATGCCGCCAGCCGCGGCGGGTCCTCAAAGTGCAGCAACAATCGACGAGAGGGGGTAGGGAACTGAGAGCACCAAGGTATGGGATCAGAAGGGCACAAACAACTGATGGTTGCAAGGCAAGTTTAATAACAAAGCATAGCCCTAAAGCAGGGACTTTTCACAGTCATTGTGTCCTAAAGCAGAAACTTTGTATAAACATTGTTCTATAGAACTGGTCTTTTATCTCGGCTTAGTCGCCACCATATCTGCAGGGACTTTGCACAGTCATTGTGCCCTAAAAGAAAGGAATGCCACTGTCTCGCGGGCTCGGTCTCAGCGCCCGGGGCGCGGCGCCGCGAACATCCTGCTGCTAGCCGGCGCAGACTGGCTCTGGGGAGCCGGAGCGCGGAGCGGGTTTATTGCTTGTTCCACAAAGGCACCAACTTCTCCCCCAGGATTGCTTTTCCTAGCTTTAGGGAACAACCAGGGACGCTCAGTATCTGAGCAGGTCCCTGGAGCGATCTGGCCAAAGGCCATCTCCTTTTTTACGTTCATACCATAAAGTCCAGGATGCATACCAAGGAGAGTACAATCGGGCCCTGAGGCTTAGGAGGGTCTTAATGGCGCATTCCTCAGAGCGCAATGCTCGCCACATTTCCCCCTCTTTTGTTTTTTAAAGCTTGATAATGCAATTTCAACCCATACACGTAGCGAGACGGCCAACAATAAAGCGTAATAAACAAGGTAATGCAATTAAAATCAACAATACACATGACCCCACGGTAATCAATCCTGTGAGTCCATTTTGAAACCAATGCATTGGGTTTAACCATTGAAGCTGATCCAAGAGTCCTTGAATTAATTGTTGGGGCCCGTCTTCTTGTAGATGAGCTTCTTGAATTGCTTGTATTTCCGCATTAAGTTTTTGTATGTCCAAACTAATGTGTCCATCAGTCCATACACTTAAAATGTGCATTTTTACTTTGTCCCAATCCCAGTCAGTTTCATTATAAGCGTGTTGAGCCACACAAATCCAAGTATATTTGGCATGGCAAATCAAACGCATTTTCAATTTTAAAGCCATAATTTGGTCTCCTAAACCTATGAGAACATTTTTTAACTCATCAACTTCAGTTTTTAGTTGAGTATCAATATGACTTTGTAATGCTAATGCAATACTGGTATTTTTAGACAATTGATTAACATAATGTGCTTGTTGTACAGTTTTACTTAATGCTAAACCGGCGGTAGAAAGCGGCTAAGGCTAATAGGCTACATATTAATATTCCAATGAATCGTTTAGGTCTTTTTAAAGCTTCAAATAATTCTAGCCAAGCTTGCATGCTAGTACTATGATACCATGGTTCAGAAATATTTACAGGCAGCATTACATAGGAAGGTTGTTTTAACACCATAACAGAAAAAGTTCCTTTCGTCGGCAGAATGCAAGTACTAAAAATACAATTCTGACAAGTTATATTAAATCCTATGGAACCAGAAGTAAACTCGATCTGTAAATCTCCTATTAGCAAGGCATATGGGGGTGCAACACAAGTAATAACCGGTTGATAAGAATAAGACAATGCAAACTTCCAAAAATCCCAATGCTTATAGAAAACCAAACTATTGTTAGTAACAGGAACTGATGAAATTAAAATGGTACCATTATGATAATTTAGGGTGCACCACATCTGAGAATTACTCCATGTATCGTTGCAGGCATCACTTTTATATACCTTTAAACTATGGCCGGCCAGTAAAGTCCCTTGCTGAGTCCCTTTTGGTGCTCCTATATAAGCTTCAACACATATATAATATCCGGTATCTGACATTTGAAGCTGATTAATAAAAATAGAATGATCTAAAGGGTCACTACCATTAACTCTGGAAATGTGGCCTAGAAAATGAACAGGTTTATGATCTTTATACCACCACACATCGGTAGTGAAATCCCCTCGTTTAGAAACTGTTTGTTTACAAGGAAGAACTACCGATGATCCTATCTTTTTGTAAATAGAAAGAGCAACTTCGGAATGCAATTTCGATGATGTAGTTGTTTCAAAAGCCATTGTATGTTCCAAAGCTATAGCTTTAATGCATCCGGATTCTATATTTAGAGGGCTTAAGCAAACAGGAAAAGAGTTAAACCAATTAGTGTAATTTATAGACATATTCATGATGGGAAGGTTCCCCATTACTCTCCCAAAAGTAGAATCATTATAAAATACTGGAAAATCAGCCTCTGCCCATGTAACCGGTTGCAGCAAAGGTGGATCAGGTACGTAGGCCCAATAAGAAAGACCTTCAACTGGTGG
>NC_041225.1:1620464-1621612 GCF_002837175.3 Physeter macrocephalus | reverse complement strand
GAGGAGGCACAGAGGTCCAATCCGGCACTCCCTGCTGTAGCCCGCTGTAAGGCAGAGATGGGGAATTTATTGTTGGTCCCGTCATTGAATTCTTCTGAACCGATTGTGGGGGTATTACTGACATTGCCCCTATTGTTTGTTGGGGCCGAGGCTGGCCCCGAAGGAAGTTTCCCGACAAAGGAGTCCCATCTCTGTGGGTTTGGGATCTACATTCCTTCGCCCAATGTCGGCCTCGTTGACATCGAGGGCAAATTCCCATAGGTTTAGTTGGGTTATTATTATTTTCTGGTTTCACTGCTCCAGGTTCTGATATAGCCTGGCGGCATACTCGGGCGAAATGACCTGGCTTGCCGCATTTCAAGCATGTTTGCGCCTTTTTAGTTTGGGGACCAAATCCAGCTTTAGTGAGACAAGATATCGTCCTTCACCTACTAACATTTCATAAGCAACTGGCAAATGATGAGCCCCGTTGCGATCAGCCTGCTCGTCAGCCTTTTTATAATAATCTGACTTCCACAGCAAATAATCCCCTCCAATCAAACAAGCACGAGCTATCGACTTCCAATCAGCAGGGGGCAATGCTTCAGCAGCAATGGTGTCAAGCATAGTTACAGTAAATGGTGCAATGGGCCCGTACTGGGCACAGGCAGATTTCAAGTCCTTAAGTATCTTAAAAGATAAGGGCTGATACTCTCGAAGATTTTGTTGGGGATTCTGGGCATCCGGCCGTTCGACCACAGGGCAACAAAATAAAGGATCCTCGCCCCTAGATAATGCCCCTCTAACAGCCTGCTGTAAGGGGCTCAGTTTTAAAGGAGCAGAGGAAGATAAAGTTAAATTTTTAACAGACTGTTCCACCTGAGCCAGAATATGTTCATCGGGGTATTTTTCAGCTTCATATTTAGCTTCCGCATCAGCCAAATCGAAAGAGACGTCCTCATCAGAGGAGGTTTCAAGAGCCATTTTAGCCATCAAGGGGGGAGCAGTCGGGACCGGAGGGGAAATATCACACAAGTTAGGTACTGAATCATAAATGGGCTCGAAACAGTCTTTAATCAAATTCCATAGACTAAACGTAATAACGGGTACCCCACCCGGTCCATTTTTATCGTAATGCCTTTTTAGATCCTCTCCAACCCTCTTCCATA
>NC_041225.1:1588902-1619698 GCF_002837175.3 Physeter macrocephalus | reverse complement strand
TGTGCCCTAAAAGAAAGGAATGCCACTGTCTCGCGGGCTCGGTCTCAGCGCCCGGGGCGCGGCGCCGCGAACATCCTGCTGCTCGCCGGCGCGGACTGGCTCTGGGGAGCCGGAGCGCGGAGCGGGTTTATTGCTTGTTCCACAAAGGCACCAACTTCCCCCCCAGGGTTGCTTTTCCTAGCTTTACGGAACAACCAGGGACGCTCAGTATCTGAGCAGGTCCCTGGAGCGATCTGGCCAAAGGCCATCTCCTTTTTTACGTTCATACCATAAAGTCCAGGATGCATACCAAGGAGAGTACAATCGGGCCCTGAGGCTTAGGAGGGTCTTAATGGCGCATTCCTCAGAGCGCAATGCTCGCCACACCCACACCACCCCATTCTCTGCACTGGATAAACAACTAAAATTCAGCTCAAAGCTTGCCTTCTTATATAAAGTTCTCAGAGAATTTGGGCTCTTTCAGACTCCTTAGAGCAATGACTGTAGAGTTGTCTAAACAACCACCTCCTTTTTGAAACTTAACCTAAGAAAGTCCATCTTAGTTAAGTGCACTGGGCACTCTCATCAGAATATTCTCTTTCCCAAATTAAGGAAAATTAAAAGTACAGACTCCAGATTTCTTCTAATTCTGTTCTCACATGTATAACCCATGTTTTCTGTATAGTAGCATTAGTTTGTTAGAAATTGCATTATGTAATTATTTAACTCTATCTTTTATGTATAACTAGTGTTGCCAAATAATGTGCCTCTGGTACTAGGAACACATCATGTATATCGGGTATAGCAATTATAATCCCTAAGGGTACTGTCAGAATGTGTCCAATAAGCACTTGCTATGAAATGAAAGGATTTGAAAATCAGACCGACTCAAAGATTTGATGAGATGACACTTTCATAAACTAAGTAAAAATATAAAGAGATTCTGTTTTAACTAAAGTGATTGTCTTCTGGGAATACTCTAAATAACTGATATGTAGGTTGTATAGTTTGAGCCATATAAAATTTTGCCAAATATAGCATATTTAATTTAAAAAATTTTTGCCATATCATGAAAAATTGAACCTGAGATAAGCCACATGGATTGTTCAAGCTTGATAATTTTTTTCATACAAAAGAATAAAATTTTCAGTTCCCTGGCCAGGGTCAGGTAGAAATTAGAATATGTCTATACCTGATGAAAACTTATTTTTATATACAAAGCAATGTGCTTTTTTATTCTATTACATTTCAATTAACCATGACTGCATAGGTATGGTGTTTATTGTCTAAGTTATTGATCAAGTGATTTTTTGCCACACCATAGGAACAACATAGCAGAGTCTAAACTAAGCATGTGTCAGCTGCAGAGAAATTCCAACTTAGTGTAAGCCATTTTTGATGCTCACATTTTTCTTCATGGAATTTTCCCATAAAGGATATTTTGTGGGGTTCATCTATGTAATAGATAATGATCTTTAACTTCTTTGGGACAAGTTAAAGTGTTTTTCCAAGGACATAGACTTGGCACTTATCTACCTCTGTATTCACACACAGTAACCCACAAACCTGCTGAGTGCTTTTATTTACCCTGTAAACCTGACAGATGTGATCCCAGTGAGGTTCCATCATATTCCACAGCTGAGTGGAGCCCATATGTTATTGAAAAGAGAAAAAGAAAAAAAGAAGATTAATTCAGTTGTCAATGCAAGTAATTGGGGATATGTCGCCACCCTTCCTAGTCTGCATGGAAGTTAGTCATTTTCTTAATTATTTATAAAAAGACAGAATTAGGCTTAAAACCACCAATACATTTCTTGCATTGTGTTTGCCCCCTGTGGCTCTTCACATTCTATTCAGATGGAGTGATAAAGGCATAGATTGTTCTCTTCTTAACTGTACAATCTGAAGAGTGTGCTGGATTTATGGACAGATAATGGACAGACATAGAGTTCAAGCTAAAAGTAGAGAAATATTTAAATCTCTAACAATCTGTTTGCTTCTCTTCATCAGAAACCATGACTGGGAGGGAAGAAAATTCCGAGGCCTGTATTTTTTTTCAATTCTATACCCATTGACTCAGAGGATGAGTAATTTTAGCTTGATTTGTCACCATGTCTGCCTTTGTTCTGAGACTCTATATAAAAATGAGATAATATTTGTGACCTTGATTTATAAATTGTATAAATTTATAAATTTATAAATTGTATAAATTTATAAATTTATAAATTGTATAATATAAATTATACTGCTTTATGCAGTATAAATACTGCATAAAGCACTGTTTTTATTATGACCACTCCTTCTCTTTGATGGATAAATGGTACTGAGTTTGAGAATAGATTCACTAGTAAAGAACTTATGGGTAATCTATTTTATAAAGCTTATTTGAATATGAGGTATTTTTATCCATAGCAAATCAGTCTACTATCTTCCACAAGTTTTATATAAATAGAGATGGAAAATAACACAGAATGTTATAAAAAAGTAGATAAGTTACAAATAGAAATGCAAATGAAGTGCTAAAATTTTATAGTGGGAAAATATCTACCTGGGAATGTCCTATTAAATCTGGCTCTTTTTTAAAATTGCATTGTTTGCCAAAGTATTTTTCCTTATTTCATTTAAAAATGAAATGTCATTCTTTAATATTTGGTAAATGAATATTCTAAAGAGGTGAAAGTTGCAAGATTATAATTTATTTTAAGAGACATATGTTAATATATTATATATATTAGTTAATATATATAGTATTATATATTATAATATATATTATATATTAATTATATATAATATTAATATTATTATAATGCATAAATAAAGTTTTTATTGAACTGCATTATGTTTAACTCTCTAGTATAGCTATGTGTATTTGTGCACATACATTGTAAATAAATAATGTGTGTGTATATATATAAACCTATATATGTATATAAACCTATATACACATGCACACATATATAAACATATACACACATACATACTATACGTGTGTGTATATCTCACACATGCATATACAGATATTTACATATAGATATCTGTCAAGCAAGCTTACAATCAAGTGTTCAAAACTGTTTGCTGAGTTGAATTGCCAGTTTACTAAAAGAATAAATAATGTAACTCAGACTATTGCAAAGATTTATTATAGTGATATTTTTAACCTTCACCAGATAGAATTCAGTCTTACAAAAGAGTTAACATTTGACCCATTTTGAAAATAGGAACATTAACATAATTTTCCAGCAAAATACCATTTAATTACAAACACCATATTAAAAATCAGCTGATCTGCTACTGTAAGCTTTTGTAGCAACCTAACAGTCTGAAAGTTTCAATTTATTACAAACAAGCTAATTAATAAGATGAATTAAACATATTATCCTCATGGACCTAGAGTTTGTCATACAGAGTGAAGTAAGTCAGAAAGAGAAAAATAAATACCGTATGCTAAAGCATATATATGGAATCTAAAAATAATAATAATAATGGTTCTGAAGAACTGAGGGGAAGGACAGGAATAAAGACACAGATGTAGAGAATTGACTTGAGGACATGGGGAGGGGTAAGGGTAAGCTGGGACGAAGGGAGAGAGTGGCATGGACATATATATGCTACCAAATGTAAGATAGATAGCTAGTGGGAAGCAGCCACATAGCACAGGGAGATCAGCTCGGTGCTTTGTGATCACCTAAAGGGTGGGATAGGGAGAGTGGGAGGGAGATGCAAGAGGGAGGAGATATGGGGATATATGTTTATGTATAGCCTATTCAATTCACTTTGTTATACAGCAGAAACTAACAAACCATTGTAAAGTAATTATACTCCAATAAAGATGTTAAAAAAAACCCAAAAACATATTATCCTCAAAAGTGGTCAATTTAGAAACCATAAGTAGACATGGCCTCTATCGAGATATAAGGGATCAAATGACTCAGTACTTTCTACAAACAAGAATCATAGAATTCTAGAATCCCAGGCCCAATGGGATGTGATATGCCATATAATCCAATTATCCACCAGTGCTTGAATTATTGCTAATGCATTATCATCATATGGTTTTCTAGCATGTGAAAGAACGCTCACTGCCTCTCAAGGAAACCAACTTCATTGTAAACACCATTTAATTTTGAGAAAAGTTTTACATAGCCAAACTTTATCTCTCTGTAAATTCCATCCACTGGTCATCTTTGCATATCTTGAACAACAGACATTAATAAAGACCCTTTTTACATAAAATTAACTAATCATTTTTCAGTATAATATGCACATTTGAATTTACCTAATTGGGAGAGTTACTTGTAGTTGATTGAAACAGATGTGCTGTTTGAGTTCAGGCCATTTAAAATCTGTCAAAGTTCTTCTCACATGACAAATCATCCATATTTTAGAGGGAAAAGTTGTTGGCTGCACACTGACTCGACTAAATAATAAAAAGTGTCTTTCTGCTCTCTAGTGTTAAACACATGAAATGTACAAACACAGTGTGTACTAAATACATAAGTTATTTTGAGCAAAACAGCTGTTTTAGATCTTATTTAGAGTTTGTTCTTTTGTTTGTTTGTTTTTAATCCTTGGGACTCAGAGATGAGTGTGTGACATTTTTAATTGAAAAAATAAGGACAATGCACTGACACAACTAGAATCTTCTCTATCTCTGATCCTGACCATGCCTGTAAGGAAATATGTCAGTGTCCTTAGGATGAGTTCTCTTTCAAACAAATAGACTCCTGGAAGACCCATGCCTTAACTGGAGCAGAGGACATCAGCTTACACTAAAGTTGATACTCTGTATAAGTATACATACATAAAGAGAAACAGAAACACACACATCAAAATAGGATGAGGATGAATCAAGATCTCTGTGGAATTCCAGTAAAATTTCCCTCTATGCATGGGTATATACATTAATCAGTACCATTTTGATGACAACAACAAATACACAACTAAACCATGCCATAAATTGGCCTGGAGTTTACCTGTTTGTGTTGCTTTTCTTAGCTTGTTCATCTACCTGGGAACAATATTTTGGTGTTGTTAACACATTTTTTCTTGCCTTGAAATAAACCAAATAAACTATAAATTATCTGCTCTTTGAAGGTTTGAAATAACTCACCAAGAATTACCTGTTGAATGCCATTTGATTTTTAATTCTTTAAAACTTTAAAATTAACATTATCAAATTTATCAGAGATTATTAGGTTATTAAAGTTGTTCTACCTCTACTGAGGTCAATAATAGCTTTTTAAAAAAATCCATCCTTTTTGGGAAAAGTACTCCTTTTTATTTGAATGCGACTTTAGAAAAATATAATTCCTGTATGTCTTTTGAACAACATGTATCTGAATTTGTTTTAGAAAAATATAATTCCTTGTATGTCTTTTGAACACTATGTATCTGAATTTATCTTAAAAGTCAAGTGCAAAAGTTTTTTCCTTTACTATAAAACAAAACTAACTGATTTTTGTCACTAAATAATAGAATAATATTACTACTTTAATCTCACTAAATGGTTGATTTATAAATTCAAACTCTATGGTCAGTTTTTCATTAACTTTTTGTGCACTGATTTTTATTTTGCTTGTTTTTCACTGATAATAGTTATGTCTGTTTCTCTGAGGTTCAAATTAAGTAATAGTCTTCTAATCATGATTTCCAACATCTTTTCATGCTTTTGGGACAACTTTGAATATGTCAGTAGGAAAGATTTTTAATAATCCCCAAAGAATGCCACTGAAGTGTCATTTCAATGTTTCCTATCATATTTCCTTCCAAGTCAATATTTCCCAAATATATTTTTGAGGAACTCTAGTCCTTTAAGATCTTCCTTGAAAAATGATGTGAGGAAAATTTATTTGGGAAATACTACATACTTCATTTCCCTCTTGGACGGTAATAATGAATATTTAAAGTGCTGTGATTTTCCGAGTTTAAACAATGCAAAATCACCCAGCTTTTCCTAAATATATTTCCTTTTGAATCCCCACTTCACCCACTGATTTTTTTCCTCTTAAAATTAAACTTATTGACTTTTGTGGTTCCTTGGAACATGTTTTGGGAATTCCTGATGTTCATCACTGTTTTTAGGTTTGCCAAAAATAAATTTACACTTAAATCAGTTTTCAAATGTCTAAAGTGGGAGAAACTATGCCTTAGGGGTCTATTAACTTTTTCTAACTTCCTAAAAATCTACTCTAGAAGCAATAAAAATGGAATGAGCATTATACCACATTATAACATTTACATCATGGACCTGACAGCAACTTTGAAAGCAGAATGAAACAGCTAGGCCTGTCAGCATGGAAAGTTTGGACTACCATCAAGTAACTAGAAAACTAGGGGCTATCGCTGAAGGTCCAAAACTGGAAGAGAAAATAATCAAAATATATATTTGACAAATAAATGATAAATCCAGCTTATAATTTTGTATCAGAAAGGACAAATAGAACTAGAAAGGTAACCAAGTGAACACTGTCCCAGGATGGAAAGGTTACCTAGAGAGTGGAGTGTGGTTTGGGCTCAGCAGTTATGTTACCAAACTCAGGTCTGGATGCTCATTGCTCAAAAATTAATACTCAGGAGGCAAGTGTTGGTGGGAAGGAAAGTTGCTTTAATCAGAAAAGCTGGTAATCTGGGGAGAAGGATGGCTTGTGTTCCCAAAGCCAACTCCAAAATTTTTGCTCAGCCATAAAAGTTTTTAAAGGGAAAAGTGGAAGTAATCTCAGTTAATAATGGAGATAGGAGATCAGAATCTCGCACCACGTGCAGACTTGTCAACTCCTTGTGATCTTTCTTTAAATGCTATCTTGTTCACACAATTTGTTCACAAGATTGCTGAAGGGGAAGCTAAGGAAGAGATCTGGTCATCTGTTAATTATTTATTCTTCATTTCTACTTCTTTGATCTACGGAAAGAACCAATATGCAAGGTATTGTGAAAGGTGCTTAGGCTGGAGATGAGTAGAGCATGGGTGTGCCTGGTTTAAAGTTAGTTACAGTATAGCTTTGCTAAAGAGACAAGACAAAAGGGGCCTCCTGCAGAGAGCTGTTTCCTGCAAAGAGCTCTTTCTGCCAAAAGCTGCCTACAAATCCCCACTTGTCAGAACATCATTTCATTTCTATGGGATTAGGGGTGAAGGTCTGTCTTCTGTAACTTCTTCATGCTGAAAGAGGGTGCCATATTCTTAGAGTGGAAGATGTTAACATGGGTCTGTGGCATGTCTTTGCTGACTATTTTATTTGCCTGCTTACATATACTGGCAGGACAAGCTACAATTATTTTGTTACCCACAAAGATTTAGATTATTATGAGCAATAGTGTTAATTCCATTCTCTTAAGGCCAGTTCTTGGAATTGTGCTAGCCATAGACACAGTACTGCTCAAGATGGAGCAGCTTATCTCATGGCTGCAGTCTGGTCATCATGCAGTTAGCTTTTTCCCTCTGGTGGCAGTTATAGTATCTGTAAAATGACTCAGGAATGTGCATCAGACACTGAAAGATTCTGTAACTCTATTGTCCTAATCATTAACTGCTTGAGTCTGCTCTTTTGGGAGACTTTATCTTATCTCCAAATAAGAGGCAAGGGACTTGGTGGGGCCTTTGTACTTGGGGAGACCCAGGGCTCTGCTTGGTTCCAGTTAGAAGACTGAGCTTACTGTTTGATTACTCCATAGTCTCTGGTTTCTTTCTCTGTTGAGGATATTAAGAGATGCAACAGAAGCCACAAATATTCTGGTGCAAGCCTGCTTTTCTGTTGGTCTGGACATCAAGTACAATGCTGTAGCCAGGATGAGACCCAAAACTCCCACTGCCAGCTGTGCACGTTTGTGAGTTACTCAACTACTGCTTTCATTTCCTCATGTATAAATGGAGATAGTAAACTTCTCAGGTTCCTATTACCTTAGAGGAGATAATATATGAAAGCACATAAAACAGGGGCATATTAGGCTTTCTAAAATAATAACAATTATTCTTGTTGTTTATATTATTAGCAGTATTGTAAGAATTTAAAGATACATAAATTATTTCCCAGATAGCCAAATATAAAACCATCTTCCCAAAACTTTCCTATTCTATTGGACACAGATTTTACTATTAGAAACTGCCCAGAAATATATATCAGTTGTAATTTATTTTAAAGCATTTACATTTTAAGAGATTATTACATGAATTCTTCAAATAATAACTGAGACAGTTTAAATCTTTTTAAATTTTTCTAGTTTACACAATAATATCTTAGGGAAATTTGAGTAATACAACAGCCCTATTGAGTTACTTCTTTTCTTGTTTTTTTTTTTAAACATCTTTATTGGAGTATAATTGCTTTACAATGGTGTTTTAGTTTCTGCTATATAACAAAGTGGATTAGCTATGTATACATACATCCCCATATACCCTCCCTCTTGCATCTCCCTCACACCCTCCCTATCCCACCCCTCTAGGTCATCAAAGAAGCACTGAGCTGATCTCCCTGTGCTGTTCAGCTGCTTCCCACTAGCTATCTATTTTACATTTGGTAGTGTATATATGTCAATGCTACTCTCTCACTTTGTCCCAGCTTACCCTTCTCCCTCCCCGTGTTCTCCAGTCCATTCTCTACTCTACGTCTGCATCTTTATTCCTGTCCTGCCCCTAGGTTCATCAGAACCATTTTTTTTTTTTTAGATTCCATATATATGTGTTAGCATACGGTTTTTGTTTTTCTCTTGTGACTTACTTCACTCTGTATGACAGACTCAAGGTCCATTGGGGTGTATGTATTGAATTATGGTTTTCTCCAAATATATGCCCAGGAGTGGGATTGCTGGATCATATGGTAGCTCTATTTTAGCTTTTTAAGGAACTTCCATACTTTTCTCCATAGTGGCTATACCAATTTACATTCCCACCAACAGTGTAGGAGGGTTCCCTTTGGCGGTTTAAAAAAAGAAAAAATAGAAGTGTTTTTTTCATATTGCTATTATAAATTGGGCTTACACTTACAGTATTCTAACTAGATCTTATTTATATATAAACATTACTGACTTTTGCCTGGTCAGTTTGTCACCAGGTTGGCGTGTGCTGTGTTAAATAGCTTTAACCAAGGAGGTCAATGGAAGACCCGGACCAGCAATCTCAGTCCTTGTGATAGCAAGCAAAGAATTGCAGACTACCACTTTGGGCTTAAACACAAAGCAAAGTTTATTAAAGCATAGTTACATTCTCAGAGGCAGAGCGGTCTCTTTCTGTGAAGTGAAACCAGCCCTCCTGAATAGGCTTAAGGGTGTTTATAAGGAGTGATTTTCAAGGAGATAGGGTGTGATCATGGGTGAGTGACAGGGGATCATTATTTGATTGACAGTCCCGAGTTATATAACAAATTCATTACTGTGCATGCCCTTACACTTGATTTGCTAAGAAAAGCACACCTGGGGGCAGGGAGATGGGGAGCAAAACCACATGCAGATTTTATTATAGTGATGGTGTAATGAGTTTGGGTTTACTATAGGTGATATGCCTGTCTGGTCTGGGTATGCTCAGCCTGGGGAAGTTCCCTCGTGTTACTGTGCTCCCTCTTATCAGGATAAGTTGCCCACCACGCGACCATAGTTTCACCCATTCTGGTTGGGGTCAGAGATGGGTCCCCAGATGGTTGGATTATGATTCAACTACTCCCCTCTTGTCTTTTCGCCACTGTCGCCTCCTTGCTGCTAATGTCTGACTAACTACCTAACAATTTCATATTCTGCCACCTTAATAAATGTTATTGTTTGTGTTAATCTTATCACTGATTCTCTAAGTCAAGGGTTAGCAAACTTTTTCTGAATGAGCCAGATAATAAATGCTTTAGGCCTCCTTGGCAATGACTTTCCTATCACAAATATTTAACTCTATTGTTGTAGTACAAAAGCAGGCACAGACAATACGTAAATGAATGAACATGGTTGTGCCCCAGTAAAACTTTATATACAAATACTTGATTTTACAAAACAGAAGGCCAGGCTGTTAGCCATAGTTTGCTGACCTCCTGCCCTCAGTTGCCAATAATAGGTTGCCATCTGGAAAAAAGTCTTTTTATTTTTGGTCCCGTTGCTACAACTCTGCTAGTTTTTGGTTGGTTGTGTTCTGTTCATTTTGTTTAATCTTTTATCTGAGTGTGTTCATTAACACAGAAGTCCCCAACCCCTGGGCTGTGGACTGGTACCCATCTGCCAACTGTTAGGAACCAGACTGCACAGCAGGAGGTGAGCAGTGGGTGAAGAAGTGAAGCTTCATCTGCCACTCCCCGTCACTCCCCATTGCTCACATTACCACCTGAACCATTGTTTGCATTACCACATGAACCATCTCCCTTGATCCCATCTGCGGAAAAATTGTCTTCCACGAAACCGGTCCCTGGTGCCAAAAAGTTTGGGGACTGCTGCATTAACACCTCCAATCAGTGCTAAATATTAGCAGAGATACTGGGCATCCTTATCTTTTGTATCTCCTTGGTGGGAATTCCTCTAGTGTTCCTCAGTAAGTAAAATGCTGGCTTTAGGCTTGAGGCATACATTTTTTACTATGTAAAGCAAGTATCCATCAACTCCTATTTTATTGTTTTTTTCAGAGATATGTATTGAATTTTATAAAAGATCTTTTCAACATCTACAATGATAATCATGAATTTTCTATTAGTATCTATTAACCTAGTAAATTATAGTCAAAAGATTTATGAATATTAAACCAATCTTACATAATTTATTATGCATAAATATGCTTAAGTGAGATTGGTAATTTTATGTGAGTAAGTGTGCATATATATGTTTAGGCATTAATGTTAACTTTGCTTCATATAAAGAATCTGAATGTTATTCTATTTTCATATACTCTGGGGAAATGTAAAATAATATTGTGATAATAGTTTTTTGAAAATTTGATAGAGTATTCTTGTAAAATATTCTAAGGCTGAAGACGGTTTGCATGAAGTAGTTTTGTAAGAATTTTCTCCATTCCAGCAGCTGAATACCTTGATTCTTTTTCTTTTTTTTTTTTTCCCTTAGGTAGTTTTGTAAGGATGTCATCTACTCTTTTGTTTACTTTGAAATTCCTTATAATTTTCTGGACAAGCAATGATAGGTGATTCTTCTTAGGCAAAAGTGGTTGAGTTGTTTTATTACATTTCTTTGAGATCTTCTCCAGTTGTTATATTTAAGTAGTTTTTGTTTTATTTGGAATGTCTTCTGCCTATATGATCCTTTTTGTTTTGTAGAATCTTTAATTTTCTTCTTTTCCTTCACTAACAGTCTTTAAATGCCTCCTCCTTTGACTTCATCCTTCCTTTGTCTTTAAAGTGGTTCCCTAAGACTGACATTTTCAGTGCCTCGAAATTTCAAAGCTTCCTGTTGCCTTGTCAGTAATATTTCCTCAGACCCATCAGTCTCAGATCTGTTCTGAATATTGCCCATCAGCGTATGCTTCTCTCTTTCTAAGAGTGATTTCACCAGTTTTCTGTCTATGTTAGGCTTCTGGAGCCGTTTTCTTTACCCAGACTCTTCCTAACACTCTTTTTCAGCAAATGAGTCAGAGATGGCTCTGCTTAATTCATTTATTGCAATAGTTCTATATAAATTCAACTTTGTAGCAGTATCTTTCTATCAGTTATGTATTAGGTATGGATTATGGTCAGTTGTATTTGCTATTGTTGATATGTATGATTTTTGAAAAGCTGAGTTAGCTCCTATTGTCCTATGGAAACATTACATTCTTTACTATTGTATATACAGTTTTCATATATATATCTTAAAGTTTTTTTCTCTCTTTCAGATGGTTGTTTTGTTGTCATAAATTTTCAATGTACATTAACATATCAAAAAGTATTAACTTAGTCTGAGGAAATATGGTCATGAAACAGTCTAAAGAAAATGTAATTAACATTGGTGAGACCTTTGGCCTCTGCAGCAACTTTTGATAATTACATAAATCATACTTAACCATGATGTTAGAACTTGTTGAGTAGAATATTAAGATGGTCAGGACATAATATTTTTTGTTCTCACTTCACTTGTGAGGTTTTGGCTCATCCCCACTTGAAATTTTAATTTGCAGGAGTAATAATCTATGAACTAAAAACACTGTTGGATCTGGAATCATGAGACCTGGATTCTAGTAACCACTCAGGGCTACACAGTTAGGTGTGTAGGCTTCACAATCATGAACCTTGGCTTTATCAGAATAAAGTTATTGGTTGGTGTGGTGACATGATGAAATCCACCTCTAAGAGTCTAAGTTTTTACATTGCTTTTGTTTGTGTGTGTGCTACAATAACTTCTTTTCATTGATTGTGATTGGGACATTCACCAGCAAATGACCTCAGATCTTTTTGCTCTTGATGGAATGACTGAGCTCCCCAGATATCCCTGCAGTCATTCATCTAAGAATAGGTCACAGAACAGAATGCCCTGAGGTGAGTAGTGCTTCAGTACCTGTGCTCATTGGCCATCACTTGGAAGCTCTTGTTTGCTCCTTTTTGCAATCATTCTCTCTATCTCAATCTCACTCTCTACCTTCTGTTTCTTTCTCCTCCTTCTTCCTCATTTTATTTGTCTCTTTTCCTCTCCTATGTGAAAGAAACACAAAGAAAGATAAAAGCAAGAATAATTTTTCTACTATGTAATTTAAACAGGCACTGAGTGTGTGGTGGGGGCTACTGCTCAGGTTAAAGTGCAGTCCTTTTGCCTGCCTGTCACCTTGCTAATTGGATCATCAGTTAACTTGACCTTCCATTTGCTTGAGTCTGTATCCTTGGATCTTTGGAGTCAAATTATTTTTATGTATCTGTTGCCAGGTTTCTAGCCTATTTTTATCACCTTCATTTCTTAAATTCATAAATCATATACTAAACACTAATATCTTTAAGAATAATGAAGATATCAAAAGAAGTGATAGTGGATTTTTCACTTTAATCCTAATGCAAATGACAGACATACTTCAAGTAAAGGCTGTTCTCACTTCTTTTTGGTAAGACATTCTCATTTCTTTTTTTTAAGACTATACACACAAAAAGCAGTATTTTTAGTCTATATAGAAATATTTATTCCTCAAAATCAATATCTGGTTTCTCAATCTAAGCTTCATCTAGCTAAGAGAGGTTTGTGGTGAAGCATGTTCAAAACTAAAACCAAACCTTAGTTTATAAACAGATGAGTAAAATGGTGATTAGGATAACATTACTAATTTTACATCAATTGCATGGTTAACCCAACCAAAGCAAAGATCAAATGTTCCTAATTCTCCTCCATGAAAAGAAAAACAAATAGTCTATTTCAAATTCAATTTTTGATAGTTTTTGTTTGTTTTTACCTGTGTGATATTGTCATTCTAATTGAGAGTTAACATGAAGTATTACCATGGGATATTTAAGTATCATACATACGCTTCCTTAAGAAAAAAAGATTGTTGAAATTAGGTTCCTGACATGCCTTAATTGAAAAATTTAGAATTGCAATCTTTCTCTTAAAAAGGAGAAAGGAGGATTGTCAAAATAAGCATCATTTTTTAAAAGCATTAACTTGATTTAATCAACAAATCATTAAAAGGACAATCATTCTTTGGACATGGCAACCAGGTGTTAGATGCAAAAGAATGAACATTATTTCTCCAGAATAGCAAAAGAAAAATGTTTGACAAAATAAATATTATTAAATATAAAACACAAGAGGCAAGGAAAGCAGTGATCCAAACTAAAATTTAGGGATTAAAAAAAGCATTAGATAATTAAAATGAACTTTGAAATTTGAATAGAATTTGAAATTAAGGTGATAATTTTGATTTATAAGAAGAATTACAAGCATCTGCCATCTCAACAAATCAGAATGCCTTTCTTAATTTCTTTGCTTGAAGTAAGCTAGTTTTAGCCTTAAATATATATTTATTGACAGTGAAAGATATGCATGCATGTTAAGAAAATAAATCTAACCATCCATAGTTGATAATTGTAAAACTTTAGAATATAACTTTTCAAATGTGTGTGTGTGTGTGGGGGTGGGGGTGGGGGGGTATATGTACAGGAACAAAACATATGTTATCTCTATATATTATACATTATACAGTAATTCATATATGCATATGATAATGAGCTTCAGGGTTATTTCTTGCATTTCATTATTATTCCAAAAATACATTATCAGCTAAACTACTTCTTCTTTAAAATTACATAAATGTACATACATATAATTATATATTTTTCTTTAATGTTATATATATACACCCACACAAAAACAGACATTAGGAATATATATGTGTATATTTACCCACATATATAATATATGGTTCAAAGTGTATATACTTTTAAAGGCTTTTGATAAACAGCAACAAGTTCATCTCCAAGTAGATTGCTATTTTATCCATTCATAACTTAGGCATTATTTTTTTCTTAGTCATTACAATTTGACGGCCAAAAAGTGAAAGTAGTACATCATTATTTTAGGTCATATTCCATTGGCTACTAGGTAAGTTATTATATCTTTTCATGCTTTTCTCAGCCATTTGAATTTCTTAACTTTCAATAGTGAAGTATTTTCTAATTTTATCTTCTATTGTATTTTATTTTGAAATGTGTTTATACATATATATAGTAACATATATACATACATAAACATATTATGGGTATATACAATATATACATATTTATGACATATGTTTATGTGTATATATATCTAAATTAAGAGTATCATTTGTAATTTTTTGTCACTGTTACTGTTTTGTATTGATGGTACTATTGGTCATATATTTACATCTATCATGTTTTTCTTTTGATTATTGCCATTGCTGTGAGCCATAGACAAAAATTCCCTTGTATACATACAAGATTTACTGAATTAAATTAAATATGACAAGTCTTTAAATACACATTTAAATACACATTTACTTTCACATTATACTTTGACGCTCAAATTTATTTCAGCATATGATACTAGATAATTATTTTCTTTCCTGTTTAATGAGTTAAACTGTTAATTCAAACTTATTTTGAATAATTTATTTTTTATTGAAAAGTATTTGCTTGTCTGTGTATTTTTGATTAATATTTCATTTTATAGATCTCTCCATACATTCTGGTATTAGCACCCCAGTTTTATAATTGTGATGTAATAATAATACAGTGCAAGTCCTCTTTTACTATAACTTTGAAAAATTCTGAAATACACATTTAGATTTGCAGACAAATGTGAAAGTCAAGGTATTAAGCTAAAAAAATTATTAAACCTATGGATCAGTTTGGAGGAATTAATACCCTTCTTGTGTTGAATCTTTCATTCAGTGTTTTATAGTACAATAAAATATTTTCATTTATTTTATTTATTAAATCTATCAGGAATGAGACAGTTTTGATTGTACAGATCCTACACATGTAGTGTTAACATTACCAGGTGTTTAATATTTTTCTCTGCCAATCTTTTTTTAAACACTTCACTTTCTAAATGATAATTTTTAGTATCTAGGAAAGTTATGTTTGTGTTTTTATTTTTGTAACCAGACATTTTTATAAACACACTTATTAAGTCTACTGGCTTTTCAGTTTTTCCCATGGGTTTTCCAGGTAGTAAACTATATCATCTTGACCTAAAGATATGTCTCTTTTTTTCCTTCATATTATCTCACTATTGGTTTTATTGCATGAGATAGAGAAAAGTACCATAACAGTGCTGATCATGGGAATCCTTACTTATTCTTAACTATAAAGAGAACTTCTCTAAAGCAGAGGTGTTTAACCTGAGTTCCATGAACATTCAAGCTAATCCACATACCCCCAGATATCATGTAAAAATATGCATATGTGCAAGTTTAAGGGTGTTTAATTATCATTAATGATGAAGACTCAAAAGTTTTTGGGACTCAAGTGGTTAAGACTATTGCTCGTTATTAAATAAAATATTGTTGTTTATTTGAGATAAGTATTCTATATCACAGTAAAGGAAATGTATTATAATTTTTTATATCCTAATATTCTTTTTTTTCTTAATTTTCTAAGCTTGGCTTTGCTTTTCTTTGATTTTATATTCAGGATATTGACTTTTCTCAGATGCCTTTAGCTTTAACCTTTGGTTTAATAAGTCATGTTGAACATTTTTTAAATGATATTTGATATGATGTACTATACTTTTAAAAATGGATTCTATTTGATATGATGTACTATACTTTTAGTTTTTTGGAAAGTGTTATTTTTGTCACATTTATCTGAGGTGTTGCTAGCTTCTTGTAATAAATTGAAAAGATTTATGTCTTAGGAGCTGGAAAAGTTTACATACAAAATTCTTATTTATTAATTGAAAGTTTGTATGTAATTTCCATAAAACTCCCAAAGGCTCATGATATTTTCTAGACTTTTTTTTTTTGGTCAAATCTCCCTTTCTGTTTATCAGTCAGATCAAATCCTCCATGTCTTTTGTTGTTTTTGATTCCATTAGCATTTATTGAGCACACAGTGGTAAGTTAAGGGAATACACATATCATTAAGATGCTGTGGCTGCATTTTAGTGTCTACAGTCTAATAGGGAAGGACTTTATTTTACAAGTCACCATTCAATATCTTTTAAAATTTGCTTAGTTCTTTGTAAAAACCATCATACTTATTAGAGAAAGTTTGGAATTTGGAGTGACTTTTATTTATTTATTTATTTAACATGGAGTGACATTTTAAGAAATATAAATAAAATATGGGGATTGTGGAAAAGTTGTGGAATACAGAAAGTTATAAACATGAAAATCAATCACCGTCCAAATATTCAGAGAAAACCACTAGTAACATTTTGGTGTTTTTATTGTATTTCCAGTCTTTTATCTGTGCTTATATTTTATAATCATACCACACATACAATTTTGCATACTGCAGTTCTGCTTACCTTTATATCGCAAGCATTTTCCTTGACATTAAAAAGGTTTTGAAAGTATAATAACTATGTAAAATTATATCCTCTGTGCACAATAATTTTCTTGAACGTGCCCACTTGAATATTTAAGTTGTTTACATTTTTTCACTTTGATGAGCACCTTTATTCACAAGTGTTTATCCACTTTTTATATTACTTCTTTAAAACAGATTATAATAAATAGAATTACTGGGTTAAATATTTCAACATTTAAAAAGCTTTCAGTAGATATTATCAAATAATAGAAAAGACTGTTTTGGATTTTGCTTCATTTTTCCCCCATGCAGGAGGATTTTGTTGTTTCAGTCAGATATGTAGTTGTAATCATAATTTATATACAATTTTACATTCTACTTCTTTGGCCTAACAAAAACATCTTTATGTGTAAATCTATTAATAGGCACATAATAATCTTTGGGTATAATTATAGCTTGCTTAAACATTTGTCATCATTGGAATTTAGTCTTTTTCCAATATTCAGATTATACATAATATAAATTTTAAAGTAATTGTCATAGTAGTTATGATTTGGTTTTTGACAATTGGTTTAGGATTCCCTGACTTCTAACTAGCTACATGACTTGGGCAACCTACTTCACTTCTTTAAGCTTCTTTCTTCTCTTCATGGGGTTGTTGTGAGAATTCAATGAAATAATATAACAATGAATCTAGCATGGTGCCTGTTATAAAATCAAGTGCTCAACAAAATTAAGATTCAAAGGCATTTTTTAAAAGTCACATTCCCCTTAGTTGTCTTGCTTAGTCTAAATCAGGTACCAATAAAACATCTAAATCTTGACTACATTAGGATCAGTATAAAAGATTTTCTTTCAACCAACTCACACTCATTTAGAGATTTAGAGCCTCTCTGAAGTACTCAACTTTAGTTCTCCCAGATTACTGAAGCTGAGATGGCTGATAAAGTAATTTTCAGGGACAGTGACTGCTCCAAGCTTCTCAATTCCTGAGGTAAGGATTTGTAAGAAAAAGTGGGATGAGGGGAAGAGTGGAGTACAATGAGACACTTTTGACTTTTTTATTTGCTAATAGGATATTCTCTTGTCCTCCTTCCACTCCCCTAACCATCCATACACTGTTGGGATTGTGTGATTACCTTTTTGGTTGAGCTCATGGAATCTGGCTCTCAAACTGCAGCTTAGTCTGGCTACAAAAATCCTCTTGCAAGTTTAGCACTACCATTCCTCCCTTTTAAATAAATGTGTAGGGTTGCCATTAAAATAACCTTCCAGGGCTAGGTATTCTTGGTGTTTTGGGGTGTAGCAGTGTGGTAGAAACCTTCCAGGAGAAAGTCCTCCTGGGTCTGAAGGGAGCTTAAGGGCTGGAAAAGTGCTGCAGATGAAGGGTAGCACTCAGATACCAATTAATGCATCCTTTGTTCAACAAAAAATTATGGGCACTTAACTATGTTCTAGACTTTATCACATGGTGGAGATGCAACATAAAGAGGACCCAGCCTCTCATCTTTGGACACTCATAATCTAGTTTGAACACCATAGTAGAAAGCAATTATGCACAGAGTACAAGCAGAGCATCAAGCCCTAAGTGTGGTTGAAAACGAATTTTGTACTGGAAATTCAATTTTAAAAAAAGTTCTATTCATTTTGGATGATGGTTATTAGAAAAAAAATAGGATTATTTTTTTTTTCCTAAAAGCTAACACAAGTAGAATTTAGAACAGACTCTTTACTAAAATTTACTAAAACAATAACATTAATATAAATTCAGTATCTATGGCTAAAAAACATAAAGTAAAAGAGATAGTAAGAACACATTTAAAAGAACAAAGCAAACCTTCATTGCAAAAATGTTACATTTTTAGATAATAACAATAATACCAGATATAAATTATCATTATAAATGTAACTGAAAAAAGTGACCTACTAACAAAAGAAAAAGAATTTCATAGACCATGTGTGAATAGTAAACTATCTGAAATGTTAAATGTTTGAAAATGTTTCATTTTTGCCCTCACAGTTGATTGCTAATTCGGCTCTACTGAATTTTGGTTTCAAACTGATTCTTTTAAGGATGATGAAAATGTTCCTTCTGCCTTCCTTCATGGTCTCTAATGAGAAGTCAAATCCCAAATTGGTTCTCAATTCATTTATTAGAAGGCTGTGGCATTGCTGTTGTAGTAGTTGTGGTCATGGGAAAATTTAATTTGATTTTCTCTCTAGTCATGGGCTTGTGTTCATTCACCAGATTCCAGGGTCCAGAAGTATGATCAGTTTGAAGCTGCTTGTCTTCTTATGGTCCTGGATAGTTTTCTTTCAATAGTTGTATGGGTATTTCCTTTCCTTCTTTTTCCTTTTTTTTTTTTTTTTTTGTGCTCTCTTTCTAGAATATCTCTACATAGATATTGGATTTACTTCACTGATTCTCAAAGTCTTTTAATATTTCCCTTGACTATTCCATCCCTGTAAACTATATATTATGGAATGTTTCCCTCACTTCAACTTTAAAACTTCAGTTGTTTTCTTTATATTAATTAGATCTTATATTTGATTTATATCTAAGTGACCTTGATAAAGTTTTTATCAGGAAGAAAATAAAATTTTGATAAGAAATAAAATAATTGGGGAATTTTTTTATATTCCTGAAATAAACATAGAAATATTAGCATGTAATATTAAATACTAATTTAATATTAGAATGTAAAACACAACCTAAGACATTTTTAATTTGACCTTTTAACTTCAATTTAAAATTCCAATAGACATAGGTATTATTTTACATGTCACCCTAATTACACTAAATAACATGCAATTATAAAGTGCTGATCCTTTAGTTGATTAACCATTGTTCATAAATGTAAAATAGTCACTAATTTCTGAAAAAGATTTAGAAGTTTAAGCAGTAAAAAAATTTAAAAATCAAAAGGAATGATTGTAAAAATGTATGAACTCTTCCTTTTCAAAGTTGCACAAAATTATGGATATTTTAACTAATAAAATATCATTTTTCAACCAACATTTTTCAAACTATTCACTTAAAATTGAATAAAATAAATGAATTAATATAAAAATTTTACCAAAGAAGCAGAGTAGACAGAATCTGCTCAAAATAAAATAAAATTTACTTGTAACTCTTAAAAAAAGTGTTAAATGCTGAAAGTTGTAAGATCCTTTATATGTTTCAAAACCTCTGATACATTCTAGATGAAAATTCCCAAAATATAAAATAATTTAAGTTTAAAATACAAGCATGCCTTGGAGATATTTCAGGTTAAACTCCAGACAACTGCAATAAAGCAAGTCACAGGAATTTTTTGCTTTCTCAATGCATATAAAAGTTATGCTTACACTATACTGTAGTCTGTTAAGTGTGCAATACCATTATGCCTGAAAAAAACAATGTAAATATCTTAATTAAAAAATACTTTACTGATAAAAATTGCTAACCATCATCTGAGCCTTCAGCAAGGTGTAATTTTCTTACTGGGGAAGGGTCTTGCTCAATGTTGATGGCAGCTGACTGATCAGGGTCGTGGGTAATAAAGATTGGGGTGGTTGTGGCAATATCTTAAAGTAAGGCAATATCAAAGTTTTTAGCATGCATTAACTCTTCCTTTCATGAATGATTTTTTCTGGAGCATGAAATACAGTTTGATAGCATTTTACTCACAGTAGAACTTCTCTTAAATTTGAAGTCAATTCTCTCAAATCCAGCTGCTGTTTTATCAACTCAGTTTACATAATATTCTAAATTTTTTGTTGTCATTTCAACAATCTTCCGAGCATCTTCCCCAGGAGTAGATTCTATCTCAAGAAACCATTTTGTTGCTCATCTATAAGAGGCAACTCCTCACCCATTAAAGTTTTATCATGAGATTGCAGCAATTCAGTCACATCTTCAAGCTCCACTTCTAATTCTGGTTCTCTTGCTATTTCCACCATATCTGCAGTTACTTCCTCCACCGAAATCTTGAATATCCCAATGTTTTCCAGGAGTATTGGAATCAGCTTCTTTTAATCTCCTGTTAATGTTGATATTTTTACTTCTTCCCATGAATCATGAATATTCTCGATGGTATCTAAAATGCTGAATCCTTTCCTGCAGCTTTTCAATTTACTTTGCCCAGAACCATGAGAGGAATCAATAAGGCAGCTATAGCCTTATGAAATGTATTTCTTAAATAATAAGACTTGAAAGTCAAAATTACTCCTTGATCCATGAACTGCAAAATGGATCTTGTGTTAGCAGGCATGGAAAAAACATTGATCTCATTATACATCTCCATCAGAGCTCTAGGGTAACCAGTTGCTTTGTCTATGAAAAAATGAAACATAATATCTTGAAAGGAAGTTTTTTTTTTTTGAGCAGTAGGTCTCAACAGTGGGCTTAAAATATTCAGTAAACTATGTTGTAAACAGTTGTGCTGTCATCCAGGGTTTTTTTGTTCCACTGATAGAGCACAGGCAGAATAGCTTTAGCACAATTCTGAGGGGCTCTAAGATTTTCAGAATGATAAATGAGTACTGGCTCCAACTTAAAGCCACTAGCTGCTTTAGCCCCAATAAGAGTGTCAGCCTGTCCTTTGAAGCTTTGAAGCCAGGCATTGACTTCTCCTCTCTAGCTATAAAAGTCTTAGATGTCATCTTCTTCCAATAGAAGGCTGATTTGCCTACATAGAAAACCTATTGTTTAGCTTAGCCACCTTCATTAATTATCTTAGCTGGGTCTTCTGGATAACATGCTGCAACTCCTACATTAGCACTTGCTGCTTCACCTTGTAATTCTATGTTATGGAAACAGGTCCTTTCCTTAAACCTCATGAACCAACCTCTGCTAGCTTCAAATTTTTCTTCTGCAGCTTCCTTGCTCTCTCAGAATTCACAGAATTGAAGACAGTTGAAACTTGCTCTGGATTAGGCTTTGGCTTAATGGAATGTTGTGGCTAGTTTAATCTCCTATCCCAACCACTAAAATTTTCTCCAAATCAGCAATAAGGCTGTTTTGCTTTCTTATCATTCATGTGTTCACTAGAGTCACACTTGTAATTTTCTTTAAGAACTTTTCCTTTACATTCACAGCTTGGCTGACTGGTTCCAAAGCCTAGCTTTTGACCTATCTCAGCTTTCAACATTCTTTCCTCACTAAACTTAATCATTTCTAGCTTTTGATTTAAAGAGAAAGACATGACACACACACAAAAAAAAAAAAAAAAAAGGAGGGGCTTCCCTGGTGGCGCAGTGGTCGCGCGTCCGCCTGCCGATGCAGGGGAACCGGGTTCGCGCCCCAGTCTGGGAGGATCCCACATGCCGCGGAGCGGCTGGGTCCGTGAGCCATGGCTGCTGGGCCTGCGCGTCCAGAGCCTGTGCTCCACAAGGAGAGAGGCCACAGCAGAGGGAGGCCCGCATACCACAAAAAAAAAAAAAAAAAAAAAAAAGAGAAAGACATGAGACTTTTCTTTCACCTGAACACTTAGAGGCCATTGTAGGATTATTAATTGGCCTAATTTCAATATTGTTGTATCTCCAAGGAGAAGGAGAGAGAGACAGGAGAATGACCTGTCAGTGGAGCAGTCAGAAAACACACATTTATTGATTGTTTGCTGTGTTATATGGACATGGTTTGGGATGCCCCCAAACAATTACAAAAGTACCATCAAAGATCACTGATCACAGATCACCATAACAAATTAAAAAATCATGAAAAAGTTGAAATATTCTGAGAATTACCAAAATGTGACATAGAGACACATAGTAAGCAAATGCTGTTGGAAAATTGGTACTGATAAATGACACAGTGTTGTCACAAATCTTTAATTTGTAAACACAATATCTGCAAAGTGTAATAAAGTAAAGTGCAATAAAATAAGGTATGCCTGTATCTTCTTTAGTGTACAAACTATAAAAAATGTTAATTTTAAAATTTGAAAAACTAAAGACTTGAAACCTTTATTTTAACCAGTTTATCAATGTGGTCTTCATTGCACCATCATCTCCTTTCTATTGCATGTCATCAATTTATATCCATTATTGTTTTATTTTTAGATTAAAATTGTTATTGAGATATTACTGACATTTCATATTAATACTAGTTTCAGGTGGACAACACAATGATTTGATTTACATATATATTGTGAAATGATGACCAAAAATAAGTCTAGTTAACTTCCATCATCTCATATATTTACAATTTTTTTCTTGTGAAGAGAAATTTTAAGATCTATTCTCTTAGCAACTTTCAAATATACAATCCAGTATTTTTAACTATAGTCACCATGCTGCACATTACATTCCCAAGACATGTATTTTATAACTGGAAGTTTGTACCTTGGAACTACCTTCAACCATTTCACCCACTCCCCAATTTCTATATCTGTAAACCAACAATCTGTTATTTTTTACCAAGTTCCAGATCAAAATTCTATTTATAAGCCAAGAAAAAATATTCAGACAGAGTTAAAGGTTAAAGTAGATAAATAAAAATACCATATACTACTTTCAGAATCACAATAAGCATTTAATATATAAAAATATGGAGAGATATATTAAAATTTCATGATATCGTAGCTGCCTCTTATAAAGGAGGAAAGTAGGATGACAGGAAGGGAGTAAGGGAAAGAATCAAGAATGATGTTCAACTTTGTGTATAAGAATTTATTAACAAAAATGTTCTGAGGCAAATATGAAAATCATAGACATTATATGTTAGTTTTGAGCATCAGATATGTAGATACTCATTATATTATCCTTTGAGTTTTTAAATATTTTTATCTAAGGATAATGGAAATTAATTTTTTTTTCTTATAATGTTATGTCTAATAGAGATACTTCAGTAAAAAAAAAAAAAAAAAAAAATTCATTTCAGTACATTTCCCAGGACTTTAAACTAGCAAAAAATATCTAACAATTTCTAATCTTAATGCAATAATGCAATCTTTTAAGGTAGTGTTATGCCTCTGGACCCAACACTAACATCCAGTACTTCATTAGTTTTATAAGTGTCTTTTGACTTCAGAGATGATGTAAAAGAACAATATTTTGAACTTAGATATAGGTATGTCTGTAGTTAACAATAATCAATCCAAACCTTACTCATTTCTCAAAAAAATACCTTCTTTTCCCCTAAAATCTTTAGGCTGACTATGCTCTTTACTCTGTGCATATAATTCTTAACTCCAGGGAAAACACCAATTAGATTTGATTAGAGAGTAGATTCCTTGTGGACCGCTAAAGAAAAGCTCATTAAATTCAATTATTGTAAAGATGGCAAAAAAGTTAAAAGATGGGTTTTTTTTTTTTTACTCTAAATGGTATTCCAACTTAGTAAATACTCTTACTGAAAAGGTGTTCCCAGGTAAGCACCACTCTAATGAAACACACATTTTTAACCATGCGCTATGACACAATTCAGTGGAAGTAAGAGTCTGCCTTAAAGGATTGCCTATAGTCCCACAATACACTGTCTTAAAAAGCATTACTGCCTTGGAAAAATAGTTTCCACTGAGGATATAAAGTGACCAGCAACATCTGAAAGGTCATGGGATGAAAAAATACTCAACCCTTGCAAACACATCAAGCTTTTCCATGTTATGAATGGTAACTTGACATAAGTTTAATAAAGAAAATGATGTTTCTAAAAAACATAGAGATAAATAACCAAGAGATCATGGAGAAATCAGAGGAAATCAAAAAATACCTAGAAACAAATGACAATGAAAACACGACAACTCAAAAATTATGGGATGAAGCAAAAGCAATTCTAAGAAGGAAATATATAGCAATACAATCCTACCTCAAGAAACAAGAAACATCTCAAACAACCTAACCTTACACCTAAAGCAAATAGAGAAAGAAGAACAAAAATAACCCAAAGTTAGCTGAATGAAAGAAATCATAAAGATCAGATCGGAAATCAATGAAAAAGAAATGAAGGAAATAAATAGCAAAGATCAATAGAACTAAAACTGTTTCTTTGAGAAGATAAACAAAATTGATAAACCATTAGCCAGACTCATCAAGAAAAAAAGGGAGAAGAGTCAAATCAATAGAATTAGAAATGAAAAGGGAGAAGTAAAAACTGACACTGAAGAAATACAAAGGATCATGAGAGATTCCTATAAGCAACTATATACCAAAAATATGAACAACCTGGAAGAAATCGATAAATTGTTAGAAAAGCACAACATTCCGAGACTGAACCAGGAAGAAATAGAAAATATAATCAATCACAAGGACTGAAATTGAGACAGTGATTAAAAATGTTCCAACAAAGAAAAACACAAGACCAGATATCTTCACAGGAAAATTCTATCAAACATTTAGAGAAGAGCTAACACCTATCCTTCTCAAATTCTTCCAAAATTTCGCAGAGGGAGGGACACTCCCAAACTCAGTCTATGAGGCCACCATCACCCTGATACCAAAACCAGACAAAGATGTCACAAAGAAAGAAAACTACAGGCCAATATCACTGTTGAATATAGATGCAAAAATCCTCAATGAAACACTAGCAAACAGAATCCAACAGCACATTAAAAGGTTCATACACCATGATCAAGTGAGGATGATCCCAGGTATGCAAGAATTCTTCAATATACACAAATCAATCAATTTGATAAGTCATATTAACAAATTGGATAAAAACCATATGATTATCTCAATAGATGCAGAAAACGTTTTCAACAAAATTCAACACCGATTTAAGATAAAAACCCTCCAGAAAGTAGACATAGAGGGAACTTACCTCAACATAATAAAGGCCATATATGGCAAACCCACAGCCAGCAGCATTCTCAATGCTGAAAAACTGAAACCATTTCCACTAATATCAGGAAAAAGACAAGAAATTTAGGATGTCAATGGTGAAAAACTGAAACCATTTCCACTAATATCAGGAAAAAGACAAGGTTGCCCACTCTCACCACTATTATCCAACATAGTTTTGGAAGTGTTAGCCACGGAAATCAGAGAAGAAAAAGAAATAATAGGAATCCAAATTGGGAAAGCAGTGTAAAACTGTCACTGTTTGAAGATGACATGACACTATACATAGAGAATACTAAAGGTGCTACCAGAAAACTACTAGAGCTAATCAATGAATTTGGTAAAGTAGCAGGATACAAAATTAATGCACAAAAATCTATTGTATTCCTATAAACTAATGATGAAAAATCTGAAATAGTTATTAAGGAAACACTCCCATTTACCATTGCAACAAAAAGAATCAAACACCTAGGAATAAACCTACTTAAGGAGACAAAAGACCTGTATGCAGAAAACTATAAGACACTGATGAAAGAAATTAAAGATGATACAAACAGGTGGAGAGATATACCATGTTATTGGATTGGAAGAATCAATATTGTGATAATGACTATACTACCCAAAGCAATCTACAGATTCAATGCAATCCCTATCAATCTACCAATGGCATTTTTCATAGAACTTGAACAAAAATTTTCACAATTTGTATGGAAACACAAAAGACCCAGAATAGGAAAAGCAATCTTGAGGAAGAAAAACAGAGCTGGAGGAATCAGGCTCCCTGACTTCAGACTATACTACAAACCTACAGTAATCAAGACAGTATGGTACTGGCACAAAAAAAAAAAAAGAAATATAGATCAACGGAACAGGATAGAAAGCCCAGAGATTAACCCACACACATATGGTCACCTTAACTTTGATAAAGGAGGAAAGAATATACAGTGGAGAAAAGACAGCCTCTTCAATAAGTGGTGCTGGGAAAACTGGACAGCTACATGTAAAAGAATGAAATTAGAACACTCCCTAACACAATACACAAAAGTAAACTCAAAATTGGTTAAAGATCTAAGGTAAGGCCAAACACTATCAAACTCTTAGAGGAAAATATAGGCAGAACAATCTATGACGTAAAACACAGCAAGATCCTTTTTGACCCACCTCCTAGAGAAATAGAAAAAAAGGCAAAAATAAACAAATGGGACTTAATGAAACTTAAAACCTTTGGCACAGAAAAGGAAACCATTAAAAAGACGAAAAGACACCCTCAGAGTGGAAGAAAATATTTGCAAATGAAGCAACTGACAAAGGATTAATCTCAAAAATATACAAGTAGCTCATGTAGCTCAGTATCAAAAAAACAAACAACCCAATCCAAAAATGGGCAAAAGATCTACATACACTTTTCTCCAAAGTAGATATACAGATTGCCAACAAACACATGAAAGGATGCTCAGCAGTACTAATTATTAGAGAAATGAAAATCTGACTTCACACCGGTCAGAATGCCCATCATCGAGAAATCTACAAACAATAAATGCTGGAAAGGGTGTGAAGAAAAAGGAACCGTCTTGCACCCTTGGTGGGAATGTAAATTGATACAGCCAGTATGGGGAACAGTATGGAGGTTCCCCAAGAAACTAAAATTAGAAATACTATTCAACACAGCAATCCCACTACTGGGCATATACCCTGAGAAAACCATAATTCAAAAAGAGTCATGTACCACAATGTTCATTGCAGCTCTATTTACAATAGCCAAGTCCTGGAAGCAACCTTAGTTTCCATCAACAGATGAATGGATAAAGAAGATGTGGAACATATATACAATGGAATATTACTCAGTCACAAAAAGAAACGAAATTGAGTTATTTGTAGTGAAGTGGATAGACCTAGAGTCTGTCATACAGAGTGAAATAAGTCAGAAAGAGAAAAACAAATACCATATGCTAACACATATACATGGAATCTAAAAAAAAAAAAAAAAAAATTTGTTCTGACCAGTCTAGGGGAAGGATAGGAATAAAGACGCAGACCTAGAAAATGGACTTGAGAACATGAGTAGGGGGAGGGGAAGCTGGAAAGAAGTGAGAGTGTGGCATGGACATATATCCACTACCAAATGTAAAATAGATAGCTAGTGGGAAGCAGATACATAGCACCGGGAGATCAGCTCAGTGCTTTGTGTCCACCTAGAGGGGTGGGATAGGGAATGTGGGAGGGAGATGCAAGAGGGAAGAGATATGGGGATATATGCATACATATAGCTGATTCACTTTGTTATACAGCAGAAACTAACACACCATTGTAAAGCAATTATACTCCAAAAAAGATGCTAAAAAAAAAAAAGAGAGAGACAAAAGCCAGAGTCTATATATTTCTTAACATTTGCTAGTCATCAAAATGTGGTTTTCTTATTCCTTTATACACCCACTATCTGCAATGACAATATAAATGGAAATGCATCTTAATTACTTGACTGATCAATTCACTAATAATTCACTAATTTTTAAACTATGTATCTTAACAAAATTTGTCAGATATGGGCTAAATGTGAGATTACTATCGTGGCTTCCTGGTCATTTAGAGGAATAAAATTAAATCAGTGCATAATCTAAAAGCAATATGATGAGTGAATATGAAAAGTTTGTGTAAATCATAAAAAAATATTAAGGAAGGAGAAATCATTGAGAAGTTTTAAAGAGGGAGCACTATTTCTCTTAAAGGTCCTAGAAGAAATCCAAACATGGTAGGTATTAGCTGATATCTGCAGCAGACACATCTTTTATTGTCTCATAAGTTTTATCATAGGAATAATTATCTACTTTATTTCAGAAAAATACATGCCCGTCATGTGTGCATCATTACAAATACATGAACATGTGTTTATTTGTTTTTTATTTAATTTTATTTATTTTTTTATACAGCAGGTTCTTATTATCTATCCACTTTATACATATTGGTGTATATATGTCAATCCATTCTCACAATTCATCACACAACCACCCCACCACCACCACCACCACTGTCCCCCCTTGCTGTCCATACGTTTGTTCTCTACATCTTTTTCTCTATTTCTTCCCTGCAAACTGGTTCATCTGTACCATTTTTGTAGGTTCCACATATATGCGTTAATATATTTGTTTTTCTCTTTCTGACATACTTCATTCTGTATGACAGTCTGTAGATCCATCCATGTCTCAAATGACCTGCTTTCATTCCTTTTTATGTCTGAGTAATATTCCATTGTATATATGTATCACATCTTCTTTATCCATTTGTCTGTCAATGGGAATTTAGGTTGGTTCCATGACATGGCTAATGTAAATAGTGCTGCAATGAACACTGGTGTTCATGTGTCTTTTTGAATTATGGTTTTCTCTGGGTATATGCCCAGTAGTGGGATTGCTGGGTCATATGGTAGTTCTATTCTTAGTTTTTTAAGAAACCTCCATACTGTTTTCCATAGTGGCTCTATCAATTTACATTCCCACCAACAGTGCAAGAGTGTTCCCTTTTCTCCACACCCTCTCCAGCATTTGTTGTTTGTAGATTTTCTGATGATACCCATTCTAACTGGTGTGAGGTGATAACTCATTGTAGTTTTGATTTGCCTTTCTCTAATAATTATTGATGTTGAGCAGCTTTCATGTGCTTCTTGGCCATCCATATGTCTTCTTTGGAGAAATGTCTATTTAGGTCTTCTGCCCATTTTTGGATTGGGTTGTTTTATTTTATTTTTATTTTTTTAAAATATTGAGATGCATGAACTGTTTATATATTTTGGAGATTAATCCTTTGTCCATTGATTCATTTGCAAATATTTTATCCTATTCTAAGGGTTTTCTTTTTGTCTTGTTTATGGTTTCTTTTGCTATGCAAAAGCTTATAAGTTTCATTAGGTCCCATTTGTTTATTTTTGTTTTTATTTCCATTACTCTAGGAGGTGGATCAAAAAATATCTTGTGATTTATGTCAAAGTGTGTTCTTCCTATGTTTTCCTCTAAGAGTTTTATACTGTCCAGTCTTACATTTAGGTAACTAATCCATTTTGAGTTTATTTATGTGTATGGTGTTAGGGAGTGTTCTAATTTCATTATTTTACATGTAGCTGTCTAGTTTTCCCAGCACCACATATTGAAGAGGTTGTCTTTTCTCCATTGCATATCCTTGCTTACTTTGTCATACATTAGTTGACCATAGGTGCATGCATTTATCTCTGGGCTTTCTATCCTGTTCCATTGATCTATATTTCTTTTTTTGTGCCAGTACCATACTGTCTTGATTACTGTAACTTTGTAGTATAGTCTGAAGTCAGGGAGTCTGATTCCTCCAGCTCCGTTTTTTTCCCTGAAAACTGCTTTGGCTATTTGGGGTCTTTTGTGTCTCTTTACAAATTTTATGATTTTTTTTTCTAGTTCTGTAAAAAATGCCATTCATAATTTGATAAGGATTGCATTTAATCTGTAGATTGCTTTAGGTAGTATAGTCATTTTCACAATACTGATTCTTCCAATCCAAGAACATGGTATATCTCTCCATCTGTTTGTATCATCTTTATTTTCTTTCATCAGTGTCTTAGAGTTGTCTGCATACAGGTCTTTTGTCTCCTTAGTAGGTTTATTCTTAAGTATTTGATTCTTTTTGTTGCAATGGTAAATGGGAGTGTTTCCTTAATTTCTCTTTCAGATTTTTCATCATTAGTGTATAGGAATGCAATAGATTTTTGTGCATTAATTTTGTATCCTGCTACTTTACCAAATTCATTGATTAGCTGTAGTAGTGTTCTGGTAGCATCTTTAGGATACTCTATGAATAGTATCATGTCATCTGCAAACAGTGACAATTTTACTTCTTCTTTTCCAATTTGTATTCCTTTTATTTCCTTTTATACTCTGATTACCATGGCTAGGACTTCCTAAACTATGTTGAATAATAGTGGTGAGAGTGGACATCTTTGTCTTGTACCTGATCTTACAGGAAATGCTTTCAGTTTTTCACCATTGAGAATGATGTTTGATGTGGGTTTTCTGTATATGGCCTTTATTATGTTGAGGTAAGTTTCCTCTATGCCTACTTTCTGGAGGGTTTTTATCATAAATGTGTGTTGAATTTTGTCAAAAGCTTTTTCTGCCTCTATTGAAATGATCATATGGTTTTTATTCTTCAATTTGTTAATATGGTGTATCACATTGATT
>NC_041225.1:1588080-1588755 GCF_002837175.3 Physeter macrocephalus | reverse complement strand
CTTGTTTCTTGAGGTAGGCTTGTATAGCTATAAACTTCCCTCTTAGAACTGCATTTGCTGCATCCCATATGTTTTGGATCATCCTCTATTCATCAGTGATATTGCTCTTTAATTTTTTTATTTTTTTATTTTTTTTTTGCGGTATGCTGGCCTCTCACCGCCGTGGCCTCTCCCCCTGCAGAGCACAGGATCCGGACACGCAGGCTCAGTGTTCATGGCTCATGGGCCCAGCCGCTCCATGGCATGTGGGATCCTTCCAGACCAGGGCACGAACCCGTGCCCCCTGCATCGGCAGGCGGACTCCCAACCACTGCGCCACCAGGGAAGCCCTAATTTTCTTGTTTTTGTAGTATCTTTGTCTGGTTTTGGTATCAGGGTGATGGTGGCCTCATAGAAAGAGTTTGGGAGTGTTCCTTCCTCTGCAATTTTTGGAACAGTTTGAGAATGATGGGTGTTAGCACTTCTCTAAATGTTTGATAGAATTCACCTGTAAAGCCATCTGGCCCTGGACTTTTTTTTGTTGGAAAATTTTTAATCACAGTTTCAATTTCTTTACTTGTGATTGGTTTGTTCATATTTTCTATTTCTTCCTGGTTCAGTCTTGGAAGGTTATGCCTTTCTAAGAATTTGTCCATTTCTTGCAGGTTGTCCATTTTATTGGCATAGAGTTGCTTG
>NC_041225.1:1565556-1587869 GCF_002837175.3 Physeter macrocephalus | reverse complement strand
TTTTCATTGTAATTTGTCTCTAGGTATTTTTTTATTTCCTCTTTGATTTCTTTAGTGATCTCTTGGTTGCTTTGTAATGTATTGTTTAGCCTCCATGTGTTCATGTGTTTTATGTTTTTTTCCCTGTAATTGATTTCTAATCTCATAGCATTGTGGTCAGAAAAGACGTTTGATAAGATTTGAATTTTCTTAAATTTACTGAGGCTTGAGTTGTTACCCAGGATGTGATCTATCCTGGAGAATGTTCTGTGTGCACTTGAGAAGAAAGTGTAATCTGCTGTTTTTGGATGGATTGTCCTGTAAATATCAATTGAATTTATCTGGGAATGATGGGTGTTAGCACTTCTCTAAATGTTTGATAGAATTCACCTGTAAAGCCATCTGGCCCTGGACTTTTTTTTGTTGGAAAATTTTTAATCACAGTTTCAATTTCTTTACTTGTGATTGGTTTGTTCATATTTTCTATTTCTTCCTGGTTCAGTCTTGGAAGGTTATGCCTTTCTAAGAATTTGTCCATTTCTTGCAGGTTGTCCATTTTATTGGCATAGAGTTGCTTGTAGTAGTTTCTTAGGATGCTTGGTATTTCTGCAGTGTCTGTTGTAACTTCTCCTTTTTCATTTCTAATTTTATTGATTTGAGTCCTTTCCCTCTTCTTCATGAGTCTGGCTAGTGGTTTTGCTTATCTTCTCAAAGAACCAGCTTTTAGTTTTATTGCTCTTTGCTATTGGTTTCTTTTTTTCTATTTCATTTATTTCTGCTCCGATCTTTATGATTTCTTTCATTCTGTCAACTTTGGGTTTTTTTGGTTCTTCTTTCTCTAGTTCCTATACATATAAGGTTAGATTGTTTCTTTGAGATTTCTCTTGTTTCTTGAGGTAGGCTTGTATAGCTATAAACTTCCCTCTTAGAACTGCATTTGCTGCATCCCATATGTTTTGGATCATCATGTTTTCATTGTAATTTGTCTCTAGGTATTTTTTTATTTCCTCTTTGATTTCTTTAGTGATCTCTTGGTTGCTTTGTAATGTATTGTTTAGCCTCCATGTGTTCATGTGTTTTATGTTTTTTTCCCTGTAATTGATTTCTAATCTCATAGCATTGTGGTCAGAAAAGACGTTTGATAAGATTTGAATTTTCTTAAATTTACTGAGGCTTGAGTTGTTACCCAGGATGTGATCTATCCTGGAGAATGTTCTGTGTGCACTTGAGAAGAAAGTGTAATCTGCTGTTTTTGGATGGATTGTCCTGTAAATATCAATTGAATTTATCTGGTCTATTGTATCATTTAAAACTTGTGTTTCCTTATTAATTTTCTGTTTGGATGATCTGTCCATTGGTGTAAGTGAGGTGTTAAAATCCCCCACTATTATTGTATTACTGTCGATTTCCTCTTTTAGAGCTGTTAGCTGTTGCCTTATGTATTGAGGTGATACTATGCTGTGTGAGTATATATTTATAATAGTTATATCTTCTTGGATTGATGCCTTGATCATTATGTAGTGTCCTTCCTTGTCTCTTGTAATATTCTTTATTTTAAAGTCTATTTACCTGATATGAGCATTGCTACTCCAGCTTTCTTTTGATTTCCATTTGCATGGAATATCTTTTTCCACCCCCTCACTTTCAGTCTCTATGTTTCCCTAGGTCTGAAGTGCATCTCTTGTGGACAGCATATATACGGGTTTTGTTTTTCTATCCATTCAGTGAACCTGTGTCTTTTGGTTGGTGTGTTTAATCCAGTCACGTTTAATGTAATTATCGATATGTATGCCTATTACCATTTTCTTAATTGTTTTTTTTTTTTTTGGTAGGTCCTTTTCTTTTCTTGAGTTTCCCACTTAGAAAATTCCCTTTAGCATTTGTTGTAGAGCTGGATTGGTGGTGCTGAATTCTCTTGGCTTTTGCTTGCCTGTAAAGCTTTTGATTTCTCCATCGAATCTGAATGAGATCCTTGCTGGGTAGAGTAATCTTGGTTGTAGCTTTTTCCCTTTCATCACTTTAAATATATCATGCTACTGCCTTCTGGCTTGTAGAGTTCCTGCTGAGAAATCAGCTGTTAACCTTATGGAAGTTCCCTTGTATGTTATTTGTCATTTTCTCCTTGTTGCTTTCAATAATTTTTCTTTGCCTTAATGTTTGCCAATTTGATTACTATATGTCTCGGCCTGTTTTTCCTTGGCTTTATCCTACCTGGGACTCGCTGTGCTTCCTGGACTTGGGTGGCTATTTCCTTTCCCATGTTAGGGACGTTTTTGACTATAATCTCTTCAAATATTTTCTCGGGTCCTTTTCATTCTCTTCTCCTTCTGTGACCCCTATAATGCAAGTGTTGTTGTGTTTAATGTTGTCCCAGAAGTCTCTTAGGCTGTCTTCATTTCTTCTCATTCTTTCTTCTTTATTCTGTTCTGCTGCAGTGAATTCCACCATTCTGTCTTCCATGTCCCTTATCCATTCTTATGCCTCAGTTATTCTGCTATTGATTCCTTGTAGTGTATTTTTCATTTCACTTATTGTATTGTTCATCTCTGTTTGTTTTTTCTTTAATTATTTTAAGTGTTTGTTCTTTAATTCTAGGTCTTTGTTAAACATTTCTTGCATCTTCTCGATCTTTGCCTCCATTCTTTTTCCGAGATCCTGGATCATCTTCACTATCATTATTCTGAATTCTTTTTCTGTACATTTGCCTATCTCCACTTCATTTAGTTGTTTTCCTGGTGTTTTATCTTGTTCCTTCATCTGGTACATATTCTCTCCCTTTTAATCTTGTCTATCTTTCTGTGAATGTGTTTTTTGTTCCACAGGCTGCAGGATTGTAGTTCTCCTTGCTTCTGCTGTCTGTCCTCTGGTGGATCTGAACATGTGTTTATTTTAACCTGTATGCTACTTGGCTCATGTAGAAGGTTCTAGTTTCTGCCATTGTGTAGCGGAATATACAGACATAAAAATAATTCCACAAATAAAATGCCACTCCAATAAACAAATGAACCAGGGACACTGGCAGAAAATCTATAGATGAGAAATGGAAATAATTATAATAAATTAAGACATGTAAATTATTGTAACAGATAAGCGATAAATACATGAACAGAATATTTGACCTTCATCACATAACTAGAGCATGAAACCTGATGCTGTCACCCATAAAATAAGAAAATGGTAAGAAATAAATTATACCCACTGTTAACATTACTAATCATTAATCTTTCCAAAAAAAGTAATCTGGCAGTAGTATCAAGAGCCTTAAAAATATTCTATTTGTAGGAATATATTCTGTGGAAATCATCAGAAAAAGAGATTAGGATTATATTACAAAATGAACCACTGAATTGCTATCTAAAATAGCAAAGCATTAGAAATAACATCAATGACCAACAAGAAAAAAGAATATCTCAATAAACAATGGTCCATTCATGTGATGGAATATTACACAGCTATTCAAAATATTATTCTCAATACTGGATCATCATCTTATATACTCATAATTTAATTTATGTATTGAAACAGGCCATTCATTTGCCCAGACATTCATTTATGAAATGTTTATTACTATTTTGATACATGCTTATTTTGGCAGTACAGTTTTGTGCAAAACATTGTCCTTGCCCTCACGAGGATTGTAGCCTAGCTATAGAGTTAAACAAAGAATCAGGCAATTTAAATGTGATATTGTGTGTGTATGTGTTGAGATAAAAGAGAAAGGTACTAAGGGAACACAATAAAAATTTGGTGAACATAGCTTGTTGAGTCAAAGTCAACTGTGAATTGTCAAGACTTCCTCAATAGTTGTCTAGGATGAGACAAGAAGGATGAATAGGATTTAAGCAGACAAAGAATGTTTGGAAGAATGTTCCAGACAGAAGAAAAATTATATGTCAATGTCCAAAGAAAAACACAAACATTTCCTATACAATATGATTTGAATTTTCCATAAAGTACTCCAACATACTAACAATAATTCTCTATGAGAGGTAGATTTTTTGTTGGTATTTATAACTTTTTTCTCAGTTTTAAAATTTTTATTAAATCTTGTTTATGACAAACATGATTTGCTATTAAGTTAGGAGTAATTAACCTTACAAATTTTCAACAGATTCAAAGGATTAGAGGAGACTGACCTTCAAAAGAAGTAATCAATACTTAAATTTATTCTGTATGCTGTTCATGAGTCCTCTTGTGTTTAAATGCATGAGCATTTGGTTTGGGGTATCAATCTATCAACCAGTTTCACGTGTTTCTCCTAGTAAAATTTGTGACTTCAAGCAGCATACCTTGATGATTAACCATAAGGTCATATAACAAAATGCTACCTAGTAGCATGTTGGTCTCACTCATGACAGTGTCACAAGGCTATCACAAAATTTAAAGATGGGGTAAAGTGTTAGTCTAATTAGTTGCCTGTATGCCAGGAGAAAAATCAATAATTGCTCAGAGGAGCTAGCTATTTTTTTCAGAGCTGGTTTTACAACTAGGTTGTGTATAATGCATAGCTGACTGACTAGGTGATGGTAAATACACCAGTGTCAAGGAGGCTCTAGGTCTGAAAATACTAAGCAAACTACCTAATTTCTTACTATAATGCAAATGGAGTTCCTCATGTCTTGAAAACTTTTGATATTTGAATTTTCCCTTAAATGAAAGAGACAGATTATTTCTATTGATAACATCAGCAACATAACCTATAAAGACAGATATGTGAGCATCTTGTCTGTCATAAATATCTATATATTATGCTGGTATTAGAGAGGTAAAAGATATTATACATGACCTCAGGAAGTTTCACTTACTTAGAGGGGTATATTAGGGAGACAAGATATGGGTCTGTGCACCCACCAGTACAATCAGTAACATATTTTAGGTGCTGCATAACTGACACGACCAGTAAATTCTTAGGGAGGGCAAATGAAGCCAAGACCATAGACAGACACTGGAGGTCAGAGGTGGGTTCCTGGAGATGACACTCTGAGCATTTCAGTAAGGGGATCTATAGGCAAGTAAAGAGTGACATTCAAAGAACCATTTGTTGTGTGTAAAGACATTTTGGAAGGTAATTATAAATTACTTCTATTATTAATTCCATTTTTATTATTGCTTTTACTGATTCATGGTTGTGCAATTGCTTTATGATCATTTTAATAGGGGTTTCATGACTTTGATTTTAACCTACCCTGAAGTATGGAAAATACTTAATGTTTGTATGTTGCAGTTACATTCCCTTGATTGTAGACAAGATTTATCTCCTTTAAACATTTTACCTTGCTATTTTACTCAAAAGCAAATTTTATTAGTTATCTATTGTTGCGTAACAGATTATCTCAAAATTAACAGCTTAAAACAAACATATTTATTGCCTCACCATTTCTGTGGGTCAGGAGTCCAGGCATGGCATAGCTGGGTCCTCTGTTTCAGGGTCTCTCACAAGGCTTCAATCAAGGTGCTGGCGTATGTTGAGGACTTATCTGAACATTTGACTGGGGAAGAATCTTCTTGAAACCTTACTTACACAGTTGTTGACAGGATTAAATTCCTTGTACTGTGTGAATTGTGGACTGAATTCCTTGCTGGACGTCAGAGGTAGCTCTCAGTTCCTTTCCACCCAGGTCTCTTCATAGGACAGCTCATAAAATGAGAAGCAGGCTTTTAGTTAGGAAGGCAAAAATTACAATCATGCATAGTAGCCCATCAACTGCTGTATTCTATTAGTTAGAAGCAAGTCACAATTCCTGCCCATTCGATTATACAAGGACATTAGTACAAAGAGGAAGAAATCATTGGGGAACCATCTCAGAATATATATACCACACAATTTTACAAGTTTTATATGCTTAAGTGGGATGCATAAATTATGGCAGAAACACAGAATTTTTAATTCAATACAGGAATTTACTTGAGATATCCTTGACTATAAGATGTGGTAAGACTATTTAGATTGCTAAACTAGTTACTGGTTAAAAGTAGACTATAGTATAAGCTCTAGATGCTCTACTAACTACTATACAATGTTAGTCAAATCCTCAACTCCACTTATGCCCAGTTTCATTATCTATAATATCAAGAGATTGGACTGAGTCCTTTCCCTCTTCTTCATGAGTCTGGCTAGTGGTTTTGCTTATCTTCTCAAAGAACCAGCTTTTAGTTTTATTGCTCTTTGCTATTGGTTTCTTTTTTTCTATTTCATTTATTTCTGCTCCGATCTTTATGATTTCTTTCATTCTGTCAACTTTGGGTTTTTTTGGTTCTTCTTTCTCTAGTTCCTATACATATAAGGTTAGATTGTTTCTTTGAGATTTCTCTTGTTTCTTGAGGTAGGCTTGTATAGCTATAAACTTCCCTCTTAGAACTGCATTTGCTGCATCCCATATGTTTTGGATCATCATGTTTTCATTGTAATTTGTCTCTAGGTATTTTTTTATTTCCTCTTTGATTTCTTTAGTGATCTCTTGGTTGCTTTGTAATGTATTGTTTAGCCTCCATGTGTTCATGTGTTTTATGTTTTTTTCCCTGTAATTGATTTCTAATCTCATAGCATTGTGGTCAGAAAAGACGTTTGATAAGATTTGAATTTTCTTAAATTTACTGAGGCTTGAGTTGTTACCCAGGATGTGATCTATCCTGGAGAATGTTCTGTGTGCACTTGAGAAGAAAGTGTAATCTGCTGTTTTTGGATGGATTGTCCTGTAAATATCAATTGAATTTATCTGGTCTATTGTATCATTTAAAACTTGTGTTTCCTTATTAATTTTCTGTTTGGATGATCTGTCCATTGGTGTAAGTGAGGTGTTAAAATCCCCCACTATTATTGTATTACTGTCGATTTCCTCTTTTAGAGCTGTTAGCTGTTGCCTTATGTATTGAGGTGATACTATGCTGTGTGAGTATATATTTATAATAGTTATATCTTCTTGGATTGATGCCTTGATCATTATGTAGTGTCCTTCCTTGTCTCTTGTAATATTCTTTATTTTAAAGTCTATTTACCTGATATGAGCATTGCTACTCCAGCTTTCTTTTGATTTCCATTTGCATGGAATATCTTTTTCCACCCCCTCACTTTCAGTCTCTATGTTTCCCTAGGTCTGAAGTGCATCTCTTGTGGACAGCATATATACGGGTTTTGTTTTTCTATCCATTCAGTGAACCTGTGTCTTTTGGTTGGTGTGTTTAATCCAGTCACGTTTAATGTAATTATCGATATGTATGCCTATTACCATTTTCTTAATTGTTTTTTTTTTTTTTGGTAGGTCCTTTTCTTTTCTTGAGTTTCCCACTTAGAAAATTCCCTTTAGCATTTGTTGTAGAGCTGGATTGGTGGTGCTGAATTCTCTTGGCTTTTGCTTGCCTGTAAAGCTTTTGATTTCTCCATCGAATCTGAATGAGATCCTTGCTGGGTAGAGTAATCTTGGTTGTAGCTTTTTCCCTTTCATCACTTTAAATATATCATGCTACTGCCTTCTGGCTTGTAGAGTTCCTGCTGAGAAATCAGCTGTTAACCTTATGGAAGTTCCCTTGTATGTTATTTGTCATTTTCTCCTTGTTGCTTTCAATAATTTTTCTTTGCCTTAATGTTTGCCAATTTGATTACTATATGTCTCGGCCTGTTTTTCCTTGGCTTTATCCTACCTGGGACTCGCTGTGCTTCCTGGACTTGGGTGGCTATTTCCTTTCCCATGTTAGGGACGTTTTTGACTATAATCTCTTCAAATATTTTCTCGGGTCCTTTTCATTCTCTTCTCCTTCTGTGACCCCTATAATGCAAGTGTTGTTGTGTTTAATGTTGTCCCAGAAGTCTCTTAGGCTGTCTTCATTTCTTCTCATTCTTTCTTCTTTATTCTGTTCTGCTGCAGTGAATTCCACCATTCTGTCTTCCATGTCCCTTATCCATTCTTATGCCTCAGTTATTCTGCTATTGATTCCTTGTAGTGTATTTTTCATTTCACTTATTGTATTGTTCATCTCTGTTTGTTTTTTCTTTAATTATTTTAAGTGTTTGTTCTTTAATTCTAGGTCTTTGTTAAACATTTCTTGCATCTTCTCGATCTTTGCCTCCATTCTTTTTCCGAGATCCTGGATCATCTTCACTATCATTATTCTGAATTCTTTTTCTGTACATTTGCCTATCTCCACTTCATTTAGTTGTTTTCCTGGTGTTTTATCTTGTTCCTTCATCTGGTACATATTCTCTCCCTTTTAATCTTGTCTATCTTTCTGTGAATGTGTTTTTTGTTCCACAGGCTGCAGGATTGTAGTTCTCCTTGCTTCTGCTGTCTGTCCTCTGGTGGATCTGAACATGTGTTTATTTTAACCTGTATGCTACTTGGCTCATGTAGAAGGTTCTAGTTTCTGCCATTGTGTAGCGGAATATACAGACATAAAAATAATTCCACAAATAAAATGCCACTCCAATAAACAAATGAACCAGGGACACTGGCAGAAAATCTATAGATGAGAAATGGAAATAATTATAATAAATTAAGACATGTAAATTATTGTAACAGATAAGCGATAAATACATGAACAGAATATTTGACCTTCATCACATAACTAGAGCATGAAACCTGATGCTGTCACCCATAAAATAAGAAAATGGTAAGAAATAAATTATACCCACTGTTAACATTACTAATCATTAATCTTTCCAAAAAAAGTAATCTGGCAGTAGTATCAAGAGCCTTAAAAATATTCTATTTGTAGGAATATATTCTGTGGAAATCATCAGAAAAAGAGATTAGGATTATATTACAAAATGAACCACTGAATTGCTATCTAAAATAGCAAAGCATTAGAAATAACATCAATGACCAACAAGAAAAAAGAATATCTCAATAAACAATGGTCCATTCATGTGATGGAATATTACACAGCTATTCAAAATATTATTCTCAATACTGGATCATCATCTTATATACTCATAATTTAATTTATGTATTGAAACAGGCCATTCATTTGCCCAGACATTCATTTATGAAATGTTTATTACTATTTTGATACATGCTTATTTTGGCAGTACAGTTTTGTGCAAAACATTGTCCTTGCCCTCACGAGGATTGTAGCCTAGCTATAGAGTTAAACAAAGAATCAGGCAATTTAAATGTGATATTGTGTGTGTATGTGTTGAGATAAAAGAGAAAGGTACTAAGGGAACACAATAAAAATTTGGTGAACATAGCTTGTTGAGTCAAAGTCAACTGTGAATTGTCAAGACTTCCTCAATAGTTGTCTAGGATGAGACAAGAAGGATGAATAGGATTTAAGCAGACAAAGAATGTTTGGAAGAATGTTCCAGACAGAAGAAAAATTATATGTCAATGTCCAAAGAAAAACACAAACATTTCCTATACAATATGATTTGAATTTTCCATAAAGTACTCCAACATACTAACAATAATTCTCTATGAGAGGTAGATTTTTTGTTGGTATTTATAACTTTTTTCTCAGTTTTAAAATTTTTATTAAATCTTGTTTATGACAAACATGATTTGCTATTAAGTTAGGAGTAATTAACCTTACAAATTTTCAACAGATTCAAAGGATTAGAGGAGACTGACCTTCAAAAGAAGTAATCAATACTTAAATTTATTCTGTATGCTGTTCATGAGTCCTCTTGTGTTTAAATGCATGAGCATTTGGTTTGGGGTATCAATCTATCAACCAGTTTCACGTGTTTCTCCTAGTAAAATTTGTGACTTCAAGCAGCATACCTTGATGATTAACCATAAGGTCATATAACAAAATGCTACCTAGTAGCATGTTGGTCTCACTCATGACAGTGTCACAAGGCTATCACAAAATTTAAAGATGGGGTAAAGTGTTAGTCTAATTAGTTGCCTGTATGCCAGGAGAAAAATCAATAATTGCTCAGAGGAGCTAGCTATTTTTTTCAGAGCTGGTTTTACAACTAGGTTGTGTATAATGCATAGCTGACTGACTAGGTGATGGTAAATACACCAGTGTCAAGGAGGCTCTAGGTCTGAAAATACTAAGCAAACTACCTAATTTCTTACTATAATGCAAATGGAGTTCCTCATGTCTTGAAAACTTTTGATATTTGAATTTTCCCTTAAATGAAAGAGACAGATTATTTCTATTGATAACATCAGCAACATAACCTATAAAGACAGATATGTGAGCATCTTGTCTGTCATAAATATCTATATATTATGCTGGTATTAGAGAGGTAAAAGATATTATACATGACCTCAGGAAGTTTCACTTACTTAGAGGGGTATATTAGGGAGACAAGATATGGGTCTGTGCACCCACCAGTACAATCAGTAACATATTTTAGGTGCTGCATAACTGACACGACCAGTAAATTCTTAGGGAGGGCAAATGAAGCCAAGACCATAGACAGACACTGGAGGTCAGAGGTGGCTTCCTGGAGATGACACTCTGAGCATTTCAGTAAGGGGATCTATAGGCAAGTAAAGAGTGACATTCAAAGAACCATTTGTTGTGTGTAAAGACATTTTGGAAGGTAATTATAAATTACTTCTATTATTAATTCCATTTTTATTATTGCTTTTACTGATTCATGGTTGTGCAATTGCTTTATGATCATTTTAATAGGGGTTTCATGACTTTGATTTTAACCTACCCTGAAGTATGGAAAATACTTAATGTTTGTATGTTGCAGTTACATTCCCTTGATTGTAGACAAGATTTATCTCCTTTAAACATTTTACCTTGCTATTTTACTCAAAAGCAAATTTTATTAGTTATCTATTGTTGCGTAACAGATTATCTCAAAATTAACAGCTTAAAACAAACATATTTATTGCCTCACCATTTCTGTGGGTCAGGAGTCCAGGCATGGCATAGCTGGGTCCTCTGTTTCAGGGTCTCTCACAAGGCTTCAATCAAGGTGCTGGCGTATGTTGAGGACTTATCTGAACATTTGACTGGGGAAGAATCTTCTTGAAACCTTACTTACACAGTTGTTGACAGGATTAAATTCCTTGTACTGTGTGAATTGTGGACTGAATTCCTTGCTGGACGTCAGAGGTAGCTCTCAGTTCCTTTCCACCCAGGTCTCTTCATAGGACAGCTCATAAAATGAGAAGCAGGCTTTTAGTTAGGAAGGCAAAAATTACAATCATGCATAGTAGCCCATCAACTGCTGTATTCTATTAGTTAGAAGCAAGTCACAATTCCTGCCCATTCGATTATACAAGGACATTAGTACAAAGAGGAAGAAATCATTGGGGAACCATCTCAGAATATATATACCACACAATTTTACAAGTTTTATATGCTTAAGTGGGATGCATAAATTATGGCAGAAACACAGAATTTTTAATTCAATACAGGAATTTACTTGAGATATCCTTGACTATAAGATGTGGTAAGACTATTTAGATTGCTAAACTAGTTACTGGTTAAAAGTAGACTATAGTATAAGCTCTAGATGCTCTACTAACTACTATACAATGTTAGTCAAATCCTCAACTCCACTTATGCCCAGTTTCATTATCTATAATATCAAGAGATTGGACTAGAAATCATTTTAATGTTAATATCTTATTACTGTGCATCAGATACAGTAATCTGAACTTTTAAGGCAAATTTGGCAAAAGAGTGTTTTAAATATTTAAGTGGAAGTTCATTTTTTTTCTACCTTTGCAACTCTATATGAAATGAAAGTTGAGACAATGTTTGTTCTCTACAGTATAGAATATGCCATTTTAAAATATGGGTAACCAAGCTGAGGTTGTGCTGATTTTTTTCAATGATTTTATAACCTACATTGTGCTGTGTTGCAACCTAACTATGTAGTCTGTAAGATGGAGAACTCTGTACACATAATCAGAAGCAGTGTCCCTAGATTCATTCAGAGAACACAGATTAGTACAAAGGTAGGATGATTAAATTGTGTATTATTGGGGAGCAGCTGAGTTACAACATTTTCATGAAGTTTGAAAATGGAGAAAAATAAAAGATCTAAAGTGATAGGAAAGGAATCGGCCACGACTCTGTTTAATCAAAGATACTGGACAAATTTCATTCACCTGCCCTGCTGTTTATCTGCACTTGCTATCTAACCTCTCTCAATAGCTTCTTTTTTTCCCAAAGAAAATATTTTATCCAAAGATTTCAGTTTTCCTTTGGGGAAACACTAAGGATGGAGTTGGGGATGTTCTGACTATGCTCATGCAATCATTATTCAACAATGTACTGTCCTGCAGGACTCAAAGAGAGATGCCAGAGAGGGTTATAATATCTCTTATTATATGACCCAGCACACAACCTTTTCAAAAAGACTTTGTCAGACTACTCAGCAACTCTGCAGATCCAAATGTAAACTGTATATTCTTCCTGGAGAAGGCAGTAAAAGGCATTGGTATGCAAAAATGCTGAGCAAACAGTAAGCACTGGAAGACTTCAGTAGGATAAAATATCATATGTCTCTCCAGTGAAAAATAAAAGAATGATCCTGGCTACTAGTGAACATTAAAGATCCCAGGATACTTCTCCCAGGATAGGACTGTTAATCTATTTGTTCTGACAAAATTCAATTTTGGGTAATTGTCTTCTGTCTCCCTAAATCTCTTTTTCCTTTCCATTTATATTGAAAATGTCTCACTTTCTGTCCTAAATGGATTACACTATCACTCACCTAGGAGGGCATATTATAAGAAGGTAATTGTAAATTTATGTGTGAAATGCCAAATAATGTGCACATTCGTAATACTAGTTCCTTATCATTATTATTATTAATTTATACATTGTTGCCTGCTAGAATATTTTGTTGTCCTTCCTTGGGTATTGTTTTAGTTTGTAGTTTTCTTTCAAATTATCTTATAATCATGCAATATAAACTCTCAATCCTACTTCCTAGGTTAAGTAAATTCATTTTGCCTTTGATTATATTGTATTTGGTTTTAATAGCATACATTTACTTATATCACACATAATGCCAACCATGTACTTAAGTATATCTGACGTTGGCAGCCATTTTTTAAGTTCCCCAAAAAGATCTGACCTTTTTAAAAAATATGAATCATCTACCCTTTCTCACCTCTAATTCATTTTTCAAATCAGCCTCAGAATAAGCCAAACCATCCTGTGAGATTTCAGAGCTTTGCCAGTCTGCATTTATAAGGTTAAGACAAGCCTAACACACAAAAAAATTTGAAACTGGTGACTATCCTGTTATACAATCTGAAAGGCAAAGAGAAGGCTCAGTCTCTTCAACTTGCTACCTGAAATTATCTTCCTCACATTCAAGTTTTATTAGCTTTTAACATATAAAACCCCAGAGAGGTCAAATAAAACTGTTAACACTTGCACATGTATAGGGTTGAGTAAATTCCCTGTCCTTTCTTGAAAGCAATTTTAATAGGGTGACCAGTGAAAATATAATGATAATTCAAGTACTTGAGAATAGGAAGAGACAAAGGATGATTTAATGGCAAAAAGAAGGACTGCCCAGAAAAGATCAGAGGTCTACTTCATCCTCTTTCATCTGGATCTGACTCAGTTAAAATTTTAAGCTTCTTTTTATTTAAGTGACAGGGCTCTCTCCTACATATTGCCTATTGCAAATCCACTGGATATTTTTTATTATGTTCTTAACAATATTTCTGCATAGAACTTGACAATATAAAAATAGTTTGAACTTCCTTAAGTTGAGTGAGGGCTATACCAGGCTTTCTTATTCTGCTAAAGCCTTTCTCTAACATAATCCTAAAATAGGCCCTTGAAATTGCTAATAGATCTGTGGGAGATTAATGCGTGTTTTTGAGAGGAAAAATTAACCATGTACAGTGTACAAAGAACATTCTGATTGAAAGGTGCTATATAAATGAGGGATATTTTTTCTTATCCTGTTCACACTAGAAAAAAATTGTTGAAAACTGACCGTGGCATGTCTGTAGATAGAAGATACTGAAATTTTAATAAATGTGATTCAGATTCATGTAGGAGTACAGACTGGATCTTAAATCTGATGCCTCCATGAGCTATTACTTTAATCAATCAAGTAAAAAATAATAATATCAGAAAAATCTAGTTTTATTCTGAGATTTTTGCATGAGAGTCTATGTCTAAAATCTTACTATAGATTGACTGAGTTCAGTTGAAAAAATACTTAATTCGATCAGAAGACTTTATATTTTTTTTTTCCTGACTCAACCTGTGATACTCACATTAGCCCAGTGTAGGACAGAACATCTGTATCAACAGGAAATGTCCCCACACATGAACTGATCCTGTAGGACTTTTTTTTGTTAACTTGGCAGTAAGAATTAATGAGAAGTTCTCATGAAGCTAGTCTCTAGAAAATTCCTAGGGTTATGTAAGCCATTAAAACCTCAATCCTATGTATCTTGGGACTTTGGTGGAATTTTCATTGCTAATTAGAATGACAAGAGATATACATGTATAAGTGTACTTGTGTGTGTTATAGGAAGGTATATGTCTGATAGAAAATATATTCTGTTCCAGACAACATCTGCCTCATAGTGCCAAAAATTATAAATTGACAAAAGCACCCTATTTTAAAAGGCTAAGTCAGTGATTACATACTAAAGTGGTGTTACCAAATAGGGGAAAATCTATGAACAGTGATGGGAGTATATTGTTTGTGGTTTTAGGACCACTGTAGCAGCAGTTGCACACTAACCTAATGGCAAATATATCCCCAACTGAAAAATGTCTAAAGCATTTATTATAGTAACTTAATTCTAACATTCATTAAAGGAAACAAAAAATTAAAATAAACATACATCATCCTCACCAAAGATACCCAGAAGAAATGAACAGCAAAAGTGTTTCCAGAGTTTTGGCCATGTCCCAGGCATTTTATATTTAAATCATTTATACTTGGCCTTATTTGTATCCAATTTGGTTTGCAAACATGATCTGAAGTCTTTCATATTTGTATTCATTGGCAGAATTTTTTGTAAAACCTCAAAGAAACCTGTCCAACAAGCATCACATTGCATCCTAATGTTTCTTGTTCAGTTCAGTCCATCATTCTCACTTGCTCATTGGTGGGTACAATGCAAGGAGACAGGAGTTACCTAAAGTGATGTGATACAACATGACACATCAATCAAGGATTGTTTGAAAAAGGATGCAGTGCAGAGTTTTCCAAGTTTTGTCTTTTGGAAGAGAAAGGTTTTAAATTTGTCTTAGGAAAAAAAAGATGAAGGGCCGATCCAATGTTGCTTGCTGAGTCATAGGGAAATTGAATTTGCTCTAAGGAAAGAAAGGTAACCAGCAGAGCTGATGAAAACCCTGAGGAAAATGTTCAAAATGAGATCATCATAATCGTTTCATGTTGGTGAGTTTGTCAAGGCTTCAAAGAGAAGGATGGTGGGAATTGAGATTGTTCTGCAGTTGAAGTGCATACAGAGAGGTTTAAATTAACTTCTGAAATGTTCAGTGATCCTCAAAGGAATTTTTTTTTTTAAACCCACATTTGTTTATTTATTTATTTTTGGCTGTGTTGGGTCTTCGTTTCTGTGCGAGGGCTTTCTCTAATTGTGGCAAGCGGGGGCCACTCTTCATCGCGGTGCGCGGGCCTCTCACTATCGCGGCCTCTCTTCTTGCGGAGCACAGGCTCCAGACGCTCAGGCTCAGTAGTTGTGGCTCACGGGCCTAGTTGCTCTGTGGCATGTGGGATCTTCCCATACCAGGGCTCAAACCTGTGTCCCCTGCATTAGCAGGCAGATTCTCAACCACTGCGCCACCAGGGAAGCCCCTTAAAGGAATTTAATTCCTTAACTTTGGATAAATCTTGAAGGGAGGTAGGTAATTGGGATTATTCTTTGGCAAGAGCATTATCCTGCTCTGGAAGGAATAGTACCAAGTTCCTCTATTTTGTTTGCCTTCAGGGATGGGATGTGGTATAGTACCTACCAAGACTCCTCCCCGCCTGCTCATTTCACTCCAGCTTCTAAGTAAAGTCTTCTGTGAAATTTTTATTGATCACCCTAAGAGTAACATGTGCCTTCTTCAAAGTAATTTAAATGATTTGAATATGGGAGTTTTGATATATACATTTGTCATAATGTGGTGTAGTATTCTGGACTCTAGACTTAATCTTCAGAGGTCTAAAGATAAATTTGATTCAGTTTCTTACTTGCTGTCTAGTAATATGTAGTGTGACAGTGTTACTACATCTTCCTTTTATATAATACTAAACAGGGTCATCAGGTAATAACAGGTCTCTCTCTCTCTCTCTCTCGTTTAAATGTATAGTCTTTGCCCTTTATTTAGTCAATATCTATATCCTATGTATGTGTATTTCTGCCTAATTTATTCATTTAAAGTAAGGTTGGATCTTAGTGATCCCCTTGATTCTAAAATATTTAAACCTTGACTTTTAGCAATTATGGGAGGGAGCTCATTAAGCCCAGATGCTTAATGAGAAGTTAGGAAAAAGCCTAGAAAAACTGACCTCTTCAAATTAGGAATAAGAGTTTTATGAATGGATAATAACTTCTCTGATAAAGTAACAAAGGTGAATGAAAACTGGTACAAAAAAGTAAAATGCTATCTTTGGAAAAGACTTTAATTTTATAAACTTCATTCAAAATAACCCATGAGATAGGTGGGCCATGCCCATCCCCTAGATCTCATGGTGTTGTTGGCATCAATACTCTATTTGTCTTTGACTCTTTTTCACTACCAGAGAATGTCTAGAAGTGGCTTCTGAAAAGGGGACCCACTTCTTCCTCCATAAGGGTGGGTAAACCATGAATATCAGGATGGACATGATCCTTGCCCTCATGGTGCATATAGTCCAAAGTGAAAGAAAGGATTTGAACACACATGCTAAATAACTTCTGAAAACAGCATGTGTGCAAAGTGCTACACAATGATTGCTTGTGCTATGGGAGAGTGTGGTGAGACAACATAACCTAACCAGGAATGAAGGTAGAGAATGTTGTCAGAGTCCCAGTAACAATTCTCTCCTACAAGAATATGAAGAACATAAGTAATAATCAAAATTTCGATGGGATTATAAGCACTGTCTGACACTGAAACCCCTTTTTAAAAATCCCAAACAAATGGTTTTTAAATTTCTGCATAAAAAATTCAAGGAGTGAAGAAATTTATACTCCCCAATATTTCATTCTGTCTTTGGCCAACTTGGTTATGTAGTGAGAGGAAATTTTTGACTCCATGTTCTGCCTTTTGATCTGAATTCTACCACTATAAAAACAAGGAGAATTAGTTCAATTTTTATCCCACATGACCATATCAAAATACTGCAAGAAGATGATCATATTTTCCCCAAGACTTTTATTCTCTTAAGCAAAATTCCTTTGATGGAATATTCCCAATTTACTTAGTAACCCTGACCATCATCCTAAAAATGGGATCTAATTTGTTTGGTTTCCCATGCTAAAATGTAGTGAGCAAGTTTAGGCTAGGTGTGCCTAAATCTTTTTAAGTCTTGCAGATTTTTTTAAAAAAATCAGAGTGTAGTATTTACCATTATTTTTTATTAAATTTCATCTTAATTAGATGCCACCTGATGTTCCAAATAGGCAAGAACTTTTGGATCTAATTCAGTCACCCAGTGTATTTCAGATGCCTGAGTGTTAGACTTGTGAAATATGGTTGTCTTACCTTCTACATCATCAGAAAATTATGAAAAATTAACTTGGTAATAAATATGTAAGGAAAATGACTTTCTTTCCCTCTGTATTTTCTGTTAATTTCTGGGGAGTGCTTTAGTTATTTGTGTATAACTAGCATCTATTTAAAATTATTATTTGAAAAACTATGGACTTGACCTTAGCCAATGAAAGGTGGGAATCAAAGATATATAACTATAAAACACTTTTACCTGTGAAGAATAGAGGAAGCAATGTAAATTTACTGCCAGGCAGGATTCATTTACTATATCTGCTACACTAACTATGTGATCTAGAGGACATCACTAACCTTTTCATCTTAATTTTCTGACATGGAAACACACACACACACACACACACACACACACACACACACACACACACACTCAATTATATACCAAAATATTGTGTGAACTGAATGATTACAGGCAAGTACAAGGCTCTTGGCAGTTAGATTTTCTCTCTTACCAGAAGTTTATAATAACCTGGAGGAGATGGACAATTCTACAAATAATAAAATTATTTGAATGAAAGTGGTGAGTAGGTGAGAGGTAGAAATGTCCAGAGGGGTTATGTTTAAGTCACCAACAAAATGTTTCCAGTTTTGAATACTGCTGTGATGGTGTATGACTCAAATTCTGCCCTGGCAAAAGTAGATGATTGGAGGGCAGAAATATAGTCTGGAAGTAGAATCTGCTTTAGATTACACAAAAGAATATTCAGATGGTGCCATCCTTAACCAAGTGGTTTTCTGCATAAGAATCCATCTTGCTAGCTAGATGTCTTCATTTATTAAAGTTACATTTCTCTCTTTTAATTCCCATTCTTTTTTTTTTTTTGACTGCTGAGCAGATTTTATTTTTGCAGGCAAGAATGCAGAAAGACACAGAAAGTTTAATCTTTTAACTGAGCTCTCAGGGGTGAGGTGACTCTCTTCCTGAAGGGAGCTGAGGCATCCTGAACTTTGAGAGGCCCAGGTTTAGGTCTAAGAAGGTATATGTGCTGTAGTCATGATGCTTGAGATTCTTGTAGGTGATGTTGTCAAATGGCTCAGCAAGAGCCGTGGTGGCTTTTTGGTGGACTTTGCTTCTTGGGATTCGTTGGCAATCTCTTTTCATTCTTTCCTGATTCTGCAGAGAGAGAAACTATAGGAGCAACTCCTCGAAACACTCCTGCTTCTAGAAACACGGTCTTCAGCACCTCAGCTCAAACTTGCCCCAGCAGAAGAAAGGCTGCCATGGCCGTGACTCGGGCATGGGCCAATCCTCCTTCAAAGTCAACAAATATATGTGAACAAGATCCTCATTATCAGTTCTTACTTTGTTCAAGCATCGATCAATAGAATTCAGTTTAACAGAGTATTTGCATTTACAGAGTATTGCTTTATGATATACATCATATATGTGTACTATATATCATATATATAATATTATCATTGCTTTATGATATACATAGTATATATGTAGTATATATAATAAATATAATAATTACATGTGTATATAATATTTCCCTCCCTCTCCTCAGAGTACAAACTTTTTTTTCTTTCAGTCAGGAAGGTCATGCTGCTACTGTCTATTGTTGTGTCTGGTCCAGAACAATGACCTTCAGCATGATCTTTTCAGGAAAATAGCATTTCTCAGCATTTGTTTCTCACTTGAGAAGTTGCAGCTGGCTTTATCACCCTTTCCAAGCACTTCCCTGAATAAAGAACAAAGTTCACAGCAATTTTAGGTAGAAGCAACAAATAAGTGATTGCTAGATTCAAAAAAGCATTTTCTGAGCACTGCTGTGAATTATCATTTCATCTAAGCTTCCTCACATCCCAAGGACACACTCTCAACCTGAAAGGGATTGTGTTCCAAGAGTACAAATACCCACTACTGCCAGACCTTACCAGCCACTTAAGCAGAGGCACTACACAGCACCAAACATTTCCTGCTAATTTAATTTATATGAGCCAACATTTTAAGTCCCCAGATCCTTCGGATACTGAATAGTTCAAGTTTCTGGAACATCAGGACTCTTGTGCAGTCCCCAAGAAAATGTCTTCACATAGGTGTCTTGGAAGCCAGTTTACAACTATTCTCTGGCAAAAGACTATGTTGTGGGGCTTCTTTAAACCCAACATACAGAAGAGTAACTGCTATTGAATTTGTATTTAAAACATAGCTATTTATACTTTCCAAAACAATTTTCTGTATTATCATGTAATCGTACTTCATTAAAAAAACTATAAAGCAGGAAGGGCTAAAAATCATTGTATTTAATTTAGTGAGGAGGTGAAGGATATGGGTTGAGCACAAGGATATTGGAATCAGAAAGAGCCTGAATCCCAGCTTTGTCATTTGTTGTTTCTTTCTTAAAGCTATTTATTCTGGTTTCCCCCAGTTCTTTGGTTATAAAATAGAAACCTTTTCATAGGGTTGTTTTGAGCAGTATATATTACCCGTTAAACATACTAAATACTGCCCAGTATGCATTAGACACTCAATAAATGTTAAATGTTATTTATAATAACAGTATTGCTTTGTAATGGAATAATGAGACACAAAGTTCAGATGATGTACAAAAAGCCAAGAGATATGATTAGTGACAAAGCAGGATTTTGAAGTCACTCTCTTTCAACTCCTGTGCCAGTATCCTTAGCATTTCCTTAACACATTACAAGGTAGGATTAAGTGCAAAATAAATAGACAGTAAAAAGTCACATGTAAATACACAATATGGACAATTGTACATGCCAGGTTTTCTGCCTTGGAAAACCAGTAGTTGTAACCTTTTGCCTAGAGGTTACAAAAGGCAAACTTTTGAACTTTTGAACTCCCAGAAGTTGTCCACTAGATTCAAATATTTCATTATGAATACACTAATATGAATATCTGAATAAAAATTATGTATTTCTATGTATATTATATTGATAAATTTGTAAATAAATGTGTTTCAAACAAAAAGGGTAATGGAAACATTTATATATTGGAGCAGTAAGAGAAACATACTTTGTTAACAAGAATTTTGAAGATTTTTTGCTGTAAATTTTTCTTTTGTTTTAATGATTTTTTTTTAAGAACAGAAGACATGTATGTTTATTTTTCAAAACTTGGAAGGGGACAGAGAAAAGCAAGAAAGCAAAGAAGCCAAAATAATGCAATGACCAATTCTAAATTTGCTGTATCATTGTATAAACTTTATTTCAGCCATATGTATATATTTAATATTTTGATTATAGACATATATATATAGACAGTGTTTTTTAAAAAAACACTATGCAGGTTTAAAACACATTCAGCTTAATGATATACAAGGATATTTTCACAAATCATTTAATATATATGCTCTAAATGGCAAACAATATTTTACTGATAAATAGGTAGTAATTTAAATATTAATTTATATTAAACACTTAGGTCATTTCCTATTTTTATGTATTAAAAGGACATTTTTACACAAATTACACAAAGCAATATTAACCTTTTGATGGAAATTCCTAGAAATCAAATTTCTGAGATAAATTCTAGGTGTACTGATAATGCTTTTGCTACATGTGGCTTAATATTTTCATTAATAAGTCTTCGTATTGCAATATTTACATTTATATACATAAGAGACCTCTTAACCTGCACTTCAACTATATTGGGTATATACTCAATGTAATATTAATTTAAATATATAAAAATAAAAATAACACCTCAGTTTTTCTTAATTTGTTTCTTTGATTATCAGAGTAATTGAATGATTACCAGAGTAAACAACTGTAGTTCTTCTATGAATTGTTTATTTCAATTTCCCACTTTAAAAAATTCCAGAAACATCTTTATCTAAATCTACTATTTATTCTCACACTTCAACAGCAACATTATTTGTGCTTTTTTTCTCTCTCTCTCTCTTATTTTTATTATTTGTGCTTTCTCTTGAATCTCCACATCCCAGTTGGGGGCCTTGTTATCAAGGTCTCTTAACCTCACACAGTACCCACATATGCCAACAGCAGGATGATATCTCTCCTTCAAAGTTAATGCCCTCAGATTCACTTTTTAGATTTATCCACATTATATGTTTTCAGAACTTTTTTCTTTTTACATTTTGGCATACTGATGTTATTATTTGCTGGTTTTAATTTTAATGTTGATTTAAAATGATCTGATTTTTTAATTTTTTTGTGGTTTCATTAAACAGTGTGGAGAGCAAAAGAAGAGACTAGGATAAATGTATTTGTTTTTTCTCTACCAATAATCTATTCGCAGAATGTGGTTTTTTTTTTAACATCTTTATTTAGGTATAATTGTTTTACATTGTGTTAGTTGCTGCTGTATAAAAAAGTGAATCAGCTATATGTATACATATAACCCCATATCCTCTCCCTCTTGCGTTTCCCTCCCACCCTCCCTATCCCACCCCTCTAGGTGGTCACAAAGCACCCAGCTGATCTCCCTGTGTTATGCAGCTGCTTCCCACTAGCTATGTATTTTACATTTGGTAGTGGATATATGTCAATGACACTCTCTCACTTCGTCTCAGCTTACACTTCTCTCTCCCCATGTCCTCAAGTCTATTCTCTACGTCTGTGTTTTTATTCCTGTCCTGCCCCTAGGGCCTTCAGAACCTTTTTTTTTTTTTAGATTCCATATATATGTGTTAGCATACAGTATTTGTTTTTCTTTTTCTGACTTACTTCACTCTGTATGACAGTCTCTAGGTCCATCCACCTCACTACAAATAACTCAATTTTGT
>NC_041225.1:1558580-1565484 GCF_002837175.3 Physeter macrocephalus | reverse complement strand
TTTTGTGTGTGGTATGCGGGCCTCCCTCTGTTGTGGCCTCTCCCGTTGCGGAGCACAGGCTCCGGACGCGCAGGCCCAGCTGCCATGGCTCACGGGCCCAGCTGCTCCGTGGCATGTGGGATCCTCCCAGACCGGGGCGCGAACCCAGTTCCCCTGAATCGGCAGGCGGACGCGTAACCACCGCGCCACCAGGGAAGCCCCTGTTGTTTGGTTTTAAAGGAAACTTTATAAAGTATGTCATATGATTTTACTATCTGTCAAATAAGATAAAAATTTAGAGTGTATGTTTTCTTTTATAACAAATTGGAAAATATATAAGATTTTAATAGCTTTAGCTCTAACCATCATTTAAGAAGAAAATGTTTTCTTGTTGAATATTTTAAGTCCTAAGGTGAAATTGATCTCACAGAGCATGAGTTAGCGTTTAAGGATTGTCAAAGAGTATGAGGTCGGGCATTCATAAATATCAATCTATGTCCTAGATATGGATCAGTAATTTTCTTCAGTTATTTCAGCAATGATAGTCGATGACCTAACAACTCATAACCTAAAAGTCCTCCCTGACCTTTTACCTTAAATTTCCTGGAAGATAACTCTGTGTGAATCATTGAAGCACCCAAACTGCAAACTGTAGGAGTTGTGGTTGATGGGTTGTTACTTCACTACTGTTTGCTGTGTGGACCTTGCTACTATTCTTATTCACAGTGAAAACCTAAAAACTCTGAAACTAGGGAACAATAAGATATACGATGCTGCTGTCAAAGAGTTATGTGAAGCTTTGAAGCATCCTAAGTGTAAATTAGAGAATCTTGGGTTGGAGATGTGTGAGCTCATCTGCCTATTGTGAGGACCTGGGCTTAGCTTTCACTGTCTGCAAATCACTGAGGTTCACCTGGAATGGATTAGCTTGGACCATGATGGGGCGGTGGTGCTGTGTGAAGCCCTGATCAGTCTGGAATGTGACCTGCAGATGCTTGGCCTGAATAAATCTTCATATGATGTGGAAATTAAGATGCTGCTGACAGAGGTGGAAGAGATGAACCCCCACTTGACCATTTCACAGTCTCTGATTGATTATGAGCACAGGATCAGGGGTGGGCTTGGCCGACGGGTAACACCCTGAAATAATCTTCTCACAAAGGCTTCCCCTTCGTCGCAACGGGCATTTGTCCTCCTGACACACCCTGTCCTGTAAATTGTTCATCAGGGCAGTGTGGGCTGTGATTTCAGAGCTCTTCCTTCACAGTATTCTAGCAATATGATTGTGGGATGGGCCATCTGTGCCTAAGTCCTCTATGCTCCACCTTTAAAGTTCCCATCCTGCCTCACAGTGTTTAGGAGAACAAATACATTAAATGGGTAAACACTTGGGAAAAGTGTTTACTCTCCCTCTCATCTCTCTCATCTTGCTCCCGGTGACTGCTCAATCAGGCGTCCCAGGCTTCTGACCAAAAACCTTTGCTCTAACAATTCTCTCTGCCTGGAATACTCTTGTCCCAGATATCTGCTTGGCTGAATCTTTCTTCTCTTTCAAATCTTTGGTCAAATGTCACTGCCTCAATGCATCTTATCTGAGTCATCTTATTTATTACTGCAATTTACCTCTTCTGGCAACTAAACTCTCTTTATCTTCCTTTCCATGATCTACTGTTTCTTTTTAAAATACTACTTATCAACTTCTAAAATATTATGTAATTCCGTTGTGTATTATGCTTATCATTGATTATCTTTCCCTTTCTTCTGGAATCTCACCTCCATGAGGGCAGAGATATTTTCCTCTGTTTTGCACACTGATGTATCCCAAATGCCTTGAATAACTTTTGGCATGTAGTAGATGTTCAATAAATATTTTTCAAATAAATAGAGATATCTTAAAGTAGATAGTCTAGAGCAGGCTCAGTAGTTCAATTTTTGTCATCAGGTACCCAGGCTGTGGTGTGTTACATGTTCAGTGATTGGTAATTTCAATTCAGTGATAATAGGAATATTTACACCAGTAAAATTGATAAACAATACAAATCATGACTTTTTGCCCTCAAAAAGTGGTTTATTAACACCCCTCTGGACCCAAGTTTTTTATTCCTTTATTTCTACCATGCTTATTGATTTGGATTTGGATTATTATGCTTGTTACTTCATGATTAAAAGATGACTGCCACTTCAGCTGTATCATGACTCTTTTTAAGATTTATGTGTTTATTGAAGGAAAGTGAAAGCAAACTCTCAGCATGACTAGCTCTTTTATCAGACAGCCAAGGCTCTCTCAGATGTCCTCTAAAAGATTAGTGCTAACCTCTCATTGGCCCATATTTGTCACAGGACCATCTTTTAGTTGCACAGGAAACTGTGACAGTGAATGTCTAGCAATGGGAAATATTCCACTACTATTTCCTTAGAGTAATCATAACTCATCTACTGGAAATGTAATTGCATCCCTGAACAAAATCAAGAATTAGTTGCTAGGAAAGAAGTGGAGTATGAAGGCTGTAATATTGCCAACTCAGAGTGATTACTACTAAAGACAGACCATGATGAAAGATTTTCTTAAGTACTGAACTCATTAATGGGTAGACAAATGAGCACCTGCAATTTTGAGGAGAGGCAGATGCATATGAATTTTCAACAATTTCCACAACTGAGAGGGAAAGGCAACTGAATTTTGTGTCACTGAGAAAACACATTACTTTAGATATCACATATGGCAGATCAGCATCATGTAGGATCAGCTGTAATACTGTCATTGCATTTGTCCTTACAGAACACTAATCATTCTATATTTTTTATTTTCTTTGCCTTCTTGAAAATGACTTCATCAGGAATTTATCTTAACACTTTTTTTGATGTGTTATATGCCTGATACCAACTGTGGAAAAGAGTTAAAGTACTACTTTCAAGATATTCTTTAGGATTAACAATTTTTTGCTGTGTACACGTATTATATTTGCCACTTAGACTATTTTAAGTAGTACTAAAGGAAGTCACTTTAAAGTATATATATGTTCTGGGTAGCATTTCATAGACAGATTATCCACAACTGAACAGTATTCCCATTCAAAGACAGCTTTAATATCCAAAGGGCAAAGACAAGTGTTTGGTTTGTCCCAGAAAAAAATCAGCAAGAAAGCAATTGTTTTCTATTTAGAAGGTGATAGGTGCTCTCAATAACTTGGAGGTTGAAATAAAGGCAGAATTATATTTAAAAAAAATCTAGGGGGACAGAGAGCCTATCTCAATTCAGTCAGTTCTGTTGATTATATTTCTTAAACATCTCTTGAATCAATTTTTTACCTCTCCTTCTTCACTACAACTATATCAGTGACAACAGCTCCTCCCCATGCATCCTCCACACTGTACCCAGCCTTATCTCTCCAAAACCAAAATTTTCACATCAAAGCTCTGCCTAACTCAAAACAAAACTGAAAAATCTTCAGCATCTCCTAAGATAAAGTCTAGATTTTTCAGCATAGCATAAAGCTTTCAAGAGACATGTACCAAATTGTGAGTTCTGTGTCATCTCTTGCTATTCAACTTGCTACAGTACAGATTCCCATCCTCTTCTGAGAATATACCATACTGTGTTTGCATACATTTTTGCTTCTAACAAAATCCTCTCTTATCTAAAAGAAAGCTCAATTTTTCATAATTTCCAGCCTCCTCATTGATGTGTTCTCAAACCTAAGATACCCTTCACAAAGGTATTTTCCATATCTATTCTTATAATAACATGTAAGGCAAGTTTACTCATGAATTGTATTGTAACATTTTTTTAACATATTTTTTGGAGTATAACTGCTTTACAATGGTGTGACAGTTTCTGCTTTATAACAAAGTGAATCAGTTATACATAAACACATGTTCCCATATCTCTTCCCTCTTGCATCTCCCTCCCTCCCACCCGCTTTATCCCACTCTTCTAGGTGGTCAAAAAGCACCGAGCTGATCTCCCTGTGCTGTGTGGCTGCTTCCCAGTAGCTCTCTATTTTACATTTGTTAGTGGATGTATGTGAATGCCACTCTCTCACTTTGTCCCATCTTACCCTTCCCCCTCCCTGTATCCTCAAGTCCATTCTCTAGTAGGCCTGTGTCTTTATTCCCATCTTGCACCTAGGTCCTTCATGACCATTTTTTTTTTTAGATTCCATATATATGTGTTAGCATATGGTATTTGTTTTTCTTTTTCTGACTTACTTCACTCTGTATGACACACTCTAGGCCCAACAACTTCAAAACAAATAACTGAATTTTGTTTCCTTTAATGGCTGAGTAATATTCCATTGTATATATGTGCCACATCTTCTTTATCCATTCATCAGTTGATGGACCCTTAGGTTATTTCCATGTCCTGGCTATTGTAAATAGAGCTGCAATGAACATTGCGGTACATGACTCTTTGAATTATGGTTTTCTCAGGGTATACGCCCAGTAGTGTGATTGCTGGGTCGTATAGTAGTTCTATTTTTAGTTTTTTGAGGAACCTCCATGCTGTTCTCCATAGTGGCTGTATCAATTTACATTCCCACCAACAGAGCAAGAGGGTTCCCTTTTCTCCACACCCTCTCCGGCAATTATTGTTTGCAGATTTTTTGATGATGGCCATTCTCACCGGTGTGAGATGACATCTCATTGTAGTTTTGATTTGCATTTCTCTAATGATTAATGATATTGAGAATTATTTCATGTGTTTGTTGGCAATCTGCATATCTTCTTTGGAGAAATGTCTATTTAGTTCTTCAGCCCATTTTTGGATTGGGTTGTTTTTATTTTTTATATTCAGTTTCATGAGCTGCTTGCAAATTTTGGACATTCATCCTTTGTCAGTTGTTTCATTTGCAATTATTTTCTCCCATTCTGAGGGTGGTTTTTTCATCTTCTTGATGATTTCCTTTGCTGTGCAAAAGCTTTTAAGTTTCATTAGCTCCCACTTGTTTCTTTTTGTTTTTATTTCCATTTCTCTAGGTGGTGGGTCAAAAAGTTCTTGCTGTGATTTATGTCATAGAGTGTTCTGCCTATGTTTTCCTCTATGAGTTTGATAGTGTCTGGCCTTACATTTAGGTCTTTAACCCATTTTGAGTTTATTTTTGTGTATGGTGTTAGAGAGTGTTCTAATTTCATTCCTTTCCCTGTAGCTGTCCAGTTTTCCCAGCACCACTTATTGAAGAGTCTGTCTTTACTCCACTGTTTATTCTTGCCTACTTTATCAAAGATAAGGTGACCATATGTGTGTGGGTTTATCTCTGGGTTTTCTATTCTGTTCCATTGATCTATATTTCTGTTGTTGTGTCAGTACAATAGTTTCTTGATTACTGTTGCTTTGTAGTATAGTCTGAAGTCAGGAAGTCTGATTCCTCCAGCTACGTTTTTATTTCTCAAGATTGCTTTGGATATTCTGGGCCTTTTGTGGTGCCATAGATATTGTGATTTTTTTTGTTCTAGTTCTCTGAAGAATGCCAGTGGTAGTTTGATAGGGATTGCATTGAATCTGCAGGTTGCTTTGGGGAGTAGAGGCATTTTCACAATGTTGATTCTTCCAATCCAAGAACATAGTATATATCTCCATTTTTTGTATCATCTTTAATTTCTTTCATCAGTGTCTTATAATTTTCTGCATACAGGTCTTTTGTCTCCTAGATATTCTATTCTTTTGTTGCAATGGTAAATGGGAGTGTTTTCTTAATTTCACTTTCAGATTTTTCATCATTAGTATATAAGAATGCAAAAGATTTCTGTGCATTAATTTTGTATCCTGCAACATTACAAAATTCATTGATTAGCTCTAGTAGTTTTCTGGTAGCATCTTTAGGATTCTCTATGTATAGTATCATGTCATCTGCAAACAGTGATAGCTTTACTTCTATTTTCCAGACTGGATTCCTTTTATTTCTTTTTCTTCTCTGATTTCAATGGCTAAAACATCCAAAACTATGTTGAAAAATAGTGGTGAGAGTGGGCAACCTTGTCTTGTTCCTGATCCCAGTGGAAATGATTTCAGTTTTTCACCATTGAGGACGATGTTGGCTATGGGTTTGTCATATTTGGCCTTTATTATGTTGAGGAAAGTTCCATCTATGCCTACTTTCTGGAGTGTTTTCATCATAAATTGGTGTTAAATTTTGTCAAAATCTTTCCCTGCATCTATTGAGATGATCATATGGTTTTTCTCCTGAAATTTGTTAATATGGTGTATCACATTGATTGATTTGCATATATTGAAGAATCCTTGCATTCCTGGGATAAACTCTACTTGAGCATGGTGTATGACCTTATAATGTGCTGTTGGATTCTGTCTGAAGGTATTTTGTTGAGGATTTTTGCATCTATGTTCATCAGTGATATTGGCCTGTAGATTTCTTTCTTTGTGACGTCTTTGCTGGTTTTGGTATCAGGGTGATTGTAGTCTTGTAGAATGAGTTTGGAAGTGTTCCTCCCTCTGCTATATTTTGGAAGAGTTTGAGAAGGATAGGTGTTATCTCTTCTCTAAAGGTTTGATAGAATTCACCTGTGAAGTCATCTGGTCCTGGGCTATTGTTTGCTGGAAGATTTTTAATCACAGTTTCAAATTCAGTGCTTGTGATTGGTTTCTTCATATTTTCTATTTCTTCCTGGTTCAGTCTTGGAAGTCTTTGTACCTTTTTAAGAATTTGTCCGTTTCTTCCAGGTTTTCCATTTTATTGGCATAACTTTGCTTGTAGTAATCTCTCACGATCCTTTGTATTTGTGCAGGGTCAGTTGTCACTTCTCCTTTTTCAATTCTAATTCTATTGACTTGAGTCTTCTCCCTTTTTTTCTTTATGAGTCTGTCTGATGGTTAATCAATTTTGTTTATCTTCTCAAAGAAACAGCCTTTAGTTTTATTGATCTTTGCTTTCATTTCCTTCATTTCTTTTTCATTTATTTCTGATCTGAT
>NC_041225.1:1544964-1558107 GCF_002837175.3 Physeter macrocephalus | reverse complement strand
TTCCTCTTTGATTTCTTCAGTGATCTCTTGGTTATTTTGTAGTGTATTGTTTAGCCTCCATGTGTTTGTATTTTTTACAGATTTTTTTCCTGTAATTGATATCTAGTCTCATACCGTTATGGTCAGAAAAGATACTTGATACGATTTCAATTTTCTGAAATTACCAAGGCTTGATTTGTGACCCAGGATATGATCTATCCTGGGGAATGTCCCATGAGCTCCTGAGAAGAATGAGTATTGTGTTGTTTTTGGATGGAATGTCATATAAATATCAATTAAGTCCATCTTGTTTTATGTATCATTTAAATCTTGTGTTTCCTTATTTATTTTCATTTTTGATGATCTGTCCATTGGTGAAAGTGGGGTGGTAAAGTCCCCTACTATGATTGTGTTACTGTCGATTTCCCCTTTTATGGCTGTTAGTATTTGCCTTATGTATTGTGGTGTTCCTATGTGTGGTGCATAAATATTTACAATTGTTATATCTTCTTCTTGGATTGATTCCTTAATCATTATGTAGTGTCTTTCCCTGTCTCTTGTGATAGTCTTTGTTGTAAAGTCTATTTTGTCTGTTATGAGAATTGCTACTCCAGCTTTCTTCTGATTTCAATTTGCATGGAATATCTTTTTCCATCCCCTCACTTTCAGTGTGTATGTTTCCCTAAGTCTGATGTGTGTCTCTTCATTTGAATGTTAATGTAGGTGTAAAGTTTCCATAGCCTAGGACAAAATGACAACAAACAATTCCAAAAAGCATAGATGATTTTGAGGATGGAATGAAGCTAAGATTATGGTAGGAATCTAGGTTGAATGGTGCCACCAGTTTGTGCTGTGTGGTAGTAAGAAGCAGGATTTAATAGAAAAGGTATTATGAAAGACTGCTAAGTTTGGAACTAGAAGATCAGAGTTAGAATCTTCTTACTCACTTGTGACTTTCAGTAAGGCTGTTTTGATGATAACATTCAACAATGCAGGTATAATTCCCTAGGATAATGTGTAAGAGATAGTAAGTGTTCAAAATTTTTAGTTAAATGTGAATAGGATTAGAAGAAATGAGGTTTCCTTGGGACTTTATCATACATACAGTATGATTCAACCTTAAGTAATACTGACTTATATTAAGACTCCACAATCATGAAAGTAGTGCTTTCCCTTGTTCCCTTTGCTTCTACAGATATAGAGACTGTTTCTTATGTGATTAGCAAATGGGATCAAAAATTGTAATTTTTTATTATAATCAGAATTGTAACATAAATAGGAATAAAAAGAAATTGTGCTTAATTTTCCATATCCCAGGAAGATAACATCACTTTGGGGAAAAGTTCTTAGGGAAACATTCAGTGTCAAATCAACAAATAAACAAACAAATTAAGCATGAAAGTTTCCTTAAAAGAGTACACTGCTGGACTTTGAAGGAAACTGAAGGTCGTCAACACAAACTCTATCAAATTATTGATAAGAAAAGTGAAACCTGCAGAGGTTAAGCAACTGCCTAAATCTACATATAGTTAGTCTTGCATGATGGTTTTTAGGAGATGGCTTCACAATCCCCATGATCTCTAAACCAGTGTTTCTTTCTCACTGGTTCTAGGTGGACATCTGTCAGCACAATAAGATCATGTGCTGCGTCTTTATCATTAGATCATTTAGGTAACTCACTTGTCCTCAATGCAAACCCATTTTTAAGGCAAAAAGAGATACCCAGACAAAACCCAAAATTATACTTGCAGCAAAACCCCTGCTATTTCAGTACATTAGCTTCAGATTCAATAAAAGTAAAGTGGTTGTTAAGCTTTTCAGCTTGAATGGTATCATTTTTTATTGCACTTGGAAAAAAACGTGGTGGCATCAACCCCAAATCATAAAACCAGAGCATCTAACAAAAGATGCTGTGAACCTTGAACTCCATTATAATTTCAGATTTAGTGTGCTTCCACTCTGTAAATCACCTGAAATTTACAGCTGCACCTGCAAAGTCAAGCATGAGGCTGAAATGTTAGATAAACAGAATTGCTCACAGTATTCCCAGAATGAGCACTGTTAGTAAAACTGGGCCCTCAGCTGAAGAAGGGCTCTAGTTTGCCCAAACGGGCTGCTACTATTTAGCTAAAATCAATTGGAGCTTTGGGAATTAAATATATATAGAAATAGTGTTAATCTTTCAGGTATCTTAAAAGAGTCTATACTAAGTTATGGGGGAAAATTAATATTCCATAGGTCTTTTTTTTAAAAACAACTATATTGGAGTATAATTGCTTTACAATGGTGTGTTAGTTTCTGTTTTTTAAGGAAGTGAATCAGTTATAAATATACATATATCACCATATTTCCTCCCTCTTGCATCTCCCTCTCATCCTCCATATCGCATCCCTCTAGGTGGTCACAAAGCACCAAGCTGATCTCCCTGTGCTATGCAGCTGCTTCCCACTAGCTATCTGCTTTACATTTGGTAGTGTATATATGTACATACCACTCTCTCACTTCGTCCCAACTTCCCCTTCCCCTTCCCCATGTCCTCAAGTCCATTCTCTGTGCCTGCAAGTTTATTCCTGTCCTACCCCTAGGTACTTCAGACCATGTTGGTTTTTTTAGATACCATATATATGTGTTAGCATATGGTATTTGTTTTTCTGTTTCTGACATGCACTTCACTCTGTATGACAGATTCTAGGTCCATCCATCTCACTAGAAATAACACAATTTTGTTTCCTTTTATGGCTGAGTAATATTCCATTGTATATGTGTGCCACATCTTCTTTATCCATTCATCTGTTGATGGACACTTAGGTTGCTTCCATCTCCTGGCTATTGTAAATAGAGCTGCAATGAACATTGTGGTACATGACTCTTTTTGAATTATGGTTTGCTCAGGGTGTATGCCCAGGAGAGTGGCTGCATCAATTTACATTCCCACCAACAGTGCAGGAGGATTCCCTTTTCTCCACACCCACTCCAGCATTTAGTGTTTTGCTGTTTGTAGTTTTTTTGATGATGGCCATTCTGACTGGTTTGAGGTGATATCTCATTGTAGTTTTGATTTGCATTTCTCTAATGATTAACGATGTTGAGCATTTTTTCATGTGTTTGTTGGCAATCTGTATATCTTCTTTGGAGAAATGTCTATTTAGGTCTTCTGTCCATTTTTGGATTAGGTTGCTTTGTTTTGTTTTGTTTTGTTTTGTTTTGATATTGAGCTGCATGAGCTGCATGTAAATTTTTGAGATTAATCCTTTGTCAGTTGCTTCATTTGCAAATATTTTCTCCCATTCTGAGGGTTGTCTTTTCGTCTTGTTTATGGTTTCCTTTGCTGTTCAAAAGGTTATAAGTTTCATTAGGTCTCATTTGTTTCTTTTTGTTTTTATTTCCATTCTCTAAGAGGTGGGTCAAAAAGGATCTTGCTGTGATTTATGTCATAGAGTGTTCTGCCTATGTTTTCCTCTAAGAGTTTTATAGTGTCTGGCCTTACATTGAGGTCATTAATCCATTTTGAGTTTATTTTTGGTGTATGGTGTCAGGGAGGGTTCTAATTTCATTCTTTTCCCTGTAACTGTCCAGTTTTCCCAGCACCACTTAATGAAGAGGCTGTCTTTTCTCCATTGTATATTCTTTCCTCCTTTACTAAGAGTAAGGTGACCAAATGTGGTTTATCTCTGGGCTTTCTATCCTCTTCCGTTGATCTATATTTCTGTTTTTGTGCCAGTACCATACTGTCTTGATTACTGTAGCTTTGTAGTATAGTCTGAAGTCCGGGAGCCTGATTCCTCCAGTTCCATTTTTCTTTATCAAGATTGCTTTGACTATTCGGGGTCTTTTGTGTTTCCATACAAATTGTGAAATCTTTTGTTCTAATTCTGTGAAAAATGCCACTGGTGGCTTGATAGTGATTGGGTCGAATCTGTAGACTGCTTTGGGTAATATAATCATTTTCACAATGTTGATTCTTCCAGTCCAAGAACATGGTATATCTATCCATCTGTTTGTATCATCTTTATTTTCTTTCGTCAGTGTCTTATTATTTTCTGCATACTGGTCTTTTGTCTTTTTAGGCTGGTTTATTCCTGGTATTTGATTATTTTTGTTGCAATGCTAAATGGGAGTGTTTCCTTAATTTCTCTTTCAGATTTTTCATCATTAGTGTATAGGACTGCCAGAGATTCCTGTGCATTAATTTTGTATCCTGCTACTTTACCAAATTCATTGATTAGCACTAGTAGTTTTCTGGTAGCATCGTTAGGATTCTCAATGTACAGTATCATGTCATCTGCAAAGAGTGAAAGCTTTACTTCTTCTTTCCAATTTGGATTATTTTCATTTCTTTTTTTTCTCAGATTTCTGTGGCTGAAACTTCCAAAACTATGTGAATAATAGTGGTGAGAGTGGACCAACTTGTTTTCTTCCTGATCTTAGAGGAAATGGTTTCAGTTTTTCACCATTGAGAATGATGTTGGCTGTGGGTTTTTCCTATATGGCCTTTATTATTTATGGGTTAAATTCCCTCTATGCCTACTTTTTGGAGGGTTTTTATCATAAATGGGTGTTGAATTTTGTGAATACTTTTTCTTCATCTATTGACATGATCATATGGGTTTTCTTCTTCACTTTGTTAATATGCATAATCACATTGATTGATTTGTGTATATTGAAGAATCCTTGCATTCCTTGGATAAAATCCAGTTGATCATGGTGTATTATCCTTTTAATGTGCTGTTGGATTCTGTTTGCTAGTATTTTGTTGAGGATTTTCGCATCTATGTTCATCAGTGATATTGGCCTGTAGTTTTCTTTCTTTATGACATCTTTGTCTGATTTTGGTATCAGGGTGATGGTCCCCTCATAGAATGAGTTTGGGAGTGTTTCTCCCTCTGCTATATTTTTGAAGAGTTTGAGAAGGATAGGTGTTATTTCTTCTCTAAATGTTTGATAGAATTCTCCTGTGAAGCCATCTGGTCCTGGGTTTTTGTTTGTTGGAAGATTTTTAATCATAGTCTCATTTTCAGTGCTTGTGATCAGTCTATTTATATTTTCTATTTCTTCCTGGTTCAGTCACGGAAGGTTGTGCTTTTCTAAGAATTTGTCCATTTCTTCCAGGTTGTCCATATTATTGGCATATAGCACCTTGTAGTAATCTCTCAGGATCCTTTGTATTTCATTTCTTTTTCATTTATTTCTATTTGCTCTTATGATTTCTTTCCTTCTACCAGTTTGGGGTTTTTTTGTTCTTCTTTCTCTAATAACTTTAGGTGTAAGGTTAGGGTTTTTATTTAAGGTGTTTCTTGTTTCTTAAGGTAGGATTGTATTGCAATAAACTTCTCTCTTAGAACTACTTTTGCTGCATCCCATAGGAATTTGGTTGTCATGTTTTCATTGTCATTTGTTTCTAGGTTTTTTTTTTATTTCCTCTTTGATTTCTTCAGTGATCCCTTGGTTATTTAGTAGTGTATTGTTTAGCCTTCATGTGTGTGTATTTTTTACAGATTTTTTCCTGTAATTGATATCTAGTCTCATATCATTGTAGTCAGAAAATATACTCAATATGATTTCAATTTTCTTAAATTTACGAAGGCTTGATTTGTGACCCAATGTCTGATCTCCACTGGAGAATATTCCATGAGCACTTAAGAAGAATGTGTATTCTGTTCTTTTTGGATGGAATGTCCTATAAATATCAATTAAGTCCATCTTGTTTAATGAATCATTTAAAGCTTGTATTTCCTTATTTATTTTCAGTTTGGAAGATGTGTCCATTGGTGAAAGTGGGGTGTTAAAATCCCCTACTATGATTGTGTTACTATTGACTCACTCTTTTATGGCTGTTAACATTTGCCTTATGTATTGAGATGTTCCTCTGTTGGGTACATAAATATTTACAATTGTTATATCTTCTTCTTGGATTGATCCCTTGGTCATTATGTAGTGTCCTTCTATGTCTCTTGTAATAGTCTTTATTTTAAAGTAGGTTTTGTCTCATGAGAATTGCTGCTCCAGCTTCCTTGTGATTTCCATTTGCATGGAATATCTTTTTCCATCCCCTCACTTTCAGTCTGTATGTGTCCCTAGGTCTGAAGTGGGTCTCTTGAAGACAGCATATATATGGGTCTTGTTTTTGTATCCATTCAGCCAGTCTATGTCTTTTGGTTGGGGCATTTAATCCAATTACATTTAAGGTAGTTATCGATATGTATGTTCCTATTACTATTTTCTTAATTGTTTTTTATTTTTTATTTTAGGTCTTTTCCTTCTGTTGTGTTTCTTGCCTAGCGAAGTTCCTTTAGCATTTCTTATAAAACTGGTTTGGTGGTGCTGAATTCTCTTAGCTTTTGCTTGGCTCTAAAGGTTTTAATTTCTCCATCAAATCTGAATGAGATCCTAGCTGGTTAGAGTAATGTTGGTTGTAGGTTTTTACCTTTCATCACTTTAAATATGTCCTGCTACTCCCTTTAGGCTTACAGAGATTCTGCTGAAGGATCAGCTGTTAACCTTATGGGGATTCCCTTGTATGTCATTTGTTGTTTTTCCCTTGCTGCTTTTAATATTTTTCTTTGCATTTAATTTTTTTAGTTTGATTAATATATGTCTTGCCATGTTTATCCTTAGATTTATCCTGTATTGGACTCTCTGTGCTTCTGGACTTGATTGTCCATTTCCTTTCCTATATTTGTGATGTTTTCAACTATAATTACTTCAAATATTTTCTCAAACCCTTTCTTTATCTTGTCTTCTTCTGAGACCCTTATAATTCGAATGCTGGTGCATTTAATGTTGTCCCAGAGGGCTCTGAGACTGTCTTCAATTCTTTTCATCCTTTTTTCTTTATTTTAGTCTGTTGTAGTTATTTCCACTATTTTATCTTCCAGGTCTCTTATCCGTTCTTCTGCATCAGTTATTCTGCTATTGATTCCTTCTAGAGTAATTTTAATTTCATTTATTTTGTTGTTCATCATTTTTTTTTGCTCTTTAGTTCTTCTAGGTCCTTGTTAAACATTTCTTGTATTTTCTCCATTCTATTTCCAAGATTTGGGATCACGTTTACTATCTTTACTCTGAATTGTTTTTTCAGGTAGAAGGCTTATTTTCCCTTCATTTGTTTGGTCTGGTGGGTTTTTACCTTGCTCCTTCATCTGCTGTTTGTTTCTCTGTCTTATTTTGCTTAACTTACTGTGTTTGGGGTCTCATTTACTCAGGCTGAAGGTTCGTAGTTCCTGTTGTTTTTGTTGTCTGCCCCCAGTGGCTAAGGTTGGTTCAGTGTGTTGTGTAGGCTTCCTGGTGGAAGGGAATAGTGTCTGTGTTCTGGTGGACGAGGCTGGCTTTTGTCTTTCTGGTGGGCTGGACAGCGTCTGGTTGTGAGTTTTTGCTTGTCTGTTACCTTACTATTTTAGGCAACCTTTCTGCCAATGAATAGGTTTTTGTTCCTGTCTTGCTAGTTGTTTGGCAAAGGTTGTCCATCACTGTAACTTGTTCATTGTTGAGTGGAGCTGGGTCTTAGCATTGAGATGGAGATCCTCTGGGAGAATTTTCGCTCTTTGATACTTCATGGAGCTCAGAGGTCTCTGGTGGACCAAAGTCCTGAACTTGGCTCTCTGACCTAAGAGGCACAGGCCTGACACCTGTCCAGAGCACCAAGACCCTGTCAGCCACACAGCTCCAAATAAAAGGGAGAAAAAAGGAATAAAAGAAAGAAAGAAATGAAATAAAATAATTAAATTAAAACGTTCTTAAAAATAAAAAAAAATATTAAACTTTAATAAAAGAAAAGAACAAAAGAAAGAAAGAAGAGATCAACTAAACCAAAAAACAAATCCACCAATGGTAACAAGTGCTAAAACCATACTTAAAAAAAGAAAAAAAAAATACAACAAACAGAACCCTGGGACAAATGACAAAAGCAAAGCTATACGGACAAAATCACAGAAAGAAGCATACACACTCACCAAAAAAAAGAAAAGGAAAAAATATATATCTATATAATTTTTTAAAAATGTAAGAGAGCAACCAAATCAATAAACAAATCTACCAACAATAATAAACTCTAAATACTAAACTAAGATAAACATAAAACCAGAAACAAATTAGATGCAGAAAGCAAACCCCAAGTCTACAGTTGCTCCCAAAGACTAAATTAAAACGTTCTTAAAAATAAAAAAAAAAATTAAACTTTAATAAAAGAAAAGAACAAAAGAAAGAAAGAAGAGATCAACTAAACCAAAAAACAAATCCACCAATGGTAACAAGTGCTAAAACCATACTTAAAAAAAGAAAAAAAAAATACAACAAACAGAACCCTGGACAAATGACAAAAGCAAAGCTATACGGACAAAATCACAGAAAGAAGCATACACACTCACCAAAAAAAAGAAAAGGAAAAAATATATATCTATATAATTTTTAAAAAATGTAAGAGAGCAACCAAATCAATAAACAAATCTACCAACAATAATAAACTCTAAATACTAAACTAAGATAAACATAAAACCAGAAACAAATTAGATGCAGAAAGCAAACCCCAAGTCTACAGTTGCTCCCAAAGACCACTGCCTCAATTTTGGTATGATTTGTTGTCTATTCAGTTATTCCAGAGATGCAGGGTACATCAAGCTGTTTGTGGAGATTTAATCTGCTGCTCCTGGGGCTGCTTGGAGAAATTTCCCTTTCTCTTCTTTGTTCACACAGTTCCTGGGGTTCAACTTTGGATTTGGCCCCACCTCTGTATGTATGTCGCCTGAGGCCATCTGTTCTTTGCTCTGACTGGACAGGGTTAAAGTAACAGCGAAATAGGGGCCTTTGGCTCACTGAGGCTGGGGAGAGAGAGGGGTAAAAAACAAATCCACCAATGGTAACAAGTGTTAAAACCATACTTAAAAAAAGAAAAAAAAAATACAACAAACAGAACCCTAGGACAAATGACAAAAGCAAAGCTATACGGACAAAATCACAGAAAGAAGCATACACACTCACCAAAAAAAAGAAAAGGAAAAAATATATATCTATATAATTTTTAAAAAATGTAAGAGAGCAACCAAATCAATAAACAAATCTACCAACAATAATAAACTCTAAATACTAAACTAAGATAAACATAAAACCAGAAACAAATTAGATGCAGAAAGCAAACCCCAAGTCTACAGTTGCTCCCAAAGACCACTGCCTCAATTTTGGTATGATTTGTTGTCTATTCAGTTATTCCAGAGATGCAGGGTACATCAAGCTGTTTGTGGAGATTTAATCTGCTGCTCCTGGGGCTGCTTGGAGAAATTTCCCTCTCTCTTCTTTGTTCACACAGTTCCTGGGGTTCAGCTTTGGATTTGGCCCCACCTCTGTATGTATGTCGCCTGAGGCCATCTGTTCTTTGCTCTGACTGGACAGGGTTAAAGTAACAGCGAAATAGGGGCCTTTGGCTCACTGAGGCTGGGGAGAGAGAGGGGTACAGAATGTGGGGTGAGGCTGCAGCAGCAGAGGCCAGCTTGACATTGCAACAGCCTGAGGTGCACCATGTATTCTCCTGGGGAAGTTGTCCCTGGATCATGGGGCCCTGGCAGTGGAGGGCTGGACAGGCTCCCGGGAGGGGAGGTGTGGATAATGACCTGTGCTTGCACACAGGCTTCTTGGTGGCTGCAGCAGCAGCCTTAGTGTTTCATGCCCGTCTCTGGTGTCTGCAGTGATAGCTGTGGCTTGCTCCTGTCTTTGGAGCTCGTTTAGGTAGTGCTCTGAATCCTCTCTCCTCATGCACCCCGAAACAATGGTCTCTTGCCTCTTAGGCAGTTCCAAACATTTTCCTAGACTCCCTCCCAGCTAGCTGTAGCACACTATCCCCCTTCAGGCTGTGTTCACACAGCCACCCCTTGTTCTCTCCCTGGGATCTGACCTCCGAAGCTGGAGCCTCAGCTTCTAGCCCCCACCGGCCCCAGAGGGTGAGCAGACAATTGTCTCAGCCTGGTGAGTGCTGGTCAACACTGACCCTCTGTGTGGGAATCTCTCCGCTTTGCCCTCTGTACCCCTATTGCTGTGGTCTTCTCCATGGCTCCAAAGCTTCCCCTCCCAGCCGTCTCCACCAGTGAAGGGGCTTCCTAGTGTAATTTTTCTTCCTTCACAGCTCCCTCCCAGAGGTACAGGTCTTGTCCCTATTCTTTTGTCTCTGTTTTTTCTTTTTTCTTTTGCCCTACCCAGGTACATGGGGAGTTTGTTGACTTTTTAGAAGTCTGAGGTCTTCTGCCAGCTTTCAACAGGTGTTCTGTAGGAGTTGTTCCACGTGTAGATGTATTTCTGATGTATTTGTGGGGAGAAAGGTGATCTCCACATCTTACTCCTCTGCCATCTTGAAGGTCTCTCCCATAAGTCTTAATTGTGATATATGATCCAGTTTTAGCTTTCTCTCATTTTTCCATTTCCCCTTTTATTATAAGGAGTTGACAAATTTAATTCTTAGAATCAGTCAAGAATTAACAGAATATTTATTGAGAAAATTATGATATAATACTGGATCCAGAACTACAAAGCATCTGTACAAACACACACACACACACACACACACACACACACACACACGCACATCCAACGACATGGTGATGTCGTTCTTGCTCTTCGGTTGAGCAGAGGTGGGGAGAGAAGAGTGACATGTGTTAAGGGCCTACCACATGCAGAACACTTAACATATAATGGAGAAATATGCATATCTTCCCTTTCCTACCCTCTCATATTTCTTACTTAAACATGGTATTTAATCTTGTTAGCAATTTTGGATCCTACTTATTTTTATTCTCAACTACCAAATGGAAAAACCTAATATTAAAACTATTCATTAGTTTGCTTTACATCACTGAATTATTAGTGCAACCAATATTTAAATCTACTTTTCTTAGTCCTAATCCATTGTCTTGCTACGCTGTCATTTTCTGATCTGTCTACAGCACAACTGCTTCCTTTTCACTGAGTTTCTGGTAAATACATCTCTTCATGGAACATATTGAACTTTTGGTAGGTCTTGAAAGATAGATAAGATGTGAATGATTGTAAAGAAAGAAAAAGATATGGGATGAAATACAGATGGGCACAAAGGGTTTGGATTGAGCAGGAAAACTCAGAAACGTCTAGAATAATATGTTTAATTTGAAGAATTTTCAGATAGAAATTTGGAAAACTGAAATTAGATTGAGAAGGATCTAAAATGGTGGAGACTTCAAAATTCAAGGGCTAATAATTATCTACTAGTACCAAATGATTTTCACTATGTGCATAAGGACATATGCACTCCATCATAATTCATACCTATGCTCTAAGATTCAACTCCTTTTACCAGCCTCCACCAATCATTATAATTTTCATGTGAATAAGAGGGAAAATATTATTGTAAATCACTTCTTTGTATGAAAGGAACATATCATTAGCACTTCTTTTTTACTTCTATTCAGAAAATTGTTTGAACTTCTAAAGGATTGCTGAACATTATTTTAAATACTATGAAATAACTGAAATTATAATACAGGCTTAAATACACGGAAATTATAATCTAGTTGTAAGTATTTGTAAATAAGTTGTTTTGATTTCATTAAAAAATTAGGAAAGTTTACTTTGGGAACTTATTTTCTAAAGAAGAATTTGGTAGAGATTACTGATCATCATGATTATACTTTTTGTGCAAAAGATTTTTTAAGTCACCTTTTACAGAAGTATAACAATGCATTCATTTTATGAAGACTTTTCCTCCCATCATTATTCTTACAAATGCATAGAATTTATTTTGGACAATTTCTTCTGTAGGATATATTTATATATTTTCACCAAACAGGAAATATGCCAACTTTGTGTTTTCAGCCTTCCTTAATTCACAGCAGAAACATTACATCACAGCTGAGATTTTTTTTTTCCAAGAAGAGACGTCATGCTGTCTCAAAGAAGGATGGAAGAGGAGGATCACATTGATAATGCATGTCTTGAGCACAAAGGCAAGAACCTTATTAAAAGAGAAATAGCCCTCCACGTGACTGCCTTTCCTTAATTCAACCTACTCACTCTCCTTTGCACCACCATTTCTACACCATTCTCAAAGCACTTATTAAGCCCTGATTAAAACTCTGTACTATTATTTAATCCTGAAAAATAAAGCTTTATTTACATTCTGTTTACCTTCTGTTTCTTTATTTACATTCTGTTTCATAAAGGTAAATGTTAATATAAGAACAGTATCTGGGGGAAAAATGAGGTCTGGCATAGTAGAGAATACAGATTATTCTTGATAGAAATTTAAACAGTGAGTATTTGGTAACTAGGATTCCTAAAAATATTTTGTATAAAGCATGCCCATCAAGGAGGGTGTTCTCATGAAATAATTTTCCAAAATCTTGCATACTCTTTTCTGCCCTGCAATAAAAATAAAGTTTATTAATATGTAAATTTTCTAATATTTCAAATATTTTACTGTAAATAAACATTTGCACTAAGTATAAGCATATGTTCCCAAAACATTTGGCCATCAGGAAAAGTTTTTTTTTTCCTTTTCTGGAAATTGTTATTAATATTCACATGTATGAAAATAGTTTAGAAATCCTCATCATAAGTTATACAAAGATAAGTTCATGGGTTTCAAATAAAATAAAATAGTAATGGAAACCAGCTTTTTAATTTTTTAAAAAAATCTTTATTGGAGTATAATTGCTTTACAATGGTGTGTTAACTTCTGCTTTATAACAAAGTGAATCAGTTATACATATATATATGTTCCCATATCCCTTCCCTCTTGCATCTCCCTTCCTTCCACCTTCCCTTTCCCACCCCTCTAGGTGGTCACAAACCACTGAGCTGATCTCCCTGTGCTATGCGGCTGCTTCCCACTCGCTATCTATTTTACGTTTGGTAGTGTATATATGTCCATGTCACTCTCTCACTTTGTCACAGCTTACCCTACCCCTTCCCCATATCCTCAAGTCCATACTCTAAGTAGGTCTGTGTCTTTATTCCTGTCTTACCCCTAGGTTCTTCATGACTTTTTTTTTTTTAGATTCCATATATATGTGTTAGCATATGGTATTTGTTTTTCTCTTTCAACTTACTTCAGTCTGTATGACAGACTCCACGTCCATCCACCTCACTACAAATAACTCAATTTTGTTTCTTTTTATGGCTGAGTAATATTCCATTGTATACATGTGCCAC
>NC_041225.1:1542513-1544779 GCF_002837175.3 Physeter macrocephalus | reverse complement strand
TCTCCCTCCCTCCCACCGTCCCTATCCCACCCCTCTCGTGGTCACAAAGCACAGAGGTGATCTCCCTGTGCTATGCGGCAGCTTCCCACTAGCTATCTAATTTACATTTGGTAGTGCATATATGTCCCTGCCACTCTCTCACTTCGTCACAGCTTACCCTTCCCCCTCCCCATGTCCTCAAGTCCATGCTCTAGTAGGTCTGTGTTTTATTCCTGTCCTACCACTAATCTCTTCATGACATTTTTTTTTCTTAGATTCCATATATATGTGTTAGCATACGGTATTTGTTTTTCTCCTTCTGACTTACTTCACTCTGTATGACAGACTCCAGGTCTATCCACCTCATTACAAATAACTCAGTTTCATTTCTTTTTATGGCTGAGTAATATTCCATTGTATATATGTGCCACATCATCTTTATCCATTCATCTGTTGATGGACAGTTAGGTTGCTTCCATGTTCTGGCTATTGTAAATAGAGCTGCAATGAACATTTTGGTACATGACTCTTTTTGAATTATGGTTTCTCAGGGTATATGCCCACTGGTGGGATTGCTGGGTAACATGGTAGTTCTATTTTTAGTTTTTTAAGGAACCTCCATACTGTTCTCCATAGTGGCTGCATCAATTTACATTCCCACCAACAGTGCAAGAGGATTCCCTTTTCTCCACACCCACTCCAGCATTTACTGTTTTAATGTTTGTAGATTTTATGATGATGGCCATTCTGACTGGTGTGAGGTGATATCTCATTATAGATTTGATTTGCATTTCTCTAATGATTAATGATGTTGAGCATTCTTTCATGTGTTTGTTGGCAATCTGTATATCTTCTTTGGATCCTTTGCTGTGAAAAGCTTTTAAGTTTCATTAGGTCCCATTTGTTTATTTGTGTTTTTACTTCTGTTTCTCTAAGAGTTGGGTCAAAAATGATCTTGCTGTGATTTATGTCATAGAGCATTCTGCCTATGTTTTCCTCTAAGAGTTTGATAGTGTCTGGCCTTACATTTAGGTCTTTAATCCATTTTGAGTTTATTTTTGTGTATGGTGTTAGGGAGTGTTGTAATTTCATACTTTTATATGTAGCTGTCCAGTTTTACCCACACCACTTATTGAAGATGCTGCCTTTTCTCCACTGTATATTCTTGCCTCCTTTATCAAAGATAAGGTGTCCATATGTGCATGAGTTTATCTCTGGGCTTTCTATACTGTTCCATTGATCTACATTTCCGTTTTTGTGCAAGTACCATACTGTCTTGATTACTGTAGCTTTGTACTATTGTCTGAAGTCAGGGAGCCTGATACATCCAGCTCCATTTTTCATTCTCAAGATTGCTTTGGCTATTTGGGTTCTTTTGTGTTTCCATATAAATTGTGAAATTTTTTGTTCTAGTTCCATGAAAAATGCCAGTGATAGTTTGATAGGGATTCCAATTAATCTGTAGATTGCTTTGGGTACTAGAGTCATTTTCACAATGTTGATTTTTCCAATCCAAGAACACAGTATACCTCTCCATCTATTTGTATCATCTTTAATTTTGTTCATCAGTGTCTTATATTTTCTGCATACAGGTCTTTTGTATCCTTAGGTAGGTTTATTCCTAGATATTTTATTCTTTTTCTTGCAATGGTAAATGGGAGTGTTAACTTTAATTTCACGTTCAGATTTTTCATTATTAGTGTATAAGAATGTCAGAGATTTCTGTGCATTAATTTTGTACCCTGCTACTTTACCAAATTCATTGATTAGCTCTAGTAGTTTTCTGGTAGCATCTTTAGGATTCTCTATGTATAGGATCATGTCATATGCAAATAGTGACAGTTTTACTTCCTCTTTTCTGATTTGGATTCCTTTTATTTGTTTTTCTTCTCTGATTGCTGAGGCTAAAACTTCCAAAACTATGCTGAATAATAGTAGTGAGAGTGCACAACCTTGTCTTGTTCCTGATCTTAGTGGAAATGGTTTCACTTTTTCACCATTGAGGACGATGTTGTCTGTGGGTTTGTCATATATGGCCTTTATTATGTTGGGGAAAGTTCCCTCTATGCCTAGTTTCTGCAGGGTTTTTATCATAAATCGTTGTTGAATTTTGTCACAAGCTTTCTCTGCATCTATTGAGATGATCATATGGTTTTTCTCCTTCAATTTGTTTATATGGTTTTATAACGTTGTTTGATTTGCATATAGTGAAGAATCCTTACATTCCTGGAATAAACCCCACTTCATCATGGTGTATGATCCTTTTAATGTGATGTTGGATTCTGTT
>NC_041225.1:1460754-1542466 GCF_002837175.3 Physeter macrocephalus | reverse complement strand
AAGGATAGGTGTTAGCTCTTCTCTAAATGTTTGATAAAATTCGCCTGTGAAGCCATCTTGTCCTGGGCTTTTGTCTGTTGGAAGATTTTTAATCACAGTTTCAATTTCAGTGCTTGTGATTGGTGTGTTCATATTTTCTCTTTCTTCCTGGTTCAGTCTCAGCATGTTGTGCATTTCTAAGAATTTGTCCATTTCTTCCAGGTTGTCCATTTTATTGTCATATTGTTGCTTGTAGTAATCTCTCATGATCCTTCATATTTCTGCAGTGTCTGTTGTTACTTCTCCTTTTTCATTTGTAATTCTATTGATTTGAGCCTTCTCCTTTTTTTTTCTTGATGAGTCTGGTTAATGGTTTCTCAATTTTGTTTATCTTCTCAAAGAACCAGCTTTTAGTTTTATTGATCTTTGCTATCATTTCTTTCATTTCTTTTTCATTTATTTCTGATCTGATCTTTATGGTTTCTTTCCTTCTGCTTACTTGGGGTTTTTTGTTCTTTCTCTAATTGCTTTAAGTGCAAGGTTAGGTTGTTTATTTGAGATATTTCCTTTTTCTTAAGGTATGATTGTATTGCTATAAACTTCCCTCTTAGAGCTGCTTTTGCTGCATCCCATAGATTTTGGTTCATCTTGTTTTCATTGTCATTTGTTTCTAGGTATTTTTTGATTTCCTCTTTTATTTCTTCAGTGACCTCTTGGTTATTAAGTTGTGTATTGTTTAGCCTCCATTTATTTCTAATTTTACAGATCTTTTCCTGTAATTGATATCTAGTCTCATAGCATTGTGGTCTGAAAAGATACTTGATGTGATTTCTATTTTCTTAAATTTACCAAGGCTTGATTCATGACCCAAGATATGATCTATTCCGGAGAATGTTCCATGAGCACTTGAGAAAAATTTGTATTTTGTTGTTTTGGGATGGAAGGTCCTATAAATACCAATTAAGTTCATCTTGTTTAATGTATCATTTAAACCTTGTGTTTCCTTCTTTGTTTTCATTTTAGATGATCTGTCCATTGGTGAAAGTGGGTTGTTAAAGTTCCCTTCTATGATTCTGTTACTGTCGATTTCCCCTTTTATGGTTGTTAGTATTTGCCTTATGTATTGAGGTGCTCCTATGTTGGGTGCATAAATATTTACAATTGTTATATGTTCTTCTTGGATTGATCCCTTGATCATTATGTAATGTCCTTCTTGTGTCTTGGAATAGACTTTATTTTAAAGTCTATTTTCTCTGATATTAGAATTGCTACTCCAGCTTTCTTTTGATTTCCATTTACATGGAATATCTTTTTCCATCCACTCACTTTCATTCTGTATGTGTCCCTAGGTCTGAAGTGGGTCTCTTGTAGACAGCATATATATGGGTCTTGTTTTTGTTTCCATTCAGCCAGTCTGTGTCTTTTAGTGGAAGCATTTAATCCATTTACATTTAAGGTAATTATCGATATGTATGTTTCTATTCCCATTTTCTTAATTGTTTCGGGTTTGTTCTTGTAGGTCTTTTCCTTCTCTTGTGTTTCTTGCTTAGAGAGGTTCCTTTAGCATATGTTGTAAAGCTGGTTTGGTGGTGCTGAACTCTCTCAGCTTTTGCTTGTCTGTAAAGGTTTTAATTTTTCCATCCAATCTGAATGAGATCCTTGCTGGTAGAGTAATCGGTTGTAGGTTTTCCTCCTTCATCACTTTAAATATGTCCTGCTACTCCCTTCTGGCTTGCAGAGTTTCTGCCGAAAGATCAGCTGTTAACCTTATGGGGATTCCCTTTTGTGTTATTTGTTGCTTTTCCCTTGCTGCTTTTAATATGTTTTCTTTGTATTTAATTTGTGATAGTTTGATTAAAATATGTCTTGGTGTGTTTCCTCTTGTATTTATCCTGTATGGGACTCTCTGTGCTTACTGGACTTAATAAATTATTTCCTTTCCCATATTAGGGAAGTTTCAACTATAATCTCTTCAAATATTTTCTCAGTCCCTTTGTATTTCTCTTCTTCTTCTGGGACCCCTATAATTCGAATGTTGGTGCCTTTAATGTTGTCCCAGAGGTCTCTGAGACTGTCTTCAGTTCTTTTCATCCTTTTTTCTTTATTCTGCTCTGCAGTACTTATTTCCACTCTTTTATCTTCCACATCACTTATCCGTTCTTCTGCCTCAGTTATTCTGCTATTGAACACTTCTAGAGTATTTTTAATTTCATTTATTGTATTGTTTATCATTGCTTGTTTCCTCTTTAGTTCTTCTAGGTCCTTGCTAAATGTTTCTTGCATTTTCTCTATTCTAGGGTGGAGGGGACTAGTACCTGTTTTCTCGTGGATGAGGCTGGATCTTGTCTTTCTGGTGGGCAATTCCACGTCTGGTTGTGTGTTTGGGGGTTTCTGTGGCCTTATTATGATTTTATTCAGCCTCTCTGCTAATGGATGTGGTTTTGCTCCTGTCTTGCTAGTTTTTTGGCATAGGGTGTGCAGCACTGTAGCTTGCTGGCCGTTGAGTGAAACTGGGACTTGGTGTTGAGATGGAGATCTCTGGGAGATTTTTGCTGTTTGATATTTTGTGGAGCTGGGAGGTCTCTTGTGGACCAGTGTTCTGAATTTGGTTCTCCCACCTCAGATGCACAGCACTGACTCCTGGCTGGAGCACCAAGAGCCTTTCATCCACACAGCTGCTTATATCGCAATTTTTGGTCAGTCAAATCCACAGGGCAATTCTCCTGAAGCAGCAATCAGCAGTCCATGGAAGCTGCTAGTGTTGAAGTGTCTCCTGCAGTGGCGGGGATGGCTGTGGCTCACCATGAGTACAGCCTTTCATCCACACGGCTGCTTATATCGCAATTTTTGGTCAGTCAAATCCACAGGGCAATTCTCCTGAAGCAGCAATCAGCAGTCCATGGAAGCTGCTAGTGTTGAAGTGTCTCCTGCAGTGGCGGGGATGGCTGTGGCTCACCATGAGTACAAGGATACTGGCAGCAATTCTGGGAAGTACTCCCTGGTGTGAGCCGTCCCAGAGTCCTCCATTAGCACCACCAAAATGGAAACCAACTTTAAAATAATAATGAACTGGAGATTTAAATAAGAAAATTCACAACTAAAATTAACTTAATTTTCAGTCAAATTTAAGTGAATATCAGCTAAGATAAACTATTTTACATACATACATACATACATATATATATGTATATATATATTAACTATATGGTAACTACAAACCACAAACCTGCAATAGATACACACTAAATAAAGGAAACCAAACAAAACACTAAAATAAATCAAACTTCCAGGGAAGAGAACGAGAGAAGGAGAAAAGAACAGAGAAGAGCTACAAAAACAACCAGAAAACAATTAACAAAATAGCAGTAAGTTCATACATATCAATAATCACTATAAATGTAAATTGTCTAAATACTTCAATCAAAAGACATAGAGTAGATAACTGGATAAATAACAAGACCTACAAGAAACTCACTTCAGAACTAAAGACACACATAAACTAAAAGTGGAGGGGTGGAAAAATATATTACATACACATAAAAATGAAAAAATACAAGCTGGAGAAGCAATACTCATATCAGACAAAATATACTTTAAAACAATGATTGCAACAAAAGACAAAGAAGAGCATTACATAATGATAAAAGTGTTTATCAATGAAGAGGTGGACAAACAAAGCCCAAAGTCAGCAGAGGAGGGAAATAATAATGATCAGTGTGGAAATAAATGAAAGGGAATCTAACATTTTTTAAAAATTTAGAGAAGATTAATAAAAGTAAGAGCTGGTTTTTTGAAAAGATAAAGTTGACAAACTATTAGCAAAGCTAAACAAGAAAAAAGAGAGGGCCCAAATATATAAAATTCAAATTGAAAAAAGAGACATTACAATCAATACCACAGAATTACAAACAAACATGAGATTACTACAAATAATTATATGGCAACAAATCGGACAAACTAAAGTAAATGGATAAATTCATAGAAACATACAATCTTAGAAGAGTGAATCAGGAAAAAATTGAAAATTTGAACAGACCGATTACTAACAATGAAACTGAATGAGTAATTAAAAACCGAACAAACAAAAGTCCAGGACCAAATGGCTTCTACAAAATAATTAAAGAAAAGTTAACACCTATCCTTCTTAACAATTCCAAAAAGTTGAAGAGAAAAGAATGCTTCCAAACTTGTTCTATGAGGTCAGCATTACCCTTATTCTAAAACCAAACAAAACAGTGCAAGAACACAAAACAGTGCAAGAACAGAAAACTACAGGACAATATCCCTGATGAACATAGATACAAAAATCCACAACAAAATATTTGTAAAACAAATTTAACAATACATTAGAAGGATCATACACCATGGTTAACTGGAATGCAAGGATGCAAGGATGGTTCAATATCTACAAATCAATATGTATGATAAACCACTTTAACAAAACGGAGGTAATTAAAAATCATATGATCATCTTAGTAGATGCAGAAAAATCTTTTGACAAAATTCAGTGCCCATTTGTGATTAAAACTCTCAAAAAAGTTAGTATAGAGGAAACATACCTCAACATAATAAAAGTCATATGTAACAAACCCACAACTAACATAGTCAACACTAAACAGTCAACACTCTTGACAGTTTTATTCAACATTGTATTGGAATTCCTAGCCACAACAATCAGACAAGAAAAATAAATAAAATACATCCTGACTGGAAGAGAAGAAACAAAATTGTCACTATTGGCCTATAATCTGACACTGTATATGGAAAATCCAAAGACACCACCAAAAAAAAATAATAAATTTTGTCAACTTATGAGACACAAAATTTATATACAGAAATCTTTTGCAATTTTACACTAACAACTAACCATGTGAAAGATAAATTAAGAAAAACAATCCCATTTACAACTGCATAAAAAAGAATAAAATGCCTCGGTATAAATTTAATAAAGGAGGTAAAAGACTTGTTCACTAAAAATGATGACATCATTGAAAGAAATTGAAGATGACACAAATAAATGGAAAGATATACTGTGCTCATGCATTGGAAAATTTCGTATTGTTTAAATGTCCATAATACTCAAAGGTATCTACTGACTCAATGCAATTCCTACGAAAATACCAAAGGAATTTTTCACAGAACTAGAACAAATCATCCTAAAATTTTTATGGAACACAGAAGACCTCGAATAGCCAAAGCAAGCTTGAGAAAGGACAATGTTGGAGATATCATGCAGCCTAATTTCAAACTATACTACAAAGCTATAGTAATTAAAACATAATGGTACTGGCACAAAAACAGACACATAGATCAATGGAACAGAATAGACACCCTAGAAATAGATCCATCCTTATAAGGTCAATAAATCTACAACAAAGGAGGCAAGAATATACAATGGGGAAAAGACAATCTCTTCAATAAATGGTATTGGGAAAATTGGACAACTACATGCAACAGAATGAAAGTAGTGTAGACCACTTTCTTACACTATATACAAAAATAAGACAGTTTAAAGACTTAAGTATAAGACATGAAACCATAAGACTCCTAGAAAAAGACATAGCAGTAACCTCTTTGACATATAGCATAGAAATATTTTGGGGGGCTCTGTCTCATCAGGCAAGGGAAACAAAAGCAGAATAAACAAATGGGACTACAACAGACTAAAAAGCTTTCCATAGCAAAGGAACCCAACAACAAAATGAAAGGGCAACATATTAAATAGGTGGAGATATTTACAATTGATATGTTTGATAAGGGGTGAATATCCAAAATATATAAATAATTCATACAACTCAACATCAAAAAAAAAAAAACTGATTTAAAAATGGGCAGAAGACCTGAATGGATATTTGTGTAAAGAAGACATACAGATGGCCAACATGCACTTGAGAAGATACTCAACATCACTAATCATCAGGGAAATGCATATCAAAACCACAATGAGATATCACCTTATGCCTGTCAGAATAGCAATTATTTAAAACTTGCAACAAATAAAAAGTGATGTTGAGAATGCGGAGAAAAGGGAACCATCTTGCACTGTTTGTGGGAATTTAATTTGGTGTAGCCACTATGGAGAACAGTGTGGGGGAAAGGGGGGATGCGATGAATGGGAGTTTGGGATTGACATATATACAATATTGATACTAAGTATAAAATAGGTAACTAATGAGAACCTACTGTATAGCACAGGGAACTTTACTCAGTGCTCTGTGGTGACCTAAATGGGAAGGAAATACAAAAAAGAGGGTATATATGTCTATGTATAGCAGATTCACTTTGCTTACAGTAGAAACTAACACAACACTGTAAAGCAACTATACTCCAATAAAAACTAAAACCTCAAAAAAAAGTTATATTGTTCACATACAACATCAATATGTATACAGCAATAAGAAATCAAAATATAGTAGGAGAAAAAGTCACTCATATATCCACTCAAAAAGAAAAAAGAAAAAAAAAGAAAAGAAAAAAGAATCAAAAGGAAAAATATATAAATGAGGTCTCTGGAAAACTGCCAGCATTGAATTTTTTCTAAGATTCAGCCCTGCTTTTATTTTTGCTTCAATGGCCAGTACATCTTCATGTCTGAATAGCTCTATCTTTGTATTTCTCAAAAATTTCATAAAATATCACCCATGAATAGGTTCTTTTTTTCCCCTTTCCAACCTCATCATCTAGAATGGCATATCTGTAGCATTAATCTCTAACAAAATCCCTTAATGCTACATGTTATTCCATGTCTTTTTGACTTAGCAATGGAGATCTCTTTACACATTTTATCACCCACTGTGTTCACCCTTGACCTCAACCCCTATGAATTAGCCTAGCTCACAAACTCAGTTATATTCCACTACATAAAATCTTTCACAACCCACTCAAATAACAACTGTTCTTCAGATCCAGGACCACCACTGTAATACACCTGCTACACTCCATATTTTACTGATCAGGAATTGTTTATTATTTTACTTGTTTAAATGTCTGTCTCTTCTTGAGCTGTTTGAGATTGATGACCAATTCTTTATCAAGCGTTGGAACCCATGGCCTTGTTTGAATGCTCCAGAGGGAGCATGTTTGCCGTTGAATGGGCAACTGGATGAGTGAATGTCTTTATAAGGACTTTTACTTGTACTGAGATATGAGAATTTTAGATGTCAATTTTTTTTAATGCTTTAAGCTTAACAATCATTTAATGTATTAACATTATCACTTATAAACACACAATTTGAATATACAGGGAAAAATAGGTTCTGAGGACACAACAGAATACTAGAGACAGGCAAGCAATCAGAAAAAAAGATCAACCCTAGGGGAAAAAAGTGGAACTGCATCTCATGCCGGTGTCTACATAAACTTGGGAAGGAGAAAGAAAGATCACATAGTATCACAATTAATGTAGAAAATAAATGTGGGTCATTCTGTCTCAATGGCAGGAACTTCTCCCATGATCCAGATCTTGCGTCCCGGTCTGGTCCGTTTCATGAATGATGATCTGAAACACAACCACGGGTCTCTCCCTTCTCTTTACATCTAAGACCCTGAAGTTAACTCAAGGAACTAAAAGAACAGAGCTAAGAAAGAAGCAGACTGGCATGTGTGCAATGTCAACAGCCAACTAGTTAAAAGTACACATGGAAGTAAAGTACTGACAAAACCTGAACAAGTTCTTTCCAACTCACCTAACTTCTTGATTTAGGATTACCGAAGTGTTGGCATCTACGAGAGTTGGGGCCAGGGAAATGAAGAATCTCAGCCCATCTTTATACCCAGTATGTATTTCCTCTCAGGATCAAGTCACTAGTGACAGTGAACTTCAAGACTCTACTATAGTTGCCCAGTGGGGCTGGCCTCACTGGGGACAGGGACTAGAGATTGGGGGGTACATGTGTGCCCAAGCTTCAGTCCATAGCTCTCCCCCTTCTGTCAGAGGGAAGCCAGGGGAGCACAGGGAGACCATGTGCTTCAAGGGCATTTCACTGACATAACTCAGTATCTGTGGTTCCAGTAACTCCAAGTTCAAAATTAATACCCCAATGTAACATTAAAAACTGAGTTTAGTATTTTGTAAGTAAAGCATACAGTTCAAATAATGATTACTATCTGAACAAAACCATTCTTATTACATACGATGTAAAGTAACTAAAGCAACACCTTTAACCATCAAAACCAGTGTAGATAGCTAGTGGGAAGCAGTTGCATAGCACAGGGAGATCAGCTCGGTGGTTTGTGACCCCCTAGAGGGGTGGGATAGGGAAGGTGGGAGGGAGGGAGATGCAAGAGGGAAGAGATATGGGAACATATGTATATGTATAACTGATTCACTTTATTATAAAGCAGAAACTAACACACCATTGTAAAGCAATTATACTCCAATAAAGATGCTAAAAAAAAAAAGTGTTGTCACACATCACATCTGGCAACTTTCCACCATGTCAAACATCCAAAGAGATGACAGCGAAGTATACTTCTTTTCAGCTGGAAACAAACTCTCCAGTGTCAACAAGTGCAATAGAATTGGCTAGGAAAACAGACCTGTGGTCACCACAAAGTTCATTTGGCATCTGGTTTCATATGGAGATAGATCTATTTAAGTCTGCCTTAGAGATGGAGTGGGTTGATCAGTGAAACAAATGACTATGTATGTAACTGGCCACATAGAATAAAAACAGAATTTGTGCTACTATGAGTGTATTTTATGGAAAATAAGGCCACATGGAGTATAGGGGCAGAGACCTTCAATGTGCTAAACTGCCTTTGTAAAAAGTAAATTTTTTAAAGCATGCAGGACAGAAAACTGGAATAATTGAAATTTTTAAATTTACATAAATAAAGAAATAAGAAATAACAAAAATGCATGACTCTCAGTTTTCCAGAGCTTCACACATAGTTGGGGCTCAAATTAAATGGTTTAAGCTTCTCTGTGACATTTGAGTGAAGAATAAAAACAAGGCTAGTGTCCTGGTCAGGTGGGGTAATACCTTCCCCAGGTCATTCATGTCCTTAGGCTGCAATTCCCATCTGTAACCTGACTCTCCCCCACCATGCCACCACCAGGGCTCCAGTCACCCCAGTGCTCAGGGACAGCCACAGTGCCCCAGTCCTGCACAGGACAGGAAATGGGCTCTTTAACAGCCTTCAGAAGGGTGGAAAAGAGGATCCTCATTACAGCCCAATCCCCTGAAACAGTAATACTGTAACTATGGCTCTCATTCCACTTTCCTCACCATTCTCTTAATATTAGTTTCTCAACAAGTAGAAAAATAAGCTATAAGTAGGCTGAAGTGGCAATAAAAACACTCAAAGCAAACACTAAAAACATGATGCTTCTGAATAAAGCAAATCTACCTCCACACACTTGTTTGTAATTGTTTTGCCTTGTTCAGTTTGAAATGATAAAGCCCTAAAACGCTGATACTCAGGTCTACTCCTAATTTGGGATGTTTTCCAAGGATCACTACCAAAAACAAACTAGCAAGAATAAAATGAAAAAGCATCATTTTAAAGGGGGGGATCTGCCATCCTGCCCATCATCCTGAGCAGTCAGCTTTGCTGAAAGTCTGCAGAGCCCCAGAGTCTGTGGGGATATCACACGGCTGCCTCAGGAAGGTTCCATCCTACAATTCCTGAAGTAACGTGAAACCAGTTCTGGTCTGAGGTTTCAAAGTCTGACATTAAACCAAAACAGCTGCAGTTCTTCTTGCCACAATCACTCACTCACTCATACATCACCATGTTACTAGCATAACACTAAAATAAATTTTTCCTTAAGCATTAAGGCCTAACTCTAAAAAGAAAATGGCCTTTACAAACAGGTGTGTTCAAATAAGGTATTCTGAGAGTTCCATAAAAAAACTCCTAGAATGAGCCAGTACCCCCAAATAGTCTATGATTTAGCTAAACAGCAGTCCAAAGCCTTCTCTGTGGTACTTATATGGATTAGTTATCAGTATGATGTCACTACTTTCAAAGGAACTACTAAAACTATTATTAAAAACATTTATAACAAAGAGAAATACCCTGCAAATTATATTATTGCACCCAGGGTATCAGAAGCTATGCACATCCAGGTTCCAAGGACTCTAGAAGACCCAGAAGAGAGATCCTAAGGCCATGCCTGTGGCTGTTCCAGCCAGCATGCCCAGCGCCAGGTCATAGTCATTGTCTCGATACCGCTCACAAATGATGACTTGGTTGGCAGGCTGCTGTCCGTAAAGTCCGGCATACGGGTACTGGTAGGGTACAGCATAAGCCTGCCCATTTGCAGCATAGACAACTGGAGTTCCTGGTGGGTATGCACCACTGTATAGACCATAGCCATATGCCTCAGGGGTTGGTGCATCATAGGCTGTGTAAGGAGGTGGGGAGGAAGCCAAGGCAGTCTCATCATACATGACTTCAGAGCCAGCATAAGCTGTGTTTGTCCTGGAATCCTGAAGTGTAAATTTCCAGGCCAAACAATCATCTGTGCTTTCTGCACAAAGACTGATGGTAACATAAGCTGTGTTTGTCCTGGAATCCTGAAGTGTAAATTTCCAGGCCAATCATCTGTGCTTTCTGCACAAAGACTGATGGTTTCCCCTTCTAGGCAAACAATCTGCAGCAGACAGTCTTTTGACTTCCCATCTGGAGGCCGAATGTCCCGACATTCATGTCCCGTGTAGAAGTTGATGCCGTCCACTGGCATGTGGACCTTATCCTCTACACTCTGCCGAGTTTGGTCATCATAATAGATCAGGTGACCATCTGACCACAGGTCAAACCAATTCTTCTTCCAGCACTTCGAAATAGTACTCTGTCTCAGCAACCATCCACTCTTCACAAATGCTGTATTTTCACCTGCAAAGCCTCCGGCCGCAGACGTGCACCAAAGCAGGGCGGGAGCGCAAGGACGCTGCCCAGCTCCTCGGCTCCGACTGCCTCAAGCCCTAGATGTCAATTTATAAAATAAATTAACTTAAAGTTTTTATGAAATTCCATTAAAAATCTAATGGGTATCTAATTCTGAAATTGACAAAAGTTAATATGCATAATCAATAAATTTTCTTATAAAGTACTTAATAAAGATAAACAAAATTGTGCAAATGTAGAACATTTACAAATATGTATGAAACAGAATATTAAAATAAGTTTATTCTCCCTTGTAATTAAGCCAATGACATTTTTTCTTTTCTCTTTCAAACAGAATTTTACTTTAAAAAAGTAACTTAGAAAATAATAAAATTAAAATAATTTTTATAGAAACTCAACCTATCCTGCTGGCCATACACCTTTCATAAACATAGAAAGGCGTTGATAAATACCTTTGGGAGAAATGGGAGAAAATCTATATTAAAAATGGAGGCAGGGTGCTGCAGAAGAGATGATGAAGAACAGGAAAGTTACTTTCATGTGGAAATTATAAAATGAAAGCAGTATTTATTTTAGAATTTTAAGTACTATTATAAAAAGCTCCCTAATATTAAATTTGTGGTCATTGTTACAGAAAGCATCTTTTTGTTGGAGAGCTTATTCCAAAGAAAACATATTAAGTGCAGTAGAATTTTCAATACAAACTGTTTGTGTTGGCAAGGAGGCACAAGTACGTTGGGAGTGAGGTGATAGATGGATAGAAGTTCAAACATATTATTTTACAAAACTTACAATCTCTCCCTGATACATCTGTCATGAAAATAAGAATTAATAAATTATTTATTTATACCTTTTTAAGGACTCCACTTAAAATAAAATGTTCCTAGTTGGTTCTTGATATCTGGTCTAACTGGAAAGCACTGATCTAATAAGTAATTGTCCATTTGTCCTTCAAAATCTAGCTCAAATTTTACTTTTTTACAAAATCTTTATCTTTCACCTACTAAACAGTGTGTTAAATTCAGGAAGGTTTCTAGGTAAATCCAATTATGTGTTTCCAACATACAAAGCTATTCTTAGTATATAGTTGAGGAAAAAGTTAAAATATTTATTAGTATTTGAATCTAACGGTACAGAGCAGGCAAACCAACTAAATATTCTAATTATCCAGAAATATTTGTAATTAAAAGTGTTTCTCTTTTTTTCTGTGCTGAATTAGTATAGCATTATTGAATGGTTTTCCTGTCAACAGATATATAGATGAAAGACAGGTAGATAGATAGATAGATAGATAGATAGATAGATAGATAGATAGATAGATAGATAGATAGATAGATAGATAGATAGATAGATAGATAGATAATAAAGAGAGATAGGTGACAGAGAGAGAGAGAGAGAGAGAGAGAGAAAATCGGATAAAATCTGTACAAATACAATTATACAGAACACATAGCCTTAGTTTTGAGTAGAATGTTATTCTAGTCGACGTTTTTTAATGGTACGTGGATCAGGACAAACAGAAGGGAGGAAGGCACCTAGGGCACAAATATTAAGGAAGTCCTCATCAGGGTGGTACAAGTGTGGGGTCAGCCCCTGAAAATGAGTGCAACCTTAAATTTTGCCCCCTATGTACATCACTCATATCACTCTGGTCTCTGCAATTGCCCAGTTTGGGAATTACCTCACTGCCTTATCAGCTTTCTTCCAAATTTCCAGTGCCTCCCATCATGCCTAGCTTCTGAGATGTCCTCCTGCACTAGAGCACTGAACCCCAATCATATTTAGGAGTTTTTCTGTCCTATTTCCTTATCAAAGCTCCAGTTGTTTCTGCACTGTTCATGTGGAGAACGCTGTCACATAGACAACTTTATAAATAGCTGTTTCATTTTTGAGAAAAAAAGGCTGAAAAAAATTCATCTAAGCTCCCCAGATAGTACTTGAATTTTATTGAAAAATGCCTGCATACTAAGGAATGCATCTTATAGTGTCCTCAATGCTCACTTCCACCTCAGTGCATTTGCTGGTGTGACCTGATCCCACGGTCCATCTACAGCCTCCAGTTGAGACCTGCCTCCTGGGGAGGATTCTTCTTCACACATCTACAAGGAGCTGCCACTCACATTGCTGTCCACAGTAGACCCTGTGCTTTTTAGTTTGTTACATACACTTTAATTTCTTATTTATTGTGGTTTTTCAATTGTCTTATATGCATTGGTTTTATCACCTTGATTGTATTTTAATTTATTTACAGTCAGGTTTTTCCACATTCAGACTTTTGTTTTATAAATCACGAATCTTTAATTCTCTGACATCAGAACAGACTATAATAGAGGAGCCGAAGTTATAGATTTTGGGGCCGGGATTCTCACTTGCATCACTAAAATGAACTCACAACTGCAAACTCACCATACCTCTGCTTAAAGCAAGCCCTGCCAGCATGTCTTTCCCTACGCTTTACCACTGCCGTTTTTGAGTGTTTGTGTGTGTGTGTGTATGTTTGTGAAAAAGACAGAGATATAACAATTAAAACTGACTGAATGCTTACTTTTGCACTGGACCTGCGCTAATCAATTTACATGTAACATTTTATCTGTAGTGTCAGTATTATTCTTATCCTTACTATATAGATAAGAAAAAGTAGGCAGAAAAAGTTTAAACAAGGAGTCCCATCCTCACATATATATATATATTTTGTGGTACGCGGGCCTCTCACTTGTTGTGGCCTCTCCCTTTGCGGGGCACAGGCTCCGGACGCGCAGGCTCAGCGGCCATGGCTCGCGGGCCCAGCCGCTCCGCGGCACGTGGGATCTTCCCGGACCGGGGCACGAACCCGTGTACACTGCATCGGCAGGCTGACTCTCAACCACTACACCACCAGGGAAGCCCATACCACTGCCTTTTAATTGGTAACAAAAGAATCCCATTGTCATTTCTCCAAATGAAGGGAATATATTCCATTTTAAAAAATGACTAAGCAACCTCTAGTCTGAAATCCAACTACACAATGTTGTATGGGTTTGGTAGCATTATACCAGATTTTCTCGTTAAAACCTTTACACAACAGTGATCCATCACTAAGTAAGATGTTCAATGACTTTAGAAGTGGAGGTTAAGAGACATTATAATCAAATAATCTTTTTTCTAAAACAGTTTCACCCTCCTTGTCAATAGAAATAATGGTAACATACTTTTAGCCTGGGACTCACCAATTCTAAACAACATTATTGGAGATGATACATGGTTTGTTTGTTTCTTTGCTTATTTGTGAAACTTTAGTTAAAAACTAAATTATATAGTAATAGATAAAGAAATAATTTAATTCAACTTTTGCTGACATAAAGATGGAACAAAAAACAAGGAGAGAAACAGAAATGGTGATTATTTTTCAAGTAAATATTAATAAAGAAATATTGTGTGTGTTTTAAAGCATGGGGTTTAGAGATGGAAATATTTAGTATTGATATTGTTTTAACTTTCATAATGGATACTTTTGAACATATGCATAGATAGTTTTGCATGAAAAATTCCCATCTACCTACCACCTGAATTCAGCTAACATCAACCTTGGCCAGTCCTAGCCTAGCCTCACCCCCTTCCAACCTTCCTCCTTCAAATTTTTTTGAATGTATCTGAGAAATCTTATCATTTCATATGTTAATATTTCAGTATGTAATTTCAAAAATGAGAACTCATTAACTTAACCAAAACATCAGTATTAGATGTAAAATTTAAAATAATTTATCATCAAATATCCAGTCAACATGGATATTTCCAATTATCCATTAATAAGAACATGATTTTAGGCCTTATTTTTCCTCTTACTTCTGTATGGCTTCATTCTTCTTCTCTGTAAAATGAGGTTAAAAGCCTCACCCGAAAGGGGGGTTGGGGATTAAATGAGGTAAGATATATGTATATATATATATTCATTTTAATAAGATATTTTTATAATACAATTTTAGATTTTGGGAATATGCATTAAATCTAAGTCATCAAAAAGTCATCAAAGGCAAATACAAAAATTAAATTGAGACTGGAAAAACTGTAATTCACACTCTGACCATCTTTGGATTCCTCCTTTGTGTTCTCTCTTCTCCCTCTATTCAGACCCATTGCTCTCACTTCTTCCTCACTCATATTTACCTATTTGTGTCCCCCCAAAAGATGACTATTACCTGTTTGTCACTCGGAAATGATAAGCAAAACCACACTATGGTGTTGAAGTTGTTGACGGAAAAAAGAAAAAGAGTGACAATGTATAAATTTTCTCACGTATTTTAGAGCACAGCTTTGAGCCTATGGGCCATTTACAAGCAGAGGAAGTTTCTCTCTGCATCTGAATCCATAGAAGTGACAGCTAACTCCAACTATATATTTATAAAAAGTAACTAGTCTCCCTTAATATAGACAGATTTCATAAAGATTTACCCTAATCACATGTCACTCATAAGAAAAGAGAGGGTCAATTTCCTCCCTATTTTAATTTTTCACTAATCCAGATTTTTCCTTATTTTGATATTATTTCAAATGAAATATGGGAAGGAAAAGTGTTAAACAGTTGAAGCTAAATTCCAAATACGTTTTTAATGATAATTAATGTTCAATTTTTAATAACAGATGTCAAAGTTTTGCCTCCTATGAGCAGTGTATGTGTGAGCCCATTTTTTTCACAGTCTCACTGACATCCTTTTAAATTTTTGCCCATTTGATATGTGAAAATAATATCTCTTGTTTTAAGTTGTGTGTCTTTGGTTAATAGTATGGTTGAATATTTGATATTTTATTGGTTATTTCATTTGTCTCATGAATGTTTACACACTTTTTACATTTTTGTATTGGAGCATTTGTCTTTTTTATATTGAATGCTTTTTTATCATATGTACACAGTACACTTTTCATTTCCCTGTTTTCCAGGTTACCAAACTGCTCTGAACTTTCTATATTTTGACCGGCATTGTGTGCCTTGAATACTAATAATCATTGGACTTGCATGGTATTTAAAAGTTGAAGATTTCAAAATACTTCATTGTAATGAATTCCCATCACACCCCAGTGTTACAAAGGCCTTTTAAAGGCAGTACATTGAAAGTGACATTTTCCTGGATTTATGGTCAAAAAGATGGCAAATTTATGACCAGAAACAAGAATCCAGTTATCAATACCAACTCCATCCTCTCTTTTTTGTTTTTTAACCTGTTACCATAGGAAATAGAAAACTACATATATGCAGGACATCTGCAAAAGCCCAACCAATTGGTTTTTGTTTTGTTTTGTTTTTTGTTTTTGATTTTGTTTTTGTTTTGTTTTATGATCCTGTCTGTATGTGAGGACCAGCAGATAAAATTTTGATATTCACAGTTATCATTCTATGACCTTGTCAGGTGCTGGTGAACATTCCAACAAGTACACCTAAGCATTTGCTGGATGCCCAGACTGTGTTCTGAAAGATGCAAGAAAAGGAAAGGAAAGCTCTTTTACTAGCTGTGAAAGGCTGCATTTGTGGAATATACCTTTGCTCCAACAATTTTGGCGTTATTTTTGCAATTTCCCTCAGAAACTGTTTTGCTCCCACTGTATTTTGTTTAAACTATGATTTTGAAAAAAAGGAACAATGACAACGTGAGCATGCTGCATTTCACTAAACTTAATTTAAAATAACAAATGGCTGTTAGCCCACTTTGTCTTGGTCCCATAACCCTCCTTACTAAGAAATTTACTTTCAAAGGGAAAACAATCCTTTTTCACTATTGATGATATTCAAAAGACCACCATTATCAGAACCTAAAAAGCAAAGTTAAAGGAGGGTCCTTCAGGAATAGAAGAAATATTTGGACAGCAGGTGAGTCTCTGTTATTTATTATTGTTTCCTCAAGGCCACGCTCAGTTCCTGGCATATAGTAGACACTCAATAATTCTTACTAAGTGAATAAAAGAAAAATTCAGAATTCCAGAACCAATTGATAAAACAAGAATTTCATAGTGTGACACTGACATTGAGATTACTACTCATACCGATGGAACAAATACTTCTTTGTGCAGTTTTACAAGATTCAGCAATTAAAAAATAAAATTTTATTTAGAAATTACTTGAATAATTCAAATATGTTTATAAGCATAATAAACTATTTGATAAAGAAATTAGTTATATGATATATGCAAATATGTACTTTCTACTATTAATAATAGCAGAAATAATCTTTCTATGATGTAGGAAATATTGTGTTAGAATAATATTTTTATGACAGTTTTCCAGGATAAACATCACCAGCAAACAGGCATGATTAATTGAAAATGACAGGATCAAAATGATCTATCAGGAAGGTTTCATATGCAATTGAGGCTTAATATATTAGAAAATATAATTAATTATTATAAGGAAAATGGATACTCTTTGTAAATTGTCAAGTAATTGTACAGTAAAAATAGTTCACAGCTGTCTTATTAATTTAAGATTACCATTTGAGGATTTAGGGACAGTAAAATGTTTTTACTTATAAAAAGGTTAATTAAGAATTATTTTCCTGTCTTCTGTGAGTTTTACTTTCTCTGAGATCTGGTTAGAACTGTTAATGCAATCTTGTGTTTGTACTTAGACAACTTCCCTTTTAGAAATTGTCATTTGAGGATGAAATATCTGTATCTCTCTACTTCATTGACTCTCCAGCTGTTGTCAACAATTATTTGGGAGAGCACTTCTTATTTTCCTCACACTGTCTCTTAATTTATTTTTATCTTTTAACAGTTTCATAATTAACTCTATATTATAGTAAATGTCCTTAGGAAAAATGCTACAAAAATATTTTAATGCAGAATATTTACATTACAGAGGACTTGAGGTGAACTGGCTCCCATAATGGGCCTCCAGATTCCCTTTCTTTTTTTATTGAGTAATGGATATTATACACTTCATTGCTAGTATTGTTCTGGGTAAAAACAAAATAATTACGTAAACTAAAACAAATTGGATGGATGGGTTTGTTTGCAGAACAAAAAGTAGGTATCCTGAAATAATTGATAATAAATCTAGCGTAAATTGCTGAAATTTTCCCAGATCAAATTTAAGTGATATTTGGGTTACTTAGCCCTTTAAGTCTATCAATGAGCTCTTGTTAACACCTCCCATGTCATTATCAATTCAAGAATATCATTTTTTATTAAAATAACATCATTACTTAGAACGTATTTTCATACATTTCTGGATGTAATTGGAGGTGTGATTCAGAGAATAAACTGACTATAACATTTCAGAACTTTGTAAGTGTTAATAGCAGTTTCAAGTAGAATGAGAAGCAAAATGCCACTCTCTACTTCAACAGAGGTTGGGTGGGGAAATGGGAAATGGATTCTAAAACTAATTTGCAAAGGTACTTGAGGTTACAAAATTAGAAGTGGTTTCCACGAGCTGAAATTTTTTACACTGTCATGAAGAACAGTAGAATAGAGTCTGAAATTGTTACATTATTTGTTCCTACTCAGTGAGTTATTCTTCTTGATTTAGGGGTATACATTAAACACTGCAGAAAGCCTTCTTATATTAACTAATTACAATCTTACAAGTAGAAAAACAACTACTATAAATATTGTGCAGAGAAAACAAGTTGAAAATATGCTTCTGGATAACTCAACCAAAATAATTTCTTACAGTAATATAAATTGAATGATAAATGCAATTAAGCATCTCTGGTATATTATGTAGTTGATGTTTAAGACACTTTTGAGAATGTAAATTTAAGTAATAGTAAAATGCTTAAACATCCCCAAATTTTTGCTTCTATCTTCATTCTTAACTTCTAGGGTGACAGAATGATCCCATCCTAACATTTCACCTGCTTGTATACAACACAGGGAAAATCCTCTAATTTCATGCCATTATATATTATTTTTATTTACTGTATATAACTTAATATTAAAATGTTCTTGGAACAGAAGGGAAAGACAAATTAAAACTTCTATGGGACCAATCTTAACAACTAATGGCCAAACATCAACTTTAGTTACATCTTTCTCTCCACCTCCTTAGACTTTGTGAAACACATTCTATGCTGAATTGCACAAGATCTTGGATTCTGACCACATATGGATTTGAATCCCAGCTGTGCTACTTACCAGCTGTGTAACATTGAAGACAGTACTTATTTCTGAACCTTTATTCCCTCTATGAGATTAATGGAATAAGAGAATATGCTTGGGTAACAGTAGATCTTACCATATGGGGTTATTAGAATAAAATGACATGAATGTAAAACATTTAGCACAGTCTCTAGTGTATATTAACTGTTCATTAACTGTTAATTATCAATAGTATCATTATCATGTCTTTACAACTAAAGATGGAACAAAAGGGCAAGACAAGGGAGAACTGTTGGAAAGATGTATGGAAGAAAATTAAAATGAGAAAGAAGACAGGAAAGGCATGGAGAATGCCCTGGAGTAGGTGCTTGCAAATGTTGGCATGGGCATAATCAAAGACATTAACAAAACAACAAAGAAGAAAGCTAATATTTATTGAGCAATTGCAGTATGCCCAGAGTCTTTGAAACATTGAAACTGAGGCTTAGAAAAGTTATGTAGTTCGACCAAAGTCACATATCTAATAAATTACTGACAAAGAAGGATTAATATTCAGATATTTTGATTCCTTTAAGCTAAGTTAAACCATTACTGGTCTCTTACATCCTGCTTATGATGTTACCATAGGGATGATTACTCTTGATGAAATATGTACATAAGACCAGAGTTAGACTATAAGGATCCTGATATTATTAGTTCCCGAAAACCATCTAGTTTACTAAACATTGAAATAGTAAAAGTTTTGATCACCCAATTCCAAAATGGAGGTGAGGAGTTTTCCCCCATATCAATAAGCAATGCTCAGACACCAGCTAGTTGTCTTATAATTCAACTCAGTTCTGACACTATTGACCCAGAAATAATGACAGATTCCACAGGTAAAGATTCAGTCCCACAAGACTACCTCTCCATTTCAGACACCAGTCACAATTCCAGGTTGTCACTTGACTGGCCTGCTATAGATTGGATGTCCCAACGACCCTCACTTTGGGTTTAATTAATTTTCTAGAACAGTTCACAGAGCTCAGAGAAATTTTTTTTTTACTTTTTAGATTATTGGTTTATTATAGAAGGATATAACTCCAGAAAGGCCAGATGGAAAAGAGACATAGGGCAAAGTATGGAGAGAACAGAGCTTCCACGCCCTCTGAATGCTCCATTCTCTCTACATCTCCACTTGTTCATCAACCTGGAAGCTCTCCAGAACTCTCTCTTTTGGGGTTTTATGGAGACTTCATTACAAGCTTGGTTGATTAAATTAATGGCAATTGGGGACTGAACTCGATCTCCAGCCTCTCTCCCCTCCCAGAAGGTCAGGAGGTGGGACTGAAAGCTCCAGCTGTCTATTCATGGTTCCCTTGGCAAACAGTCTCCCATCATTACATGCCTTCCAAAAGTCCCCTTATTAAGATAAACTCAGTTGTTGTGTGTTATGAATAAAAAGACATCCATTTTACATTTATGGCTCTGAAGCAATTTCAGGAAGTGATGACAAGAGACCAAATATTATGACAAAAGAGGCTCCCATTATTTTTATCACTCAGGAAATTTCAAGGGTTTTGGGACCTGTGATCCAGGAACTGTGGACAAAGACCAAACATATCTGAATGACCAAATATATATTTCTTATAAAACACAGTATTTAGTCATGGAACTGATGTGTCTTCTTTCTATTATTAACTTTTCTACATATAAAGGGAATATCAGAACTTTATGGTCTTCCAAATAAACCTTTTATTGGTCATGGTCTAGTGGTGACCTTGGTCTTCTTTGAAATCACTCATGTTGACTGAAATAAAAACGCACAATGTGAGAGCTGTGAATTTCAGTTTTATTTGGAGACTTAATGAGGACTATAGCCCAGGGGATAGCCTCTAGGGGAGTGCTAAGAAACTGCTCCACAGAGGTAGGGGAACATACTGGATATATATAATTTTTTTTCAAGTAAGAAATACATGTTATCAAGCATACATCTTGGTAAAATGTTACTGCTAGTCATGTGGATCAGATATCTCAGTTAATGATTTTAGTGCTTATCTATATATTAAAAGATGCAAGAATCTGAGGGTCATTGAAATTCTTCCATTTTGTCTATCTAGGGCCCATGTATCCAAAACACAGGATGCTTTATCTTAAATTCCTTTTAGGGTATACTTGTAGGTCAATAGCTGCAGTGGCTAATGACTTGATCCATGTAATAGCTGGTAACTTTCTTTGTTTACACTCACTCGACATTTATTCAAGTATTGCTGTGCAACATTATGCATAGTGTTTCTTCTATTCTTACTTCATGAATTTGATATATGAATTATCTTTCTAAAGAGATCTATACATTTTATATATGCACCATCTATACAAGTAGTGTATAAGCCAACAAACTAAATATTTTGATATTCTCACAAATCCTAGCTCACAATTGAATAGCAATCTTTGAATAGGAGTTTGAGCCACTGACCATGGAGAAAGTATACCCATGTCAAATGACATATTATCGAAAAGACATGATGGATATGATTATGATGGAATGATATATTGCTCAGAAAAAAAAAAGCAAGCAGAACAAAAATGCATGAAGAGACTCTTAATTGTACTCTGATCTTAAATCTACCTTGTACAGCTATTAAAGAAGTCTGCTCTTTGAGGCCACGGGCAAAAATCCAATTACTTACAACAAAGTTACATACATTCCTAGAACCTGAAATTCTTACATGATTGCAACAATATGGACCAAGAGCCTTAAGTACAACTACAAGCTCTGACTCACTATTCTAATTCTAGGAATATATGCAAAGAGAACACTAACCAGATTTTAAACACAAATATTCTCATTGAAGTATTAGAGTAACTGATACTTGGAAATTGCCTTTAAGTCCAAAAATAAGAGCTCCTTCAATGATGTCATGGTTATCTGTTCAATGGAGTATTACACATTCTTTAAAAACTACTTATATGAAGGGTATTTAATACCATTGGGGAAAAGAGAAAAAAGTAAGATAGAAAAGTGCAAAAATTATCTTTGTTTACTCATAATTAAATCGAGCAATATATTTAAAATATAGGGATGTCAAAATATTATCTTTTTATTTTCTCTAAAAAGAAAATATTTTAATTTTTATAATTTAAATTGTTTTACAACATCATTATGATAAAGTTAAATAATTTAAAGACTAACACAATTAAAACTTTATTATGTATTTAGTAACATCAATTTTATAATTTATTATAAAATTATGTTTATTGATAATATGTAGCTACTAATATAAATTTTATAAGTGGATTTTCCAATACATAGTTAAACTGAGAAAGTTAACCATCAACCTTATTCTACTAGTTTTACTAGGTTTTATAGTGACCAGACTATCATATACTTGAAAGGTGCATTGTATATAAGGACAGCTAAGTTATTTTTAAGTTTTTAAAAATTTTTCTCCAATTCTGAGACAAAATATATTGGGTATAGAAAAATTTATGGATTCAAGTACTCTGACCCACTTAGAACATCCATATAAAGTTGCAAGATAAATGGCATATTTACAATCAGAGTTTGCTGCTTGGATGTGGATGGATAAGTCACAGAGGATTCTTTTAAAGGAAACAAATAGCTTTAAAATAAAACTTCTCAAGCTTTGTGATCAATCCCTTGAAGAGTTAATTTACTTTTTTGGTTTCAACCATAATTTCTATGCCTTACAGCTCCCAAATCTGTATTTCCAACTATGCTTATTCACCCAAGTTCCAGATCCATATTTCATACACAGCTCCACTTAGATATCTAACAGTCACCACAAACTTGAAATAACCCACCATAACTGTCCCAACCAAATAAACATGTTCTATTTTCTAACTTTTGGATGTTGTTAATAGCATCAAAATGTGTCTAGTTTACCACACCCTCCCTTTTCTCTCAGCATTAACAACTTGATGGTGTCTAAATTCCTCTGGGCTCTTTACCTACTGAGTTAGCTCAATCAGCATGTTTTATTGACTCTTTCTTTTCCTAATCTTCCCTAGTTTCCTATTGCAATATCTTGCAGTCTAATCAAACCCTCATATGTCATACCTGGAGACCTGCAGTCATCTTTGTCTTGGACATCTTTAAGTACACTAGAGGTGTTATAGCTGGCTTTTGATCAATCACACTGTCTCATCCATGAGTTATAGTTAATTTAAAATGGCAAGACTTGGGAATTAGAATGTTTTTACTCAAATTCAGTCTGTAATGTCAAAATACATTAATTCTAAAACATCTTTGATATAATATATTGGATATACAGTGAGAACATTCAAACATTATAGAAGAAGTAAAAATATTAATTCACTTTTAACAAATTTTCATCCAGGATCTAAGAGTTTCTTAGTCTTCTCTACCCTGTTAAGCAGGGTAGAGAAAATAATCACTTCAAGGATGCAACTAAAATGATGTATTAGAAAATAGGCTATAGGAAAACATAAGATTAGCAATCCACGTGGTGGTCAGGGAAACCATGTGTGTGAGTGTGTGTGTGTGTGTGTGTGTGTGTGTGTGTGTGTGAAGCTTTAATCAACTTGAATATATGCGTAAAGTGCCTGTTTCACATGCAACACATTTTAGACTCAATACAGATGCAAAGAAGGCTAAGATCAACTTCCAAATGATTTACAATTACATTGGTGATAGGAAACTCAGACATGCTAAATAAAAGCAATAAGATAAAGTAAAACACAGACATCTATAAGTATCAAAACCTAATTTGTGTCTGCCAGTGTGTTGGAGAGCAAGTTTTCAGAAAGTTTTAACCTGCATTGCATTATTTTAAACTGAGGGAAAAGAAGGGGTTCCAAATGTATCCAAACCCCCAAACATCTTCCTGAAAATCTTTAAACTGTTTTTAACCACCAATATAAAAATCCAGTGAGGAGTTCTGCAGAATAGAATGTTCTTAAGATACCAATTCTAAAATTATTTAACATTTAATGAACCCCAAAGGATATGTTTACATGTAGAATACAAAGATACAATACTGTGTCAGCTATAGATTGCATTTGTTTTCTGCACTGCAACAAACATGCACCACCATATAAATTATTTAAAAAAGAAGAAAAATGGTAAAGATACTAAAGATGATGTCTGAATTGCGCCTAGGTTGACAGTGCCCACAGGTGGTTTGTAGATGCAATATTGAGGCACATTAAGGGTTAAATTCTCAGGAAAATGGGGAAATTGTTAGTAACAACAATAGGATATCATGAGAGGAATTGAACAAAGGTATTAGTATACTAAGATCCTTTCTTTCAGATGTCAACATTTCCACCAATATATGAACATATTCCTTATAGCAGTGTTACAGTATGGATCACGAATTCCATTTTGCAAGTCATTATAGCAAAGGTTGAAAACTGAATGATCAGATATCAAAGGATACTCCTTTTTATTAGCTAATGAATTTTATGTTTAGGATTATATATGCTATGGAAGGAATTAAATAGATGAGGGTCCACAGCAAAGCTATTGTAAGCAGAAAACACATTAGGGAGCCATTTAAGTGGGTGCAAAGGAACGGTTAAAGTATTCTTAAATGTGTGTAGAACAGAGATGCAGAGACAATGTAGAGAGGCTATTTTTAAAGAATGCTTGCGTGCCGTGCACACACACAAATGAAAGTACATAGGCAGAAATACTAAAGTTACAAATAATATTTAGTAGTTGCAGACCACCTGAAATTCTTAATATCTATTCATATATCTATCTATATCTATATCTATATCGATATCTATCTATCTATCTATCTATATATATATATGCGTGTGTGTATAGTTGTGTGTATGTGTGTTCATTGTAGATATATTCATTGTATATTTTATTCATATGTATATAGAGGCACATACAATTTATTATATTTTTAACGATGATATACTGTTTTGCAATTACAAAATAGAAATAAAGAATCTTCACGAGTAACATCACCTTTAAACAAGGCAGGGGGTGGAACATTGCTAATTTTATAAAAACAAATAAAAATCTCCTTAAAATAAGTAATTGGCTAGTAATTTAAACCAATTGTGCTAAATTGTAACCACATAAAACTCTGTTTTTAAAGATGACCATGACTAGAATTATAGCATTTGTTTATATATTTATATTTTATTTTTTGAATCAGAGATATAAAGTAACAGCTAAAATTGTGATCTAAAAATCAAGCAAACTAGAATTAACATTGGGTACATTTCACCATATTTGTTCCATTTGCTTTACCTTAAATAGAAATAGTTTATGTAAAAATTTATCTACTTTTAAATAAACACACTCTTTTTCTTATGTTTTTCAATGCTAGTTCATAACAACATTGTTTTTAAGAATTTTTGCTAATGCAAAGCTTAATTTTTAATTTTGTAACAAGGATTCTAATATTAATATGAACACAAAATCTTAAAACACACAATTTCAGAATTTAAAAAATGCAAATATTCTCCATTCCATTCCATAATTATGCTCCCTGGAGCACTTATACACACATTCATGTACCCACACACTCTCCCTCTCTTTCTCAAAAGCACATGCAAACAACTAATTTTAAACATAGAAACATAGACAACAAAAAGGTAAGCAGGGCTGAAATTTCTTTCTAGTCTTAATTATTCCTTTCCCATTACTTGGCAGGAATAAGAAAATAAAAATCCTGGAAGGTAAAAATTAAAGGATAAAAGTAGAATTAAAGATAAGATAATATAGTTTATAGAAATGTGAATACTTTGATGACGGTAAGAACAATGTTTCATGTGGACACTGGGCACAGATGAATCTGGGGTCTCTAAGACTCTCGCATGAAAGAATACTAGTCTTATAATCAAATTACTGTTGCTTCTGACATGTAAAATTATGAGATTTGTTTATACTAGCCCTTATAATCAAATTACTGTTGCTTCTGACATGTAAAATTATGAGATTTGTTTCTATTCTGGGAGGTTTTTATTACACATTGGTCAGGTTAAAACTGCTCAGAGTCCTGCAATATATGCATCTGGTAGTCTAAGGTTAATTGGATGGACAAGTAATCTTTGGCCATCTGTCAAGAACACTGGATTCCTGCCAAAGAAGAGGGAGTAAACAAAATGGCCATTCATGTTTCTTCATTTTCCATGATTCTATTATTCTAAAAATAAATTTCCTCAAAATGTATAAATGAAAGCTATGAAGTCTACAATCCTGATGAATTAAAATGTAAAGCAGAGGTCCAGGGGACTCTAGGGGAGTCAAGAACAAGAAGCTGCTAAAACACTAGAACACATTGTTTTTACTTTTCCTGGACACATTAATAAAATCAACAACCCAAAGAAAAATGGAAGAGAAAATCAGATTAATTTAAACATAAGCCTGGTTCTCCATGTACATTTATATAACAAAATGAACTTAGTAATTGATTTATGCATAACAGTATACTAAACAGTAAAAAAAAAATGAAATTTATGTGTAATTACAGAGGGTAAGGGGAGGCCCTAACCAATTAAAAAGCAATCACATGACAGTCTATGATCAAGGACCAGATTGTAGTGCAGATTCTTTGAACTCGGATGTCATAGGTGAGCAGCTTTTCTATGAAATAAAATGACCAATTAAGTTAAGCAAATGTAGAATTAAACTGAATACTTTAGGTAAGGAAGACCCTAATATTTGTGGGATTGGAGAAAGAGTACAAATGATCACACCTAGCTTGCATATTGCTTCTCTTCTTTTCCTACCTCCAGGTTTTCCTACATTCGACAAGCATCATGCACATGGGTATGGACACCCTCAACCTATAACTGTCTCAATCCCAGCCATCAGTTGCTCCTTGACTTTTTATTAAGCCTGTGTACCCAATCTCCAGTGGAAGTTAGCTTTGGGGTTACTTGAGCAGAGAATTTTTGTACTAGGCATAGTAAATTTATTCCATTCTTCTACAGCTACAAAATGAAAAGAATCTGGGAGCTCAAAGATGAATTTGCTTTCACTTACTATGAGGATGCAGTAGACACTGTGTTCTTATGAGCTTAAATTAGTTAAAGTGTCTTTTGCAAGTAAAGAGGTAAGGTCTGTTTTTGAAAACACAAAGGAAAATTCAGTCATACATTCCTGATACAAACAACATCATAGTTGTAGTAAGAAATTGTTAACTCCCTAAATGATCTGTACACTTTTCTCTTGTCCTCTCTCAAAGGGGAGCATTGCATTAATAGTTGAGAAGGAATTTTTTATTTTATGTAAAAAAATTTTTTTAATATCTTTTTTGGAGTATAATGGCTTTACAATGGTGTGTTAGTTTCTGCTTGATAGCAAACTGAATCAGCTACACATATACATACATCCTTATATCCCCTCCCTCTTGCGTCTCTCTCCCACACTCCATATCCCACCCCTCTAGGTGGTCACAAAGCACCAAGCTGATCAACTTGTGCTATGTGGCTGCTTCCCAGTAGCTATCAGTTTTACATTTGGTAGTATATATAAGTCCATGCCACTCTCTCCCTTCATCCCCAAAACCCTTCCCCCTCTCTGGGTTCTCAAGTCCATTCTCTACCTCTGAATCTTTATTCATGTCCTGCCCCTAGTTCTTCAGAACATTTTTTTTTTTTTTTGGATTCCATATATATGTGTTCTCATACAGTATTTGTTTTTCTCATTCTGACTTACTTCACTCTGTATGACAGATTCTAAGACCATCCACTTCACCACAAATAATGCAATTTTGTATCTATTTATGGCTGAGTAATATTCCATTGTATATATGTGCAACATCTTCCTTATCCATTCATCGGTTGATGGACACTTACGTTGATTCCATATCCTGGCTATTGTAAATAGAGCTGCAATGAACATTGTGGTACATGACTCTTTTTGAATTGTGGTTCTCTCAGGGTATATGTCCAGTAGTGGGATTGCTGTGTCATATGGCAGTTCTATTTTTAGTTTTTTAAGGAACCTCCATACTGTTCTCCAAAGTGGCTGCATCAATTTATATTCCCACAAACAGTGCAAGAGGGTTCCCTTTTCTCCACACCCTCTCCAGCATCTAATGTTTGTAGATTTTTTAAGGATGGTCATTCTGCCTGGTGTGAGGTGATACCTCATTGTAGTTTTGATTTGCATTCCTCTAATGATTAGTGATGTTGAGCATTCTTTCATGTGTTTGTTGGCAAACCGTATATCTTCTTTGGAGAAATGTCTGTTTAGATCTACTGTGCTTTTTTGGAATGGTTTTTTTGTTTTTTGTTATTGAGCTGCATGAGCTGTTTGTAAATTTTGGAGATTAATCCTTTGTCAGTTGCTTCAATTGCATATATTTTCTCCCATTCTGAGGGTTGTCTTTTTGTCTTGTTTATGGTTTCCTTTGCTGTGCAAAAGCTTTGAAGTTTCATTAGGTACCATTTGTTTATTTTTGGTTTTATTTCTGTTTCTCTAGGAGGTGGGTCAAAAAGGATCTTGCTGTGATTTATGTCATAGAGTGTTCTGCTTATGTTTCCCTCTAATAGTTTTATAGTGTCTCGCCTTACATTGAGGTTCTTAATCCATTTTGAGCTTATTTTTGTGTATGGTGTTTGTGTTCTAATTTCATTCTTTTCCATGTAGCTGTCCAGTTTTCCTAGCACCACTTATTCTCATTCTGACTTACTTCTCTCTGTATGACAGATTCTAAGACCATCCACTTCACCACAAATAATGCAATTTTGTATCTATTTATGGCTGAGTAATATTCCATTGTATATATGTGCAACATCTTCCTTATCCATTCATCGGTTGATGGACACTTACGTTGATTCCATATCCTGGCTATTGTAAATAGAGCTGCAATGAACATTGTGGTACATGACTCTTTTTGAATTGTGGTTCTCTCAGGGTATATGTCCAGTAGTGGGATTGCTGTGTCATATGGCAGTTCTATTTTTAGTTTTTTAAGGAACCTCCATACTGTTCTCCAAAGTGGCTGCATCAATTTATATTCCCACAAACAGTGCAAGAGGGTTCCCTTTTCTCCACACCCTCTCCAGCATCTAATGTTTGTAGATTTTTTAAGGATGGTCATTCTGCCTGGTGTGAGGTGATACCTCATTGTAGTTTTGATTTGCATTCCTCTAATGATTAGTGATGTTGAGCATTCTTTCATGTGTTTGTTGGCAAACCGTATATCTTCTTTGGAGAAATGTCTGTTTAGATCTACTGTGCTTTTTTGGAATGGTTTTTTTGTTTTTTGTTATTGAGCTGCATGAGCTGTTTGTAAATTTTGGAGATTAATCCTTTGTCAGTTGCTTCAATTGCATATATTTTCTCCCATTCTGAGGGTTGTCTTTTTGTCTTGTTTATGGTTTCCTTTGCTGTGCAAAAGCTTTGAAGTTTCATTAGGTACCATTTGTTTATTTTTGGTTTTATTTCTGTTTCTCTAGGAGGTGGGTCAAAAAGGATCTTGCTGTGATTTATGTCATAGAGTGTTCTGCTTATGTTTCCCTCTAATAGTTTTATAGTGTCTCGCCTTACATTGAGGTTCTTAATCCATTTTGAGCTTATTTTTGTGTATGGTGTTTGTGTTCTAATTTCATTCTTTTCCATGTAGCTGTCCAGTTTTCCTAGCACCACTTATTGAAGGGGCTGTCTTTTCTTGATAGTATATTCTTGCATCCTTTAACAAAAATAAGGTGACCATATGTACATGGGTTTATCTCTGGGCTTTCTATCCTGTTCCACTGATATATATTTCTGTTTTTGTTCCAGTACCATACTGTCTTGATTGCTGTAGCTTTGTAGTATAATCTGAAGTCTGGGAGCCTGATACCTCCAGCTCAATTTTTCTTTCTCAAAATTGTTTTGGCTGTTCGGGGTCTTCTGTGTTTCCATGCAAATTGTGAAATTCTTTATTCTAGTTCTGTGAAAAATGCCATTGGTAGTTTGATAGGGATTGCACTGAATCTGTAGATTGCTTTGGATAGTATAGTCATTTTCACAGTGTTGATTCTTCCAATACAAAAACATGCTATATCTCTACATCTTTTTCTGTCATCTTTAATTTCTTTCATCAGTGTCTTATATTTTTCTGCATACAGGTCTTTTGTCTCCTTAGGTAAGTTTATTCCTACGTGTTTTATTATTTTTGTTGCAATGGTGAATGGGAGTGTTTCCTTAATTTCTCTTTCAGATGTATCATCATTATGTACAAGAATGAAAGAGATTTCTGGGCATTAATTTTGTATCCTGCTACTTTACCAAATTCATTGATTAGCTCTAGTAGTTTTCTGGTAGCATCTTTAGGACTCTCTATGTACAGTATCATCTCATGTGCAAAGTATATACAGATTTATTCCTTCTTTTCTGATTTGGATTCATTTTATTTCTTTTTCTTCTCTGATTGCTGTGGCTAAACCTCACAAACCTATGTTGAATAATAGTGGTGAGAGTGGACAATCTTGTTTTGTTCCTGACCTTAGTGGAAATGGTTTCAGTTTTTCACCATTGAGGACGATGTTGGCTGTGGTTTTGTCATATACGGCCTTTATTATGTTGAGGTAAGTCCCCTTTATGCCTACTTTCTAGAGCGTTTTTATCATAAATGGGTGTACAGCTATGTCGAAAGCTTTTTCTGCATCTATTTAGATGATCATATGGTTTTTCACTTTCAGTTTGTTAATATGATTTATCACATTGTTTGATTTGTGTATATTGAAGAATCCTTGCATTCCTTGGATAAATACAACTTGATCACAGTGTATGATCCTTTTAATGTGCTGTTGCATTATGTTTGCCAGTATTTGGTTGAGGATTTTTGAATCTATGTTCATCAGTGATATTGGCTTGTAGTTTTCTTTCTTTGTGACGTCTTTTATCATCTCATGTGCAAAGTATATACAGATTTATTCCTTCTTTTCTGATTTGGATTCATTTTATTTCTTTTTCTTCTCTGATTGCTGTGGCTAAACCTCACAAACCTATGTTGAATAATAGTGGTGAGAGTGGACAATCTTGTTTTGTTCCTGACCTTAGTGGAAATGGTTTCAGTTTTTCACCATTGAGGACGATGTTGGCTGTGGTTTTGTCATATACGGCCTTTATTATGTTGAGGTAAGTCCCCTTTATGCCTACTTTCTAGAGCGTTTTTATCATAAATGGGTGTACAGCTATGTCGAAAGCTTTTTCTGCATCTATTTAGATGATCATATGGTTTTTCACTTTCAGTTTGTTAATATGATTTATCACATTGTTTGATTTGTGTATATTGAAGAATCCTTGCATTCCTTGGATAAATACAACTTGATCACAGTGTATGATCCTTTTAATGTGCTGTTGCATTATGTTTGCCAGTATTTGGTTGAGGATTTTTGAATCTATGTTCATCAGTGATATTGGCTTGTAGTTTTCTTTCTTTGTGACGTCTTTGTCTGGTTTTGGTGTCAGGGTGATGGTGGCCTCATGGAATGAGTTTAGGAGTCTTCATCCCTCTGTTATATTTTGGAAGAGTTTGAAAAGGATAGGTGTTAGCTCTTCTCTAAATATTTGAAAAAATTTGCCGGCAAAGCCATCTGGTCCTGGGTTTTTGTTTGCTGGAAGATTTTTAATCATTGTCTCAATTTCAGTGCTTGTGATTAGCCTGTTTATATTTTCTATTTCTTCCTGGTTCAGCCTCAGAAGGTTGTGCTTTTCTAAGAATTTGTCCATTTCTTCCAGGTTGACCATTTTACTGGCATGTAGTTGCTTGTAGTAATTTCTCATGATCCTTTGTATTTCTGCAGTGTCAGTTGTTACTTCTCCTTTTTCATTTCTAAATCTATTGATTTGAGTCTTCTTCCTTTTTTTTGATGAATCAGGCTAATGGTTTATCAATTCTGTTTATGTTCTCAAAGAAACAGCTTTAATTTTATTGATCTTTGCTATCATTTCCTTCATTTCTTTTTATTTCTGATCTGATCTTTATGATTTCTTTCCTTCTGCTAACTTTGAGGTTTTTTTGTTCTTCTTTCTCTAATTGCTTCAGGTGTAAGGTTAAGTTGTTTATTTGAGATGTTTCTTGTTTCTTGAGGTAGGATTGTATTGCTATAAACTTCCCTCTTAGAACTGCTTTTGCTGCATCCCATAGGTTTTGGGTCGTCATGTTTTCATGATCATTTGTTTCTTGGTATTTGTTGATTTCCTCTCTGATTTCTTCAGTGATCTCTTGGTTATTAAGTAGTGTATTGTTTAGCCTCCATGTGTTTGTACTTTCTACAGATATTTTCCTGTAATGGATATCTGGTCTCATAGCTTTGTTGTTGTAAAAGATACCTGATATGGTTTCAATTTTCTTAAATTTACCAAGGCTTGATTTGTGACCCAAGATATTATCTATCCTGGAGAATGTCCATGAACATTTGAGAAGAAAGTGTGTCTTCTGTTGTTTTTGGATAGAATGTCCTATAAATATCAATTAAATCCAACTTTTTAATGTATCATTTAAAGCTTGTGTTTCCTTATTAATTTTCATTTAGGATGATCTGTCCATTGGTGCAAGTGGGGTGTTAAATTCCCCTACTATGATTGTGTTACTGTCAACTTACTCTTTAATGGCTGATAGCATTTGCCTTATGTATTGAGGTGTTCCTATGTTGGGTGCATAAATATTTACAATGGTTATACCTTCTTCTTGGATTGATCCCTTGATCATTATGTAGTGTCCTTCTTGTCTCTTGTAAAACTTCCCTCTTAGAACTGCTTTTGCTGCATCCCATAGGTTTTGGGTCGTCATGTTTTCATGATCATTTGTTTCTTGGTATTTGTTGATTTCCTCTCTGATTTCTTCAGTGATCTCTTGGTTATTAAGTAGTGTATTGTTTAGCCTCCATGTGTTTGTACTTTCTACAGATATTTTCCTGTAATGGATATCTGGTCTCATAGCTTTGTTGTTGTAAAAGATACCTGATATGGTTTCAATTTTCTTAAATTTACCAAGGCTTGATTTGTGACCCAAGATATTATCTATCCTGGAGAATGTCCATGAACATTTGAGAAGAAAGTGTGTCTTCTGTTGTTTTTGGATAGAATGTCCTATAAATATCAATTAAATCCAACTTTTTAATGTATCATTTAAAGCTTGTGTTTCCTTATTAATTTTCATTTAGGATGATCTGTCCATTGGTGCAAGTGGGGTGTTAAATTCCCCTACTATGATTGTGTTACTGTCAACTTACTCTTTAATGGCTGATAGCATTTGCCTTATGTATTGAGGTGTTCCTATGTTGGGTGCATAAATATTTACAATGGTTATACCTTCTTCTTGGATTGATCCCTTGATCATTATGTAGTGTCCTTTTTGTCTCTTGTAATAGTCTTTGTTTTAAAGTCTATTTTGTCTGATATGAGAATTGCTACCCCAGTTTACTTTTGATTTCCATTTGCATGGAATATGTTTTTCCATCCCTTCACTTTCAGTCTGTATTTGTTCCTAGGTCCGAAGTGGTTCTCTTGTAGACAGCATATATACAGGTCTTGCTTTTGTATATATTCAGCCAGTTTATGTCTTTTGTTTGGAGCATTTAATCCCATTACATTTAAGGTAATTATCGATATGTATGTTCCTATTACAATTTTCTTAATTGTTTCTGGTTTGTTATTGTAAGTCTTTCCCTTCTCTTGTGTTTCCTGCCTAGAGAAGTTCCTTTAGCATTTTTTGTAAACCTGGTTTGGTGGTGCTGAATTCTCTTAGTTTTTGCTTGGTATAAAGTTTTAATTTCTCCGTCGAATCTGATGAGATCTGTGCTGGGTTGAGTAATCTTGGTTGTAGGTTTTTCCCTTTCATCACGTTAAATATGTCCTGCCATTCCCTTCTGGCTTGCAGAGTTTCTGCTGAAAGATCAGCTGTTAGCATTATGGGGATTCTCTTGTATGTTTTCTGTTGTTTTTACTTTGCTGTTTTTAATATTTTTTCTTTGTATTTAATTATTGAAATTTTGATTAATGTGTGTCTTGGCGTGTTTCTCCTTGGATTATCTTGTATGGGACTCTCTGTGCTTCTTGGACTTGACTAACTATTTCCTATCCCATATCAGGGAAGTTTTCAATTATAATCTCTTCAAATATTTTCTCAGTCCCTTTCTTTTCCCTTCTTCTTCTGGACCCTTATATTTTGAATGTTGTAGCATTTAATGTTGTCTAAGACTGTCCTCAATCATTTCATTCTTTTTTCTTTATTCTGCTCTGCAGTAGTTATTTCTACTATTTTATCTTCCAAGTCACTTATCCGTTCTTCTCCCTCAGTTATTCTGCTGTTGATTCTTTCTAGAGAATTTTTAATTTCATTTATTGTATCGTTCATCATTGTTTCTTTGCTCTTTAATTATTTTAGGTCCTTGTTAAACGTTTCTTGTATTTTCTCCATTCTAATTCCAAGATTTTGGATCATCTCTACTATCATTATTCTGAATTATTTTTCAGGTAGACTGGCTATTTTCTCTTCATTTGTTTGGTTTGGTGGGTTTTTACCTTGCTCCTGCTATGTGTTTGTTTGTCTTCTCATTTTGCTTAGCTTACTGTGTTTGGTGTCTCATTTACGCAGGCTGAAGGTTCATAGTTCCTGTTGTTTTTGGTGTCTGTCCCTATTGGCTAAGCTTGGTTAAGTGGGTTGTGTATGCCTCCTGGTGGAGGGGACTAGTGCCTGTGTTCTGGTGGATGAGGCTGGATCTCGTCTTTCTGGTGGGCAGATCCACGTCTGGTGGTGTGTTTTGGGGTGTCTGTGTCCTTATTATGATTTTAGGCAGCCTCTCTGCTAATGGATGGGGCTGTGTTCCTGTCTTGCTAGCTGTTTAGGATAGGGTGTCCAGCACTCTAGCTTGCTGGTCGTTGAGTGGAGCTAGGTCTTAACACTGATATGGAGGTATCTGGGAGAGCTTTCACCATTTAATATTATGTGGAGCCAGGAGGTCTCTGGTGGATCAATGTCCTGAACTTGGCTCTCCCATCTAAGAGGCACAAGCCTTACACCCAGTCAGAGCACCTCGACGCTGTTAGCCACATGGCTCAGAAGAAAAGGGAGAATAAAAAATAAAGAGAGAAAGAAAAAAATAACATAAAATAAAGTTATTAAAATTAAAAAAATTAAAATAATAAAAAAGGAAAAAGAAAGAAAGAAGAAAGCAGCCAAACCAAAAACCAAATCCATCAATGATAAAAAGCACTTAAAACTATACTAAACAAACAAACAAAAAACAACAACAAATGAAATGGACAGATTGAACACTAAGAGAAATGGTAAAATCAAAGGTATACAGACAATATCACACAAAGATGCTTACACATACACACTCACAAAAGGAGAAAAAGGAAATATATATATATGTATATATCAAAAAAAAGGAGGAAGAGAGCAACAAAATTAATAAATAAATCTAGCAATGATAGTAAACTCTAAATACTAAACAAAGGTAAACATAAAACTGGAAACAAATTAGATGCAGAAAGCAAACCCCAAGTCTACAGTTGCTCCCAAAGTTCACTGCCTTAATTTTGGGATGATTCGCTATCTATTCAGTTATTCCAGAGATGCAGGGTACATCAAGTTGATTGTGGAGATTTAATCCATTGCTTCTTAGGCTGCTGGGAGAAATTTCCCTTTTTCTTCTTTGTTCACAGGGCTCCTGGGTTTCAGCTTTGGATTTGGCCCCACCTCTGTGTGTAGGTCACCTGAGGGCATCTATTCCCACCCAGACAGGATGGGGTTAAAGTGGCAGCTTATTATGTGGCTCTGGCTCACTCAGGCCGGGTGGAGGGAGGGCTATGGAATGTGGGGTGACACTGCAGTGGCAGAGGCTAGTGTGATGTTGCAATAGCCTGGGGCGTGCCCTGTGTTCTCCTGGGGAAGTTGTCCCTGCATCACAGGACCCTGGCAGTGGTGGGTTGCACAGCCTCCCGGAGGGGAGATGTGGATAGTGACCTGTACTTGCACACAGGCTTCTTCATGTCTCCAGCAGCAGCCTTAGCATTTCATGCCCGTTTCTGGTGTCCACGCTGATAGCCACAGCTTGCTCCCATCTCTCAAGCTTGTTTAGGCAGTGCGCTGAATCCCGTCTCCTAGTGCACCCCAAAACAATGGTCTCTTGCCTCTTAGGTAGGTCCAGACTTTTTTCTGGACTCCCTCCTGACTAACTGTGGTGCACTAGCTCCCTTCAGCCTGTGTTCACACAGCCAACCCCAGTCCTCTCACTGGGATCTGACCTCTGAAGCCTGATCCTCAGCTCCCAGCCCTTCCCTATCCCGGCAGGTGAGCAGACAAGTCTCTCAGGCAGGTGTGTGCTGGTTGGCACTGATCCTCTGTGTGGGAATCTCTCCTCTTTGCTCTCTGCACCCCTGTTGCTGCGCTCTCCTCCATGTCTCTGAAGCTTCCCCCCCCAACCCCACCACACCCTGTCTCCGCCAGAGAAGGGGCTTCCTAGTGTGTGGAAACATTTCCTCCTTCACAGCTTCCTCCCAGAGCAGCAGGTCCCTTCCTTATTCTTTTGTCTCTGATTTTTCTTTTGTCCTACCCAGGTACGTGGGGAGTTACTTGCCTTTTGGGAATTCTGAGGGTTTTTGCCAACGTTCAGTAGTTGTTCTGTAGGAGTTGTTCCACATGTAGATGTATTTCTGATGTATTTTGGGGGAGGAAGGTAATTTCCACGTCTTACTCCTCCACCATTTTGAAGGCCTCCCCAAGAAGGATTTTTTTAGATTTTTCATAAGTGTCATCATTTCATTCTCTGAACACTTCAAAGCATAGGAAGTCAAGAGAACTAACACTGTTTCTTTAAAATGTGCATTACAATGATAACACTTCCATTTCATATTACTGTTCCATTTTTATACACTACACATAAGGCATTTGGGCCCAAATAAGATGCAATTATGGAAGTGCTGAAATGGAGATGGCCTTTGCCTCTTGAAGTTTTAAGAGCTTTCCTACTTAACTGCAATTTGGGAGGGAGAAGCAACTCTTTAGAGTGCTCTGTAGTGTCCTAAATGGCATGTTTAGGCAATCAGGCAATCACTTACATCAGATCATTCAATGTTAAAAAGAAACACACAGGAGATAATTCTATTCCAAAAATGGTAGTAATAAAGAAATGATGAAAGGAATGATTGTTCTTTTCATTAAATCCAAAATGTAAACACTTGAGCCTAAGCAATACTTTTCTAACATAGACAGCAAATTGGAGTCAAAGCAAATGACATTTTCCTATGTATTTTGAAAATAACATTTCATTTGTTCTATTGTGTGCCCAAACTAGGATGTTATATTTAGAATAATTAACTGTGGAAAATGGAAAATCTGATTCCTGAGAGAAAGCAACAATAACAGTAGTACTATAACTATATAGTTCCCATGAAGAAATAGCTTTAAAATCTGGCACAGGGCATCTTGATAGATATTAATATGGCCTAAAACTACAACAATGTATTTGTAATTTTATCAGTACTCAATATGTTGATCTTAAATATACAATCAAAGAAATAAAATTAGTAGTCTCAATTCATTATCCTCATACACAATTTTTTTTTTTTTTTTTTTTTGGTATGCGGGCCTCCCTCTGCTGTGGCCTCTCCCGTTGCGGAGCACAGGCTCCGGACGCACAGGCCCAGCGGCCATGGCTCACGGGCGGCATGTGGGATCTTCCCAGACCAGGGCGCGAACCCGGTTCCCCTGCATCGGCAGGTGGACGCGCAACCACTGCGTCACCAGGGAAGCCCTCATACACAATTTTTTGTACCTGAATCTGAAATATGGTCAATTTAAATTACACATTTTCAGAAATCAGATGAGAAATTTTCTCAATGCCATGAAATATATGGATGTATTTTGGGGGAGGAAGGTAATTTCCACGTCTTACTCCTCCACCATTTTGAAGGCCTCCCCAAGAAGGATTTTTTTAGATTTTTCATAAGTGTCATCATTTCATTCTCTGAACACTTCAAAGCATAGGAAGTCAAGAGAACTAACACTGTTTCTTTAAAATGTGCATTACAATGATAACACTTCCATTTCATATTACTGTTCCATTTTTATACACTACACATAAGGCATTTGGGCCCAAATAAGATGCAATTATGGAAGTGCTGAAATGGAGATGGCCTTTGCCTCTTGAAGTTTTAAGAGCTTTCCTACTTAACTGCAATTTGGGAGGGAGAAGCAACTCTTTAGAGTGCTCTGTAGTGTCCTAAATGGCATGTTTAGGCAATCAGGCAATCACTTACATCAGATCATTCAATGTTAAAAAGAAACACACAGGAGATAATTCTATTCCAAAAATGGTAGTAATAAAGAAATGATGAAAGGAATGATTGTTCTTTTCATTAAATCCAAAATGTAAACACTTGAGCCTAAGCAATACTTTTCTAACATAGACAGCAAATTGGAGTCAAAGCAAATGACATTTTCCTATGTATTTTGAAAATAACATTTCATTTGTTCTATTGTGTGCCCAAACTAGGATGTTATATTTAGAATAATTAACTGTGGAAAATGGAAAATCTGATTCCTGAGAGAAAGCAACAATAACAGTAGTACTATAACTATATAGTTCCCATGAAGAAATAGCTTTAAAATCTGGCACAGGGCATCTTGATAGATATTAATATGGCCTAAAACTACAACAATGTATTTGTAATTTTATCAGTACTCAATATGTTGATCTTAAATATACAATCAAAGAAATAAAATTAGTAGTCTCAATTCATTATCCTCATACACAATTTTTTTTTTTTTTTTTTTTTGGTATGCGGGCCTCCCTCTGCTGTGGCCTCTCCCGTTGCGGAGCACAGGCTCCGGACGCACAGGCCCAGCGGCCATGGCTCACGGGCGGCATGTGGGATCTTCCCAGACCAGGGCGCGAACCCGGTTCCCCTGCATCGGCAGGTGGACGCGCAACCACTGCGTCACCAGGGAAGCCCTCATACACAATTTTTTGTACCTGAATCTGAAATATGGTCAATTTAAATTACACATTTTCAGAAATCAGATGAGAAATTTTCTCAATGCCATGAAATATATGGCAATCCATCAAGACATAGTCATCATAGTGTGTAATTTCTAGTATCATCATAATCCTTAGACTAAATCTGAGCAGCATTCAAAGGAAAGAATGAAGCAGTATGTGTTTTTGTTTTAATGGAGACTCACAGTCAGTAGCCAGTAGGGCAGGTGAATCATAAGGGCAAACCTCTGAAATTTGAGGCAGCTCGTTTAAGACTCAAAAACTTTCTCTTCAAGTACCTGGGAACAATTAGGTCCTGAGAGACTATTTTAAATGTCTACAGAGTTGAAACGTGAACAAATTTCTGGTTTATTATTTTCCAATGGAAAATAATGTCATAGGATGAGGAAATACTTAAACTTAGAGTGATAAGCACATTTTCTCCTCTGCCATCCAACGCTATGGGAAACCAAATCAAAATCAGAAACCACTTTATTGATTTACCACAAGAACTAATGGTCTCAAGACAGAGGAATACTCAAAGGTCCATCACATCAGCACTTCCTCTTCATGAGCTAGACGTGTACAAGCGCATGAGAGTGGCTTGGTGAGCATGGAAACAAAACAAGGGAATGGGGTCGATAAAGCTTAATGTGCCTGCCTGAGAAATCTAGAAGCCGCCCTTGCTATTGTTATGAGTTTCCTTTCAAAAATGGAAACAGACATCCCCTTGGCTATAGAACTATATAGTTATTTCTACTCCAAAGTTGGACTTTCCATATGAAACAAAGATGTTTGGGCATGATGACTAATGTACACTTGTTTTTGCATTGTATTTGAATCACTGTGATCAGCACCTTCCCCAGTGACGTTCTTTTTATTTCTGCTTTAATGGCTGACTAAGTCTTTCTTCTGAATGACACAAGATTATTTAGGTAGTTTAATACAATTCATTTAAGTACTGTTAAATATTGGCTTTATAGATATTCTATTTCCTACAGATGAACTTCAAAATGCATATTATATGTATATGTGTGTGTATATATATCTATTACATGTTTTATATATATATATATCTATTTTATATAATATATAAATTGCATATATATAAATAAACTTATTTATTTATTTCTATGTAGCAGTTTATGTTTCAATGACAATGCATATTCTAACTTTCCAAATTCTTAAGGAATATATTGGTGTAGTCCTTAATATTGTCATACTTATTGTTTTCCCTTTATGAATGATTGGATAATGCTGAAAGGGTTTATGTAACTTGTTTAAGATGTGTGCAGTGTGCAGGGATACTTGGATTCAAAACCAGCTGCTTCTTACTCATAAGCCTAAATTCTTTCCTTCTATATTAAACAACTTGGTGGTTTTTCTGTAATCTTCTTCTGTTAGGTTTGCTAATTTTTTGTGTCATTAACAATTGCATTTGATAATGATCTTCATCTTCAATATTAAGGAAAAATGTTCTGTGTAGTTACCATGGCATTTCTTTGGTCTTCTTTATAGCAAAACATTTAGATAACACTTGCTGGTATGTAACCACCTCTTTCTTATTTCTCATTGTCTCCTCAACAGTCTAAGTGGAATTCCATTCATTCAAATACAATGAAACTTATTATATCAAAGTTATCAATTACTCTAGGTTAGCAAATTCAGTGTTCATTTCTTTGATTTGTTTTAATATATTCAGAAAAATTAAATATTTCCTTTTATAACATCTTTATTAGAGTATAATTGCTTTAAAATATTGTGTTAGTTTCTGCTGTATAACAAAGTGAAACAACTATATGTACACAAATATCCCCATATTCCTTCCCTCTTGCGCCTCCCTCCTACCCTCCCTCTCATACCCCTCTAGGTGGTCACAAAGCACCGAGCTGGTCTCCCTGTGCTATGCTGCTGCTTCCCACTAGCCATCTATTTTACATTATACATTACATTACATATATACATTACATTATATATATATTTACATATATCCGTCAATGCTGTTCTTTCACTTCATCCCAGCTTCCCCTTCCCCCACTTCCCAGTGTCCTCAAGTCCATTCTCTACATCTACTTCTTTATTCCCGTCCTGACCCTAGGTTCATTAGAACCATTTTTTTTTAGATTCCATATATATGTGTTAGCATATGGTATTTGTTTTTCTATTTCTGACTTACTTCTCTCTGTATAACAGACACCTCACTACAAAAAACTCAATTTCGTATCTCTTTATGGTTGAGTAATATTCCACTGTATATATGTGACACACCTCCTTGATGCATTCATCTGTCAATGGACACTAAGGTGCTTCCATGCCCTGGCTATTGTAAATAGTGTTGCGATGAACACTGTGGTATATGTTTCTTTCTGAAATATGGTTATCTCAGGGTTTATGCCCAGTAGTGGGATTTCTGGTTCACATGGTAGTTCTATTTGTAGTTTATTAAGGAACCTCCATACTGTTCTCCATAGTGGCTGTATCAATTTACATTCCCACCAACAGTGCAAGAGGGTTCCCTTTTCTCCACACCCTCTGGAGCATTTATTGTTTGTAGATTTTTTTGGATGATGCCCATTCTGACCTGTGTAGGTGATACCTCATTGTGGTTTTGATCTGCATTACTCTAATGATTAGTGACATTGAGCATCCTTTCATGTGGTTGCTGGCAAACTGTATATCTTCTTTGAAGAAATGTCTATTTAGGTCTTCTGCCCATTTTTGGATTGAGTTGTTTCTTTTTTTGATATTGAGCTGCATGTGCTGCTTGTATATTTTGGAGATTAATCCTTTGTCAGTTGATTCATTTGCAAATATTATCTCCCATTCTGAGGGTTGTCTTTTCATCTTGTTTATGGTTTCCTTTTCTGTGGAAAAGCTTTTAATTTTCACTAATCCTATTTGTGTATTTTTGTTTTTATTTCCATCATTGTAGGAGCTGGGTCAAAAAGGGTCTTGCTGTGATTTATGTCATAGAGTGTTCTGTCTATGTTTCCATCTAAGGCTTTTTTAGTGTCTGGCCTTACATTTAAGTCTTTAATCCATTTTGAGCTTATTTTTGTGTATGATGTTAGGGAGTGTTCTAATTTCATACTTTTACATGTAGCTGTCCATTTTTCCCAGCACCACTTATTGAAGAGGCTGTCTTTTCTCCATTGTATATTCTTGCCTCCTTTATCAAAAATAAGGTGACCATATGTGCATGGGTTTATCTCTGGGCTTTCTATCCTGTTCCATTGATCTATATTTCTGTTTATGTGCCTGTACCATACTGTCTTGTTTATTGTAGCTTTGTAGCATATTTTGAAGTCAGGGAACCTGATTCCTCCAGCTCCGTTTTTCTTTCTCAAGATTGATTTGGCTATTCGGGGTCTTTGTGTTTCCATACAAATTGTAAAATTTAGGTTCTAGTTCTGAGAAAAATGCCATTGGTAGTTTGATAGGGATTGCATTGAATCTGTAGATTGCTTTGGGTAGTAGAGTCATTTTTCACAACGTTGATTCTTGCAATCCAAGAACGTGGTGTATCTCTTCCTATGTTTGTATCATCATTAGTTTCTTTCATCAGTGTCTTATAGTTTTCTGCATACTGGTCTTTTGCCTCCTTAGGTAGGTTTATTCCTAGGTATTTTATTCTTTTTGTTGCATTGGTGAATGGGATTGTTTCCTTAATTTCTGTTCCTGATTGTTCATTGTTAGTGTATAGGAATACAAGAGATTTCTGTGCATTAATTTTGTATCCTGCTACTTTACCAAATTCATTGATTAACTATGGTTGTTTGGTAGCATCTTTAGGACTCTCTATGTATAGTATCATGTCATCTACAAACAGTGAGAGTTTTACTTTTTCATTTCTGATTTGGATTCCTATTATTTCTTTTTCTTCTCTGATTTCCATGGCTAAAACTTCCAAAACTATGCTGAATAACAGTGGTGAGAGTGGGCAACCTTGTCTTTTTCCTGATCATAGAGGAAATGGTTTCAGTTTTTCACCATTGAGGACGATGTTGGCTGTGGGTGTGTCATATATGGCCTTTATTAGGTTGAGGTAGGTTTCCTCTATGCCTACTTACTGGAGAGATTTTATCATAAATGGCTGTTAAACTTTGTTGAAAGCTTTTTCTGCATCTATAGAGATTATCATATAATTTTTATCCCTCAATTTGTTAATATGTGTATCATATTGATTGATTTGCATATATTGAAGAATCCTTCCATTCCTGGGATAAACCCCACTTGATCATGGTGTATGATCCTTTTAATTTGCTGTTGGTTTCTGTGTGCTAGTATTTCATTGAGGATTTTGCATCTATGTTTATCAGTGATATTGGCCTATAGTTTTCTTTTTTTGGGACATCTTTGTCTGGTTTTTGTATCAGTGTGATGGTGGCCTTGTAGAATGAGTTTGGGAGTGTTACTCTATCTGCTATATTTTGGAAGAGTTTGAGAAGGAGAGGTGTTAGCTCTTCTCTAAATGTTTGATAGAATTCACCTGTGAAACCATCTGGTCCTGGGTTTTTGTTTGTTGCAAAGTTTTTAATCACAGTTTCAATTTCAGTGCTTGTGATTGGTCTGTTCATATTTTCTATTTCGTCCTGGTTCAGTCTTGGAAGTTTGTACTTTTCTAAGAATTTGTCCATTTCTTCCAGGTTGTCCATTCTAATTTCAGTGCTTGTGATTGGTCTGTTCATATTTTCTATTTCGTCCTGGTTCAGTCTTGGAAGTTTGTACTTTTCTAAGAATTTGTCCATTTCTTCCAGGTTTTCCATTTTATTGGCATATAGTTGCTTGTAGTAATCTCTCATGTTCCTTTGTATTTCTACATTGTTAGTTGTTACTTCTACTTTTTCATTTCTAAATCTGTTGATTTGAATCCTCTCCCTTTTTTTTGATGAATCTGGCTAATGGCTTATCAATATTGTTTATCTTCTCAAAGAACCAGCTCTTAGTTTTATTGATCTTTGCTATTGTTTCCTTCATTTCTTTTTCATTTATTTCTGATCTGATATTTATGATTTCTTTCCTTCTGCTGACTTTGGGGTTATTTTGTACTTCTTTCTCTAATTGCTTTCTCTAAAGCAAGATGTTTCTTGTTTCTTGAAGTAGGATTGTATTGCTATAGACTTCCCTCTTAGAACTGCTTTTTCTGCATCTGATAGGTTTTGGGTCATCATGTTTTCATTGTTGTTTGTTTCTAGGTGTTTTTTGATATCCTCTTTAATTTCTTCAGTGATCTCTTTGTTATTTAGTAATGTATTGTTTAGCCTCCATGTGTTTGTATTTTTTACAGTTTCTTTCCTGTAATTGATATCTTGTCCCATAGCGTTGTGGTTGGAAATGACACTTGACCTGATTTCAATTTTCTTAAATTTACTGAGGATTGATTTGCGGCCCAAGATATGATCTATCTTGTAGAATGTTCCATGAACATGTGAGAAGAAAGTGTATTCTGTTGCTTTTGGATGGAATGTGATATAAGCATCAATTAAGTCCATTTGGTCTAATGTGTCATTTAAAACTTGTATTTCCCTATCTATTTTCATTTTGGTTGATTGTCCATTGGTGATAAATGGGGTGTTAAAGTCCCCTACTAAGATTATGTTACTGTCGATTTCCCCTTTTATGGCTGTTAGCATTTGCCTTATGTGTTGAGGTTTTCTATGTTGGGTGCATAAATATATACAGTTGATCAATCTTCTTCTTGGATTGATCCCTTGATCACTATGTAGAGTCCTTCTTTTTCTCTTGTAATAATTTTTATTTTAAAGTGTATTTTCTCTGATATGAGTATTGGTACTCCAGCTTTCTATTGATTTCCATTTGCATGGAATATATTTTTCCATCCCCTCACTTTCATTCTGTGTGTGTCCCTAGGTCTGAAGTGGGTCTCCTGTAGACAGCATATATATGGGTCTTATTTTTGTATACATTCAGTCGGTCTGTGTCTTTTGGTTGGATCATTTAATCCATTTACATATACGGTAATTATTGATATGTATGTTTCTATTACCAATTTCTTAATTTTGGGGTTTTGTCTTTGTAGGTCTTTTCCTTCTCTTATTTTTCCTGCCTAGAGAAGTTCCTTTAGCATTCATTGTAAAGCTGGTTTGGTGGTGCTCAATTCTCTTAACTTTTGCTTGTCTGTAAAGTTTTTAATTTCTCCATTGAATCTGATTGAGATCCTTGCTGGGTAGAGTAGTCTTGGTTGTAAGTTTTTTCCTTTCATCACTGTAAATATGTTCTGTCACTCTCGTCTGGCTTGCAGAGTTTCTGCTGAAAGATCACCTGTTAACCTTATTGGGATTCTTTTGTATGTTATTTGTTGCTTTTCCCTTGCTGCTTTTAATATTTTTTCTTTGTATTTGATTTTTGATAGTTTTATTAATATATGTCATGGCATATTCCTCCTTGGATTTATCCTGTATGGGACTCTGTGCTTCCTGGACTTTATTTACTATTTCCTTTCTCGTGTTTTGGAAGTTTTCCACTATAATCTCTTTAAACATTTTCTGAGTCCCTTTCTTTTTCTCTTCATCTTCTGGGACCCCTGTAATTTGAATGTTGGTGCATTTAATATTGTCCCAGTGGTCTCTGAGACTGTCCTTGATTATTTTCATTCTTTTTTCTTTATTCTGCTCTGTGGTAGTTATTTCCACTATTCTCTCTTCCAGGTCACTTATCCGTTCTTCTGCCTCAGTTATTCTGCTATTGATTCCTTCTAGAGTGTTTTAATTTCATTTATTGTGTTGTTCATCATTTTTTTTTGCTCTTTAGTTCTTCCAGGTCCTTGTTAAACGTTTCTTGTATTTTCTCCATTCTATTTCCAAGATTTTGGATCATCTTTACTATCATTACTCTGCATTCCTTTTTCAGGTAGATTGCCTGTTTTGTATTCATTTGTTTGTTCTGGTGAGCTTTTACCTTGTTCTTTCATCTGCTGCATATTTCTTGGTCTTCTCATTTTATTTAACTACTGTGTTTGTGATCTCCTTTTTGTAGGCTGCAGGTTTGTAGTTCCTTTTAGGTTTTGGTGTCTGCCTCCAGTGGGTGAGGTTGTTTCATTAGCTTGTGTAGGCTTCCTGGTAGAGGGATTGGTGCCTGTGATCTGGTTGATGGGGCTGGATCTTTTCTTTCTGGTTGGTAGGGCCATGTCCATTGGTTTGTTTTGGGGTGTCTGCGAATTTAGTATGATTTTAGACAGGCTGTCTGCTAATGGGTGGGGTTGTGTTCCTGTTGTGCTAGTTTTTTGGCATGGGGCATCAAGCACTGGAGATTGTTGACAATTGGGTGGAGCTGTGTCTTAGTGTCTAGATGGAGATCCCTGGGAGATGTCTCCCCAGTTGATATTATGTTGGGCTGGAAGGTCTCTGGTTGTTCAATATCCTGGATTTGACACTCCAACCTCAGAGGCTCAGGCCTGACACCTGGCCGTAGTACCAAGACCCTGCCAGCCACAGGGCTCAGAAGTAAAGGAAGAAAAAAAAGGAAAAGAAAACAAACAGAAAAAGAACAGATAGAATCCCAAACCAAATGGTAAAAGCAAAATTAAACAGACAAAATCACACAAAGAAACATACATACACCCACTCATACAAAGAAAACAAACAAAGAAAAACAAACAAAAAATGAACAGTCAAAACCTAGGACAAATGGTAAGAGCAAACATAAACAGACAAAATCACACAAAGAAACATACACATGCACACTCACAAAAAGAGAGAAAAAAAAAACTTAAAACGATAAAATAGTAAAAATAATAATAAATTTTTTAAGATAAATAAATAAATAAAGGAAGAAAGCACCCAAACCAATAAACAAATCCACCAATGATAACAAGCACTAAAAACTAAACTAACATAAACATAAAAATCAGAAACAAATCAGTTTCAGAAAGCAAACCCCAAGTCTACAGTTGCTCCCAAAGTCCACTGCCTCAATTTTGGGAATATTTCTTGTCTGTTCAAGTATTCCACAGATGCAGCGTTCATCAATTTGATTGTCGGGATTTAATCTGATGCTCCTGAGCCTGCTGGGAGAAATTTCCCTTTCTCTTCTTTGTTCGCCCAGCTCCTGGGGTCAGCTTTGGTTTTGGCCCACCCTCTGCATGTAGGGAACCCTCAAGTATCTGATCCCTGCCCAGACAATAGGAGGTTAAAGTAGAAGCTGAATAGGGCTGTCTTGCTCCCTCAGTCTGGGGAGAGGGAGAGGTATGGTAGTCATAATTAGAATGTGGGTCGAGCCTGTGATGGCAGAGGCTGATGTGACATTACAACAGACTGAGGTGCTCCATGTTTTCTCCTGGGGAAGTTGTCCCTGGATATCAGGGCCCTGGCAGTGGTGTGCTGCACCTGCGCTTGCACATAGGAATCTTGGTGGCAGCACCAGCAGTGTTAGTGGTTCATGTCCACCTTGGGGATCCAAGCTGATAGCCGCAGCGTGTGCCCGTCTCTGGAGCTTATTTAGGTGGCATTCTGCCATCTGTGGGCACATGGAGCAGGGATCCCCTCTCCTTGGGCACCCTGAAACAATGGTCTGTTTCCTCTTAGGCAGGTCCAGAATTTTTCCCTGACTCCCTCCAGGCTAGTTGTGGTGCACTAGCCCCCTTCAGGCTGTCTTCACACAGCCAATTCCAGTCCTCTCCCTGGGGTCTGACCTCTGAAGTCCAAGCCTCAGCTCCCAGCTCCCACCCCTCCCAGTGGGTTAACAGACAAGTGTCTCAGATTAGTTAGTGCTGGTCAGCACTGATCCTCTGTGAGGGAATCTCTCTGCCTTGCCCTCTGCATCCCTGTATCTGTGCTCTCCTCTGTGGCTTTGAAGCTTCCTCCCTCCTCACCCCCATCTCCACCAGTGAAGGGTCTTCCTAGTGTGTGGAAACTTTTCCTCCTTCTCAACTCCCTCCCAGAGGTGCAGGTCTTGCCCCTATTCTTTTGTCTCTGTTTTTCCTTTTTTCTTTTCCCCTACCCAGGTACATGGGGATTTTCTTACCTTTTGGGAAGTCTGAGGTCTTCTGCCAGCATTCAGTATGTGTTCTGTAGGAGTTGTTCCACATGTAGATGTATTTTTGATGTATTTGTGGGGAGGAAGGTGATCTCCACATCTTATTCCTCTGTCATCTTGAAGGTCTCCCTAAACACATCCTTTATTAAATAATTTCTGCTCTTGGGAGACTACAACTCCATAGTCTCTTGGTTTCTTCTATTTAACCACCAGCTCTTTCTCATTCTTCTCTTACAGTAGTTTCCCCTTCACTTATCCTCTTAATGTTTTAATGTTCCAGGCTCAGTCCTCTGTCTTCTTCATCTCAACTCCTGCATTCTCTCTCTAGGTGACTTCACTCAGTCTCATGAATTTATACATCAGTCTCATGAATTTATACCTCATTTATATGCACACATTTGTTTTTCTCGCTCTGCCTTCTCCCCAATGTATTCAATAGCCAGATGTCTATCCAGCATCTTACACTTGATACATACAAAATGGACTTTTTAACTTGCTTCCATAGCCATCATACTGAAAACCTCACTCTTGCATCTCCCTTAGTCATTTTCATTTCACTACATGGCATCATCATTCATATAATTTCTCAAGTCACATAGTTAGAAGTCATCAATGATACCATTCTCTCTCCATTACAGTCAATCCAGCAGTATATCAACTAACTTCATTTTCATAATATATTCTGAATCAGAACATTCCCTTGCATTTCCACTACTCCCCACTCACTTCTCTACATACCTAGTACCACCAGAATGGCCCAATCAGCCATTATCTCTAGCTTAGATTGTTGCAATAGCTTCTTTACTGTCCTCTCTGCTTCAACACTTAGCCCCTTCACTCCAATTCTCCACCCATTCTCTAGGATGACTTTTAAAAATGTAAAGCATATCATTTTTTATTTCTCCTTAATCTTTTCTACTTCCATCCATTCTCCCTTTTATCACATTTAATATTAAATATAAATGTTTTCTCTTTATTTAAAAGATTCTAAAATATCAAGTTGTATCTGACTTCTGCTCACCTCTTATAAGAACACTTGTGATTACATTGGGCCTGCCCATATAATTCAGGATAATCTCCACATCTCAAGATTCTCCATTTAATCACATCACAGGTTCTGGGGGCTAGGACATGAATATCTTTGAGGGGCTATATTCATCTTACCACAAATCACTACCTTCATCTCTGAGAAAGGGATTTCCCCACTCAATTTTGCACTTCTTCATGTTGCTCAACACATACTAACCACACTCCTTTGTTTATATTCTGGTCACACTCATTCCCCACTGTGTCTTTGTACTTTTCAATTTTCAATTATTCTTTGTTACTTCTCAACATTCAGGTCTCAGGTAAAATGTTCCTTCTTTGGGAAAACTTCTCTGACTCTCTACAATTTCCTGGGAATCTAAAAGAGCCATTGCCTCTAGTCATTCTCTACTATTACTCTACTTTCTTTACTATATAACACATACCATTCTAAAAGTATTGGATGTGTTTATTTTTAAAGTTTACTCTTTATTTGCCTTACCAGAGAGCTGGGACTTTCCTGTCTAGTTCATGTCACTGTATCCCTAATTCCGGGAAAATTTCCTTTAATCATTGTAAATGTTTAGCAAATATGTCTAAATAAAGTAAATAAATAAATGAATAAACAATACCCCAAAATGGATGCATTGGGTATGTTTAAAGTGTCATCTGATGTTCATCAGTTACATTCTGTGAAATCTGTCTTAATTCCTGTTTTCACACTGTTTCCCTGTTTGGAAAGCACTCCATCACCCTCCGCAACTATTCAAATACTACCGATTCTTGATGGTCCAATAAATTCAATCCCAAACACCTATCCTTCCATTAGAAACTTCTGTGACCAATCACACTTATCTGCCTCTGAAATGCTAGGAAACAATGCTAACACTCCTTTAGTATTTTTTATTATTAACTTGAGTCATCATTAACTGATCATTCATTCAACAAATATTGACAAACCATCTAATGTGTAAGATAATAATTAATAACTCGGTCCCTCTTTAGATTCTAAATTTCCTTAAGGAAAGGATTATGTCTTGTTACTGACTGTCTACTTTTGCATTAATGTTACAAACAGAAGCAATACGCAAAATAAAGCAATCCGATGGTTAATTTAATGAAGTGAGTGTATTGATATGACTCAGAATAAGGATTTATTAAATGACTTATAATTTATTGGTTGAACATGAAGACACTCCAAGGAAAACCTGAAAATATTATATTTATAAGAGTCTATGAGTATCAGTTGAAGGAAAATAGGTTTTCTTTTTCCCTGAAGCAAACATGTCATTGTTAATTTTTTTTCAAAAAAATAAAATAAAATTGTGGCAATAATGCAGAAATAAAATACACACATTCTAATTTTTTTTCTACTCATTAATTTATGTGGAAACCAGACAGATATCATAACTGGTGAAAAGAGAACGCAAAAAACTTATATATTTATAGATCAAGAATATGTGTAAATGGAGGAAAACCTGGAAAGGGAATTTGGGAAGAGTCAATTAAATCTTTACCAGACAAGACAGAATTTGCATGTCTATGGATAATAATTATTTTTGCATTACTATAATATATTAGCCTTCACCTCTTGAAGAGAGCAGTATAAGAGAATCTGTGAATATATTTTTAAATCACCACATTAACTGAATGTGAGAACCTTTTATTTTAATTGAAGTTTTTAGTCAATTTAGTTAAACATGTTTTATTTGGTCATACTTTCTCATCTTAATTCTTTCTGGTTTACTTGTTTCTCTGTTCTCTTCTACCTGGATATATTTTCTCCAGTCTTTTACTATAAGGACAAGGTATACTTCTTTAATTTCCTCTTGTGATTTGTATGGTGTGTAACCTATTTTAAATCTTACCATGGTAACTTTTACTTTATTACCTGATCATTTCATTTTGTAATCATTTCATCAAGACTAAAATATGAACTTTTCACTCTGTTCAATGTAAAATAATAAAAACTATTTATATTTTGTCCCATTTCTGCTTTTCTCATTTCCCCATTATTGTTTTTCTAAAGCATTTTTTTCTGAATATATGATTTTTGTTTGAATCTTGACTATCATCTTTATCAAAATTTTACTGAATATTTTCACAGGCCAAATTAATTTTTTTTCACTAATTAAATTGTAAGCATTTATTTAGTTCTATTATTTACTCTGTTCAATGTAAAATAAAAACTATTTATATTTTGTCCCATTTCTGCTTTTCTCATTTCCCCATTATTGTTTTTCTAAAGCATTTTTTTCTGAATATATGATTTTTGTTTGAATCTTGACTATCATCTTTATCAAAATTTTACTGAATATTTTCACAGGCCAAATTAATTTTTTTTCACTAATTAAATTGTAAGCATTTATTTAGTTCTATTATTTTCCAAAATCAGAAGAGATTAATTTGTTTAGAATTTCCTTAAAAAAGTTATTAGACTCTGTTCCAATACACACCGGGCAGTACACTATAAGCATGGTCAATAAATAAATTTATTGGTACATTTTTTTGCCCTCATATTTGGTAAATCTTTTGTATTTTCTTTATACTCCATTTTAATAAGGTAAGAATGAAGCTATTTCAGGGAGAAAGCCCTCCTTTCCACTTCCCTTACTGGAATGAGCATTTGCTGGATGTACCAGCACATTATCTCTTTAGTGTACTTCTTTTCAAAGTAGTTAAAACCAAGGGGACTGAAGAGTCAAAGGAAATGATCCATGCCAGGTGCTGTAAAATTATGTCAATATCTGTTATTTATTTTTATTTCACTGGATTCCTGATTTCCATTGAAATGCATTTGGTCTCTGAGGTCTTTCAATCTGGTTCTATGAGCTTTATACCTAGATGAATACCTTCATGTTTCAGAAATTATGAAAGCTAAAAAAAAAAACAAAATTAAACCACAGCAATTACATTAAAACTCAGGGCAGCATGGTGACAGACATCTATCCTCAATTGTACATAATACCCAGGGATGCACTCAACTTTTCTTCCATTTTAATTTAATTCCACTTGGAGAAGAGAGGACCAGAAATCTGAATTATCCTACTCACTTTTTATGATTTCTCAAGCTGTTGAACCTTGGTTTCAAGATGCATTTAAACAAAGCAGAAGGGATAATTACATCCCTTCTTAAATGTGTGCTTCCATAAAAGCTTGGCCTTATTTTGCTACACAATTATATGACACGTTATGTTGTAGCAGCAACTCATTTTTTCTTACCTTGGTCACAGGCTGCTCAAAATCAGTTTCCATTTATTTCTTAAATTCATCAACACCTCATCAGGTTTTTGTTTTTTTTTGTTTTTTGGCAATCTTGAGAAAGAAAAATGGAACTGGAGGAATCAGGCTCCTTGACTTCAGACTGTACTACAAGCCTACAGTAATCGAGACAGTATGGTACTGGCACAAAAATAGAAATATAGATCAATGGAACAGGATAGAAAGCCCAGAGATAAACCCACACACATATGGTCACATTATCTTTGATAAAGGAGGCAAGAATATACAATGGAAAAAGACAGCCTCTTCAATAAGTGGTGCTGGAAAAACTGGACAGCTACATGTAAAAGAATGAAATTGGAACACTCCCTAACACCATACACAAAAATAAACTCAAAATGGATTAAAGACCTAAATTTAAGGCCAGATGCTATCAAACTCTTAGAGGAAAACATAGGCAGAACCCTCCATGACATAAATCATCTAGTTTTTATATTCATAGCATCACTGGGATATAGCACCATGCTTAGTATGTTGATGTAACCCATGATTTTACATCAAAACATATATCTAATCACCTCATTTTTAGTTCAAAAAAATGAATGTCAGATGCATTAGGTGATATCCTACTGGTTTGCCCTTATTTCCAGTCTCCAGAGAATGGATATCATGGAGAATTAATATGCTGCAATGGCTTCCAGCTCCGTTTTTGCCTCAAAGTTTTTTTATTTTATTAGTGCAATAATAGCATTCATGGTTTTATATAGTATTAGATTATAACTGAACATTAACAGTATTGCCAGCTTGATACTTAAGCTTACTTTTTCTATTATTTTTAACAAAGAGTGTCAGTCTCAATTAATATTTTTGATAATTGATGATGTATTATAAGTAGTTCTCTATAAGCAAAAAGCACTAAAGATAGTCATATATAGTTGGGTAAGCAGATCTATCTAATTCCTTAAAGATTTATTTTAAATATTTATTTATTTATTTGGTTGTGTCAGCGGCACACAGGATCTTTTGTTGTGGCATGCGGGCTTATCTCTAGTTGCGGTGTGCAGGTTTTAGAGCACATGGGCTTAGTTGCCCACTGCATGTAGGATCTTAGTTCCCCAGCTAGATATCGATCCTGCATGCCCTGCATTGGAAGGCAGATTCTTAACCACTGAACCACCAGGGAAGTCTCATAATTCCTTAAAGATTAACATATCTAAAACATAGTCCATTGTTTTTATGACAAATTTCTTCCAGTGATTCTGCCTCCCAGTAACTAAGTCTAAAAAGGAAGCCATGATTTGCCCTAGATTTCTGTTTTGCTTTTACTCTCACTCCTATGGAGGTCTGAAGCAATCTTTAAATTCTCCGGTCTCCTCCAATCCGACTGAATTAACTATAGCCGTGGCCCTGATCTGGCCTTCAGTATTGTCTTTTCTAATTTGAGGCAGCAGGAAGTTAGAGAGCCTAGAGAAAGAATGTTAAATGAGAAGAAAGTGAGTCCCAAGATGAAGACCTGAGAAATGCCAATATTGAGAGGCCAGGTAGGAAGCCTGACTACCCAACAGAGTTTGAGAGAGAGGCCATGTAAGATGAGAACTTTAAAAGCATCAATTAAACTTAGTAACAATTAAAAAGCAATTTCATTGTTTTAGCATGAACAAAAGCCTGATTTAAATAGAATGAGAACAAGAGAAGTAGAGTATGTTAAGTTTCCTTAGTTTTTTTTCTTTGCTTAAGACATTCTACTAAAGGGCAAGAGAACTGTGAGATGTGTACCTGGAAAAGCATGTGGGATTCAGAAGATTTTCTTGTTGTAGTTGCCATTGTTGCTAAAATGAGCACTATTAAAACGTGCCAAGGAGATAGAGAAGTTGAAGATTCAGATCTCAGAGTGGGTATACTGATGTTTTGGAATTCCTGAAAAAGCAGAAAGTTGATAGATTGGCCTTTCACAGAGAGGTTACTAAAATTGGAGGAAGGAAAAAGGATAGTTGCACATAAAAATTAAATTTTAGTTGGGTTGGTTGGCATCTGAGCAAGTTCTACCTGATATTACTTATTTTCTCAATTGAAGGTTTAATGGCAGTGGTAGGCTGAGAATAGCAATCTAGAAAGTGAATCACAGTTTTGAGAGTGGAAAATTATGAAAGTATCACTGTCAGGTGGCAAAGTCTTTGATTTTCAATTTTACCCATTATTTTCTTGAAATATTAATATCATTAATGTTGTGAAGTGATATCTATCAATGTTGAAGTACCTCACCTATCAACAGAATGTTAAGATACAGTTTGCTTGTTGCTTTGCTTTCCAGGCCCAATTGGTCAGTTTTTACTTTAATTACAGAATGTTTTGTTGTTCTTTCTTAGTTTCCGTAGCTCTGTTTTGCTACATTGAGGATGACATTTGATTTGCTATTTATGCCTTTTGATTTGGGATGTATACATACTATTTTTATAACCTCAAGCAAATAATGTAACTTTTCTGTGATTCAGCTTTCTCATTTGTATAATAAAGAAAATATTACTATCTACCTCAGCTGGATTTATTGAATGAAGATTCAATGAAGTAATGCACATATGGTATGAGACAGCAATAAATACTGGCTATTATTATTGCTGATTACCTTTATTCCCAAATTATAAAGTAATGTGTTTAGCTTTATTTTAGTCTATAAAAGAAGACTAATAATTTTATTTTATCAATTTTTGATAAAATAATATGGAATTTTAAACAGAATATTATTACAGTTTTTGTATTTCCAAAACTGTTCTATTATTTGCTCTGTTTCATAACCATGTCAACAATTATTTAGGACAACATTATTTTTACTTGTTTCACTAATATTTAATGTATATGCCTTCTCATCTTTTAATTTTATGTAGTGTATGTGATTTTTGTCTCTTTATTTTTTTGGTGGGGTGGGGATTAGCCAGTTTTTTAAAAATCATAGTCTTAGGAAACATATGTGAACAATAATCTGTCTGGTAGAGGGCTGTCTGCAGGTGTGGGTGTGGTGATACATGAGTGAACTTTCATGTTCAAGGCTATCTCCTTGATGACCTTAAATATTAATTGAATGGGGCACATTTGGAACGTATCAGTGTTTTATTTGTGAGGAACTGAGAAAGGGAAGATTGGTTACCACTTTCCTTTCACTCTACATTTTACAACTTAGCATTTGCTCATTCTAGCTGAGGAATTTGAGAGACTGTTTTAGTTCAGACTTTGTGTTCAGTAATACGATGGGTTGTGGCTCTGAGGAGATAGTAGTTTTCATGTATTTTTTTCTGAGTTTTTAAAGCAGAAATTTGATATTATATGAGGTTATGTCCTAGTAAGTAAATTCTACTGTACTTTTCACTTACTAAAGGAACACAACAAATCAATAAAGTACTATGTTTTTAACATAAGTTTAAAGAAAACATTTCCATTAAAAAGTTAATTTACTATTTGTCTTATTATTTTTTAAATTGAAAAGTATCTTTAGGGGTCATGAAATATGTCATCAGCTTAAATATATATTACAAAGGATAATGCACTGTAGCTTTTATTTTTTCCTTTCCTTGACCAAAGGCTACAAACCACAATGTCCATGCTTCTATTGCTATCTGTATCCTTAACTTTTTAAAGAACTTGCTCTGGATTTTCATTCATTCAGAGTTTAAGAGAGCATAAACCCTGTAGTGTTATGTCCAACCTGATTATATTTTATGTATGATGATATGCTCTATTATAAATATGATAACTCTTTTTCTCTGCAGAGGAAAACCAATCCTTTCACATGAAAGGTATAAACATGGAATATGTGAAGCAAGATTATGTTACTTTGAAGCCCAGATTTATTAATGCAAATTTGATAAGATTATTAAAAATGTCTCTTGTTCAAAGAGTATTTAAGTATACAATAGTATTTTAAAGCACTTTGCATTTTAAAATGACACTAAAGGAGGTTTTCCAAGAACGTTTCTGAGGACTTGAGTAGATATGTTATGGGCATAGCCTTACTCTCTGGCTACAATTCTACCTGCTCCCTAGAACTCCTAGTGTCAAGAATGGAATAACAAAATGGGATTTCATAAACTTACTAGCTGTGCAACCTTGGATAAGTTACTTAAACTCTTCCATTCTTGTGAGAATTAAACAAGGTATTACTCATTCCTTTCCCAACATTGTAATTTGATAAATGTTAGTTAATTGCTCCTTCTTCTACATCCTGACCCCAACTCCATTTTACATGGTCTCAATCCCCATGTCTTTTATTTGTATAATAATCATGTCGACTTTGGTTCATTTATATAACCTCCAACTCAGCAACAACCTAACCTGAACTTCCAATCTGATCCCATATTACCCATGAAATATCATTGCCCACTATACATCAGAAAGAATTAATGGGCTATTGATACTGCTTGCTCATTTATGCTAGAAACAACCATGCCTACTGCTGACACTCACCATTGCTTTCAGCCTGTTCCCTCCCTTTCGAATTCTCTTCCTTTCTCCCTCTCATTCTCAAATGAATTTTAATAGTGGGGGAGGCTCTACATTTGTAGGGACAAGGGTATCTGAGAACTGCACTTTCTGCTCTGTTTTGTTGTGAACTTATAACTTCTTTAAAACATACACTCTATTTTTAATGTCCAAGTGAAATAAAGAGAAACAAAAAAGGTATATGAACAAAAAATATTTATTGCATATATACCTATTATAAAAATGTATTATCAGTTTCTGTGCTGAGTACTAGGGATACAATGATAAATATTCACATGTGTGTGAGAATATGAAGAAATGTTTAAAAGATTAATCCCATGTAACTAAAACAAAATCTATAGTCAGTTTTCTAGGTTTCATTTGTGAGATGAAGGGAATGTCCATTTTTAATTCCATATCATCACACACTCTAACTAAGGCCTAAAATTCTACAATTAATGATTCACCTGAAATAAACATTTTCCTCTCTATAGAATAATAATAAAAACAGACACGCATAAATCCCATTGATAAATATGAAATATTAGGGAAGCATACATACTAAATGTCTCTAATCTCACTGAATCATGATTATGTATGTATCTGCCTCACTTGCTAGGCTGTGCTATTTTCCACGATGCCCCTGTTTAGCATAAAATTGCTACTCCATAAATGTCTGCCAAATGGAATTGCATTAAGTAATAAGTCAAAGCATTAGGTGATTTATTGTGTGCTCTGTTATTTGGTTTACGAGATGCTTTTCTCTATGACAGGTAGGGTCAAATTGGCAGCCAGAAATCACTAAGTGCCCTGGGGTGAGGAATTTTCTGCTGAAATTTGAGAAAAATGAAGCAGGAAAGAAGAAGAGGGAAGAGTTGTTTTCAAGGACACGTTTGACCCACTTTATACTTCCACCTGCCACTAACTCACACCATAAAAACCACTTGGTATTGAGCATATTTTCATGTGCCTCTTGGCCATCTGTATGTGTTTTTTGGAGAAAAGTCTGTTTAGGTCTTCTGAATCACTTTGCTGTACACTTGAAACTAACACAACATTATTAATCAAATATGCTCCAATATAAAATAAAAATTAAAAAAGAAAAACACTTGGTGATGTCAACACCAGATGTTTCCTACACGTGACTTAGAGACAGTGTACATTAGAGGGATTGTTTATTCCTCATTTGTGTTTTATTTACATGGTAAATATACTATTTTTTTCAACCTAGGATCTATGGATAGGTCCTGGAATTTGTTAATATTCTTATAATTGGTGAGAGAGTATTCTCTCACAATATTCTCATTATTTGTGGAGAAACATATATGAATTAATTGGGTAGTGGAAGTGTTACCTTTTTTTATCATTGCTTGGAGATCATTTTAAAACCAGTATGAAAAAGAAATGAAATTGAGTTATTTGTAGTGAGGTGGATGGACCTAGAGTCTGTCATAGAGAGTGAAGTAAGTGGAAAGAGAAAAATAAATACCGTCTGCTAACACATATACACGGAATCTAAAAAACAAACAAACAAAAATGGTCATGAAGAACCTAGGGGCAAGACGGGAATAAAGACGCAGACCCACTAGAGAATGGACTTGAGGATATGGGGAGGGGGAAGGGTAAGATGGGACAAAGTGAGAGAGTGGCATGGACATATATACGCTACCAAATGTAGAATAGATAGCTAGTGGGAAGCAGTCCCATAGCACAGGGAGATCAGTTCCATGCTTTGTGACCACCTAGAGGGGTGGGATAGGGAGGGTGGGAGGAAGGGAGACACAAGAGAGAAGAGATATGGGGATATATGTATATGTATAACTGATTCACTTTGTTATAAAGCAGAAACTAACACACCATTGTAAAGCAGTTATACTCCAATAAAGATGTTAAAAAATAAAAAAATAAAAGAAACCAGTAAGAGTTGATGTAAAGAGTGAGCAGAAGTTGAAAAACATCCTTTTCACCAAAACCTCTGCTTGAGCTTTGACCAGAGGAATGATTTGCATTTCTTTGGATTTTTAAGCCTTTTCACTATTTTTATCATTATTATATTATTAAAAAATATATACCCATGTGAGAGGGATAAAAATAGCCAACTGGAGAGCTCCCAATGAACAAAGCTGGAACAATTTAAACAACAAAATAAACATCATAGATTGTAAGCCAAAGTGTAAAATAAATATCCATGAGTCATACCAATATTAATGCAAGATTGATTAAGAGATGAGAGGGAATAGAAAAATATCCAGTGCAGAATTCCAAATAATTTACGTAGACACTCCTCCTCAAGAAGAAAGATTATAACTTCCTATTCCTTAAGTGTTGCCATGCATAGTGATTTCCTTCTGCAAAATACAGTATAGAAAAGGGGTGGGGGCAAGGAGTAACTTTATGGTGTATAAATCCAAAAAACACTGCCTAAAACAGGGGATCAAGGTTAGCATCACCAGTGATAAGTTATGTTGATACTATGTACCCTTGATAAATTTGATGAGATTGGCACTTTCCCTCTGTGATATTCCTTTGAAAACCCCATAATTCCAGTATAATCATGGGAAAAACATGAGACAAATCCCAGTTTAGGGCATGCTACAAAATACCCTACCAGTACACCTCGAAACTGTCAAGGTCGTTAAAGACAAGAAAAGTTTGAGACATTGCTACAGCCTAGAGGAAGCTAAGGAGACGTAAAGACTAAATGTAATGCAGGGTCCTGGAACAGGAAAATGACATCAGGTAAAAAATAAGGAAATCTGAAAGGACTTTAGTGAATAATATTATTCCAATTAACTTTGACAATGTAGTACCAAGGATTCACTAATGTAAGATGTTAAGAATAGGGGAAACAGACTGTGCAGAATATGGGAACCCTCTATACTATCTTTTTGGTAAAAATTCTTCTAAATTTTTTTGTAAATCCAAAACTATTCTTTAAAAATGTTTATTTAAAAAATAACACCCCTCTCTCCTCCTCATCTGTCCCCTGCTACTGCTGCAGGGATAATAAAATCTAAAGCCTGTCAACCAAACCTAATCTGAAATTCAAAAGGAAAGAAATGTGCAAAAAGCTAACTTGGACTACTTAATTATATTTTGCTGCCTGGGATTATTTTTTCTACTGCTCACATAAATGAGTAGTTTACAGCTAAAACACATAAATTATATATTTTTAATGGAAAGAATATGAGAAATTAAAAAGAACAAAATATTAATAGATATTTTCATACTCTATGTCTTGGGGATTTCATGTCTTGAGACAGACCCAGGGCTTTCATATTCCCCTGAAATGAGGGAAAGTCAGGCAAGCCCAGGGTTGATGAAAGACATCAGATGAAATGGCTGATGAAAGATAGGACTTGTCTGACAGAAGCAAGATTATACCATTCATGATTTAAGTAAAGAAAAATAGTTCCTATAAACAATTCCCCACTGAGGTGATTTCTTGATGCACACCTTTCCACATGAAATATGTATACATATTCCTCCTTTAATGGATCTGAGTATATTTTTAGCAAAAACATATGCAAACTTTCTCTAAATCTGACCTTGGAAAAAGTCTATTTTAATGCAGAAATGCAGTAAATGCACCATTTCAGATTAAATATGTATCCCACCTTCAGCCTAGGCACAAAAAGGCTGCCTTATTGCAAAACAGCTTCTTCATGTCTCCTTCATAGGAAAGCCCTGGGGCTGGAGGCGACCCAGCTATAATTGAAAACCAATAATTACTCTGAATTAAGTATCTCTTGGTGAAACAGGCTCTTATCAAGCTTGTGCGAGCCTATTAGATCTCATTTCAATCCTAACAAGTATCCCCAGTCAATTTAAACCACAGTTTAGCAAGCTGCCTCTTTCAGGCCTTTCCAAAACTCTTTTAAGACTGGAGAATTTACTGCCGGGCCAGGCATTTGTTAACCACTGTCCGTTCTTACAGAGCATTTCATTGGTTGGCAGCCCAGAAAACACTCAATGAAGTTTTCATTCTGTCGGTCTTTCTATAGTACCAAGCATACACATAATATAATTAAATGTCAAAGAAGTTTATGTGGTATTTAAGTGATTAGAATGGATCCTAGATCTGAAAATTGGATTAGATATATGAAATGGGAGGAAGTATACATTGTTTCATTCCTCCTTCCAGACCTCAAAGACTTCTACTAACTGTGTTTATTATTCAGTTACACTATAACTGAATAATAGTGCTTTATGAAGTTCAAATAACTCCATTTATCAAAAGGAGTATAAGTTATTTTAATGTTTTATTGTTATAGAAAAAAAGGTCAGTGTTTGAAATATAATTCTTATGAAACATATTTAATATAATGGGAGTACGGAAAATGGGAGATTAACATAAGAAAAGTAAAGGAGTAAACTTATATGTAATAAAAACAATGAATAGGATCAAGGTAGAAAAACATACAGTTTTTTCTCTGTGTGTGTGTGTGTGTGTGTGTGTGTGTGATTTTTTTTCCAACTGTATCCCTGCAATTTCCTACCTTCCAGATCAAATGAAGGCTTACTTTCAACCATTGAGAATTTGGATTCTAATTCTCTGCCTCCTTTGTGTTTAGGATCAGTAAAATGAAAATGTGAGGCCTTTTTTCAACAATTAATTAAAAGAGCTAGCATGAGCCCCTTCTAAGTGTGGGGGACACAGGTCAGACACACATGAAGTCAGTTCTGTTGGTGTTCAGTTTTCTTATGTTGCTTTCTTGCATAAACACATTCATCTACCAGATATAGACATTGCAGAAAAAAAGGCAGACAACCCTAGCTAAAATGATAGCCACGAAGGAATGGATTTTCCCTTCAGGTAGAAGGGAAATAAATAAACTCACACTTAAATAAACTCACAATGTAGACATATGTGATGGTGTGGCTGTTCCCTTGGGCTTTCAGGTGGCCTGCGGCCCTCCTTTCAAGTAGTCAGTGTCCATTTGCTGCCTTTTGGAAGCCCAAGAGCCCCCAACCATTTTGTTTTGCCTTCATTTATCTTTCACTCTTCAAAATGTCTATTCACCTGTCTTTAGGGTTTCAAGCTTCTGCAAGCTGCTTTGTGACAACTATGAAATTAGATAAAATATGTGGGCTAAGGGGTTATGGAGTGCTGATGTTTGTTTTTCTTTAATAACAGATTCGTGAATACTCAAGAAAATTTCGGGTTGCTTACAAGGTGTCAGGAACTCTATTCAAGCATGTTGATAATAGCCTTTTGGATCAAAGCCATAACAGAAAGAAATGCTTCTAAATGTGGAAATTTCAAGGTCTGTGGCTGGCACATTAAAGAAAGGATGGGGCTAAGGTTGGGGTGGGATGGTTGGAAGACTTTGTCCAAATAAGAAGGACTTTACATTTCCATATCTCTCTCAAATGAATCATGTCCAAATATCTCTTGATTTATTTTCAGTTGATCTAGTTCCTCATATTTTAACGAAAGATTACAATATTACCACACTAGTGAAATAGTGCAGTATCTCTCAAAATCACCCCAAGTATTCATAAATGCTAAGAGGAGTTTGTAATATTGAATAATAACTAGAAATAAGCCTCCTGGATTTTAGTTCCTTGAGAAAACACATTCATGCCTAATCAGCATGCTTTTGTAATGTGCTTTATCCATTGATCTCAAGGCACAGTTTTTATCAAGATGCCAATAATCCTACTAAAGCAGGGACTTCAGTATTTTAGTGAAAATAATGAGAAACTCAGTAAGCAAGTTGCTGCAACAGGCTGAAAACCTGTCTTTTATATTTGGAATACAATTTCTTTAGATTTTAAGACTTTTTAGAAAAACAACCATTTATATATATATATATTTTTTTAATCATTAACCTGTACTGATAGCTCACTATGTAGCAGGCTGTTTACATAAATGATCTCAAAGCAGTTTCATTAGTAATACCTAAAATGCAAAAATAATACCTTATCTCACAAGTAAATAGAAAATATAAGAGAAAAAAATGATAAAGCTCAGCGTTCATAGGTTATAGGAATATAGGCATTCTCATACCCTATTAGTGGAATCATAAATTAGGAAAACCTGTTATTAAGAAACGTTTTGCAAAATGTTAACGTCTTTTAAATGATGTAATGTACTTCTTAGGGTTTACTGTTAAGTTATAATTAAGGATGAAAATCATTGTCTATAAGAGAAAATAAAAACTGCAGTTATAAGAAAATGGTTTAATCAATTTATGAGTGACTGTTGTGTCACTCACTTTGAAGGTGGTGGGTATATAGAAATGAACAAAAACTGACAATGTCACTATCTTCATTCAGCTTACATCCTAATGAAGGATATAGAAAGTAAGTAAAACAAGTACATAAATGTATAACATATCAGCTGGTGATAAATGCTGTGAAGAAATATAAAGCAAAATGTAGAACAGCAAGCCACAGGTGATATTTTTTATAGGTTGGTATCTGAGGTGATAACATTTGAATAGGAACTGCATGAGGTGAGAAAAGGAGCCATGAGGGTCTGGGAAAAGATCTTAAAGCCAGAGCAAATGGAAAGTGCAAAGGCTCTCAGAAGGAAGTATAGCATGTTCAAGCATCCTTAAAAAAACAGCTGTGGCTGGAGTCCAGTGAGAGAGGGGAGAAGGATAAAGATTGATCAAAGAGGAGCCACAGGATAGTCATACAGGTTCTTGTAGGCCAAGGCATGTATTTGGGGTTTTACTGCCAGTGTGATGAAGGGCACTGGTGGATTCTTAGCAGACGAGTACATGGTCTGACCTATTTAACCAATGGTAGGAGTGGTAAAGCGGAAGAGGGGAGCCTTCTGTTGTAGACTAGAAAAGGAAAAAAAAAAAAAAATTGCCTGCCTAAGGAGTTAGCAGTGGAGGGTGGGAAGTCTGTAGATTATGGATTTTTTTGAGGTAAAGTTACAAAGATGAGTGGATGTGGGTTGTGAAAGGGAAGAGTAACGGAAGAGTCCATGGTTTAGGCCTGAGCAATTGAGGTATGAAGTTGGCATAACTGACAGGGAGAGACCTTGGAAAGGAAGGTGGTTGTAGAGTAGTAACAATGAATTGCAAATATTAATGTTCATACTCTATAAGAATATGTAACAAGTTGGAAACTGTTAAAGCTATAGGATGTGGAATAAATTGTATAAAACAATATGTACAATAGGATTGCACTCGTGGGTATGTGTATAGAAAAATTACTAGTGATAAAAAGATGTTTACGTTATTTATCACTGGTTAGTACAATTACAGTTGACTGATTTTCTTCATCACTTTTTTCTCCATTTTCCAATTTTTTTTACTGTAAACATGTGTATTGAATGAAGGGGAAAATCATTTCAAATAGCTCTGAGATCATGGAGAAATATAATTGGGGTAAAATATGGCTGAGAAAGCCCAGCTGTTTGAAAATCACTTGAAACATTTAACAAACAAAACACAGCTGGTCTAGAGGACAGAGATATTATGTAATTTGAATTCTTTACTGTCTCTGCTAAAATGGGAAAGAAATGGAAGAAAACATTCTTTAAAATAAGAAGATTACCATCTATTTTCTGTGTTGAACATAAAAAAAATTCCAGCAGAAAATTCTCAGTAATACATAGCATTTTTGAGTTTCCTGACTAAATGTGTTGCAAGAAAAGTCCTGGCCATGCAACATTCCACATCACTGATGCGAATAATGGTAGATTCCAAAATCATTCTGTACCAATTCTAGAAATTTGGTAGTAGCCTTCAAAATACTGGTTTTTACTTTTCAGGAAAATAAAAAAGTGTGCCCAAATAATGTCGACAGTAATTTTGCAAATTTTCAAAAAAGGTAAAGTATGTGTACACATCAAGAGATAAAGAAAAGGACAACTCTCGGTTGGATATTAGGTGATACTTTTCTTTATGAGTTTATGTATTGTTTCTTTCAAAAACAATGTACATATATACTAGTTATGTAGACAGAAAATATTATGAAAAATCAGTGAATGTGCATTATAGGTAATTAAGAAAAATAAAGTTAGAACAAAATACCCAAATAAGTAAGAAACTATAAAAAAATGGAAAACCAAGTCTATGACATACAGAAAAAAAAATCACCATGATCAAGATTTTAGACGCCCAGAAAGAAAGCAGGCTTTGAGAATAAAGCATATTGTTTGTATCTAAGTACTCTGATAGTGGGAAGAGTCAAGGAAAGATGAACAAGTATGAAGCATAACAAGGGGAGAGCGATTTCCCTGAAACCAAATGGCATAAGCCATTCACTTCATTATATAGGACGCTGCACCCTACTTTCTTAAAAACTTGAGTGTGAATACTAACTCATACTTCCATGTTCTGTGTGAAATTCAGGAAGTTATTTAATATTGATAAAGCTTTGGTTTCTTCACTGGCAAATGAGTAATTTCTTCTAAGAGAGTATAGAATCAATGAAGACTTCTACTTTCCATCAAGATGGAGTGACAGAGATAGGTTTCCCCCTCCCACTCAGAACAAATAAAAACTCAGACAAGATATATAAAACAATGGTTTTCGAGATACTAGACATCAAGCAATGCAGGACAGTGATCCCTGAGATATGGAGACAAACAAGGTGAACCCTGTGATTGCTCTGGCTTACTGCCTTGAATGAGTTTCCAGGGCACAGTTCAGCGAGGGGGTACCCAGGGAGACCCCAGTTGACTCCCTGAATTGAGGAGCAGGGCTGAGTGTCTGTAACTACTGGCACTTACAGGAAAAAATACTAAAAAGGGGAAAGAGAGAATTCCAGAGATCTGTAGAGCGTCTCCATCAAGAATTCAGCAGAAGATTGACCATTCACAGCATCAACATTTCTACTCATAAGGCAGTTTTTCTTGCCTGGAATACTCTGTTCTCTGATAGCTGCTAGAAGACTTAGAAAAGCTTACTTTGTGCCGTCACACACACACATGCACGCACACACGCGCACACACACACACACACACGTCTTTCTTAGTATACTCTAAGTTCTTAAAGTATGGATATATGTCTTTCTACTTTGAAATCAGCCATGGTTCCTAACAAGTGTTTTGAACAGACTATATGCCAAATAAATGTTTCCTGGAGTTGAACATTAGCATTCTATGTCACTTGGCAGAATTTCTATATATTCCTGATCTCTGGGCGTTAGTATTTAATTTAATGTATAAAGTAACTTCCTTCTAGCCCAGAAAGAGGGTGTTGTTATTATGGATATTTTTTTCTTTCTGAGATGATTTAATATACATTTTTAAAATGTATATGAGACAAACTAATACTACATATAAGTGGAGTATAATATCAAAAAACACATATCTGATCTTCTTTTCTTTGTCTGCAAGTTCTTTGTTTTATGACCAGACAAACTCCCTTTTATTAAATATGGGCATTTGTATTTTATGTATTCTGCCGCCTCTAGGTTTATGTGCTTAGATAAATAAGAGCTGACTTTCTTTCTGAAATAGAACACTATAATAGAGAAAACTGGAATGTAATAAAATTTATGACCCAGATCTGATACAGAGACATGAGTGGGTGATAAGCTAAGCTAGTTAAGAAGTTTTTGTTTGGTTTTTATTTTTTTGCTTTTCCCCAAGAATTCTCTGGGATTTTAAAGTTTCATACTGGAAACTAACTTATTACAATGTTTTGACATGATTCTCTATGACAAAAGTTTTTGGCAAAATAAATAAATACAGCTCTGAAACCTGAAGTTCCTTTCCGTCTTGTATCCATAGAATGTGTAACTCTGCATAGCTGATTCTCTCACCAATTTGCATTATGGCATTTCTCCATATGAGAACATAAAAGGCACTGAAATTGTGTCTTTAGCTAATCCTGACAGTTTAAGAAAACTTTGTATACAATTCAGAAGTATCCACTGTGTCCTACTGTATTTTCCTACATGTCTGGTAGGATTGGATTTATTGCTCTATTGAATATTTCTATTGAAGTAGAGGCCCTAATTTCCTGAGCCCTTTGTCTTCTTTATGGTATCTTGGTGTCTATATGACATTCTCATTTACTTCTTTTCTAAATTTGCTGATAAATTATTTAATAATCAGCTAAGAGTCTTATATTCCAAGTTTGTAACCAAAAGTCTTTCTCTTGATTTTCTAACCTATTAAAGAACATGGATAGACTTGGGCAAGGAGCTTTGTTTCCTCAAGTAGATAATGCCTCCTAACACTGACTTCTAGAACTGTTGAAATGATTACCATAGAGGTTTAGAAGGTGTTCTGTGAAGCCCTTTCCACATATCTTAGCTGTAACAGGGTTTTGGTAAGATCCTTCCCTTGATCACTTGCAGCTCTAATGGACTCTGGTTCTATCATTCTCTGATTCCAATTTTGACTTGAGAAGAGGTAGCCCTGCATTACTTCAGGGAACTCAGCGGATGCAAGGGAATATTGATTCTGTGTCCTCTGAGGCCATCAGAGTAATAGTGAACAAATTATATCCCTGGTAAATTATCTCTTTGTCATTGTAACATCAAACTGGCTTACCAAGTAGCTGAGAAAAGAACTTTGGAGTGTTTTTTTGTTTTGTTTCGTTTTGTTTTGTTTTTTCCATATTTAGAGTGAGATAAAGAAACATGCCCTGCCATTGTAGTAGCACAGTATTTATTGATTACCATGATCCTCTCTGGGGTCCAATCAGAAGGCGTTATTGCCCAAATCAGGTTTCTAAGAAAAGAAGCACATTTAAAAATGGAAAGAGATCATGCCCTTGAGCTCTATGACATTGAAACATTTAACCATAGGCTTGGGAACCTAGAATTTGGCTATTCCAGATCAACACTCTTTCTTCATGACTGTGACTCATAATCAAGCATGAATGGTGCATGGGAACCATAAAGGAGATGTCATAAACTCCTCCTGAAATTTAAGTTCTCACTAAGCTAAAATAAATAAAAAATAAATAAAAATATTATAAAGTTAGAATGTCACTGAAGCTTAAAAACTAAATCCCATTAACTTTTAGAATTTCCCTCTTTAGTGATTTATTTAGTAACGGAGAAGCCCTTCCAAAGAAGGATTATTAGACAACTCATGTTTTTTGAGTTACTCTTTGAAGATGAGTGTTATTGGAAGAGGGAGAGGGACTAGAATGGAAGTGAGTGAGGAGGACAAGAGACTGTTGAGCTACAGGAGGGGTTTGGAAAACAGAAGCAGGAGTTTATAAAGGCAAACCTCACCTCCTTGACCACTTTTCCAGTGTCTTCCCTGCTATTTGTATTCCCTTTCATCACTACGTCTGCTAGCACGTACAGAATCTCAGTGTGAATAAAATAACAGTGAGAACCTCCTTCAAATAATTGCAGTCCAACTCCAGGCAGGTGCTCCCCATGGGGAAGAAAGTGTGAGTGGGGCATGGGTTGGAATTGATTTCTCTCATTTGTCTGTCTGGGCAATTTCTGAAGGGCACAGCCTGACAAATCCTAGGTGGTGGTTCTGCAAGTTGATAAATTAGTCAATACCCCAGGCATGCATCATCTAACAATGTCCCAAACTGAATTTGAGAACAAGTTGACATTCTTGGTCCTATACAAGGAAGATAAACAAGAAAGCTATAGGCTTATACTACATAGTTTCTTTGTTAAACAGTAACCTTATTGAAACCAGTCTGGTTATGTAGGGGTTGTTAAGATTGGCCTTGATCTTTACATGTTTTCTGTAAACTAAAACAAAATGCTGTGTCATTTTTTAAAAAAGAAAATGCATTTCTTTTAGAAGGTAAAAAGTAAACTAACTATAACAGTGTTGGGATAAAAGATTATAACATGCAATTCTTCTTTATTGCCTCTAGGTATCATGGTCTGAGGGTGGGACAAGACAGAAGGATAACCTAATTGGCTCCTCTGCCATCTCTGTCCCACCCTTCTTCTGGAATTTAAAGAAGTTAGGAATTAGGGACAAAGCTCCTATCCTTACCCCTAATGGGTCCTCAACCCTGAACTCTATGACCCCAAAGCATCTCCAGAGCATAATTTTCCATTTTTACTGAGAAGCAGCTTGTAGTAGAAAAAACACAGAATGCAGAACCAGAAAAGCAGGGTGTATTTGCTGTTTAACTTGGTATAAGAGCATTTATTTCTCTGACTCAGCTTTCTCATCTTTAAGATGTGAAAAATAAAATTTCCTTTTTAATAGTGGTTAGGGATTTAAAGGAAATATTGTATACAGAAAATATTTTTGAGACCATAAGCTCCATATACATAAAAGCATTTGGCATTATCACAGATCTTAGCATAAAAACCTATGTTTAAGAGTCCTCAACTATAATAAAACTTTTAATATTCTCTTCTTCATATGAATTCACAGGATCTTCTTTCTAAGGTTACAATGATATAATTGCATAAGAGGACATTGAACAGAGACACAGTGCTTCAAATTTGTATTATTACTTTTTTCTTATGTGATTTCCTCCTTATGTGATTTCCTTCTTATGTAATTACCCTTAAAAAAAGTTAGCCTTAAATTTTTATCTAAAGTTAACCTCGCTTTGTAAGCTTTGTTGCACTTATTTTTAAATTATGTCTTTTATGTTTCTTTACTGTGATTAATCTCAGCTACTCCTAAATCTACACAGTTAAATAGAGAACACTTAGTATTTTTGCTCACTTCCTAGTTCTAGTAAATGTGACCTTGTGTTCAAATTCCTTTTAGTTCTGATTGAGTGAAAGAGAGCTTTTTCACTCATTGCCTTTGTCCTGATTCTGTGTTTAATATTACAATGTCTGATTATAGTTATTTATCAAGGATAGCTAGGTACAATAACGTGATTGGCTAACTCCGTTTCTAAACTAACTCTCAAATGTTGCCCTAGCCCAAACCCATTTTTCTCTTGAACTTAAGGCAGAGTCAATTGCTGTTCTATCCATATTTCTACAGGAACTTACATTTACCTCAATTACATTTCTTAACACACTGTACTGGAACTATTTATTTAATTGATTATCTCACTACACTCTGACCTTCTTCAGTTCTAATCATGACTGTGCCCATCACATAGAATCAAGAATGCTAGCTCATAAAAAATAATAGAAACAAATGCAACATTTATTCACTTCTCTTTATACTAGACAAGGTTCTGGTTGTTTTTACACACATTAACTCTGTTAAAAATAATTTTTATAAGGTAAAATCATGAACCTCATACAGGCAAAATGAAGATGTGTTAAAGATTTTACTTAACTCATAATGAAGATTCTAGACAGATGTTACAACTTGTTCAAAGAAGTTAAACAAGCACAAAATTTATATAAATGACTGGTGAAATGATTTTACAAAGAGAAAGCAGCATTTTCCTTGGAGAGGAAAAGCAGTCAACTGAACCTCCATCTGAAAGACTGTCTTTGTTGTCTATAGATAAGAATCATTTTACATAGTTGTAAAATAACTCCTGTGGCATCAGGAATAGATAACCTGGAAAAGTATACTCTGGGAAATGCATAATTTTCCACTGAAACACAGACTTTTCCCTGTAACTCTTTTAATTTTCACAAAATAGGCCATCTTTGTTAAATTTAACCAAAGTACTAAATTTTCCTATTCAATCCATGAAAGATTCCTTTTTTTTTTCCTGTTCCATGTTTTTAACCCCCACTCTCTATTTTCAACTCAACACCTAATCATGAAATATTCTGTGTTGAACTCAATAGATAATGGGATTCCTACCTGTTGATCTTAAACTCTGGAATTGTTGACATTGGTGAGATTATGCAGAGCAGGCTGAATAAATCAACACAGGAATAATCCAAAGAGATAAAGATCAGCATGGGCTGAAAATTGCCAATAATGGCAAGTTATATATTGTTAGTGCAAATCAAATCTCCTTATACCAGTTGTTCACTCTTTATCTCTGGAACGATCTTTCTCTATCCAACCATCATGTTTTCCAAATCATTTTTATTTTCCACACTCCTCCCTTTTCTATTAGAGATATCATTGGCCACCTGACAGCTCACTGCTTCCTTTATAGTATGGATACTGTTTTTCCTTTCCCTGGCCACATGTCTTTCTCCAGCTGTGGATATCAAGATGGGAATTTTCCCCAGAGCACTCATATGTATTTCCCTTCCATATGCCTTTGGGGTCTCCAAGTCACCTGGCCATGGAAGGAAATAGATAAGAAGTGACAGTCAAATTGGTTTCAGGAACTTGCTGACTAGAATGGCTTCACTAGGATGCTATTAGCATGAAGAAAAAAAAAGAAAAAAGCAAGGGAAACAATATGAAAATCCTGTTCCCTCTGCATTCTTTAAGCTAGCTATTTTTATTTTGTCAATGAAGAAAATGTTGTATTCCTTTGCAGAAATCGTATAGCCTGTTGACACAAGATAAATAAATTGAAAGGGGGCCACTTAGAGAGCAGGAATCAAAGTGATAGAAACTGTCTAAATTCATCTACACCTCCCGTAGATATTTTTAAAACTAAATTACCTCTCTGCTCTGAGGTCTCTTTTTATTTTGCTCTTCTGTAGGATAGAGTGGAGAAAAGGTAAAGGAAAATTGAATCAGATAACTCCCTTAAGGATTAAAAGAGTTACATGAGAAATTTTCAAAGTTTTCATTAAATTTAATTACAACTAATTTTTATTCTTAGAATGTTATGACAATGAAACCTATGATAGAATTGAAAATATTATACAAATACTGCTAAGAAAGGGTTAGAGATGTTGGGAAACCAGGCAATCAATTTACTCATTTATAATTTGTGTTTTCTTGATTTTTTCCCCACGTGTTATAAATATTCACAATCAATATACTCTCTGCCATTTTCAGACTTATGATCTAAGGAAAATTGATCACTTGGAAAAGGTTAAGTGTAGCTTATTAATTGTTCATGTTTCATTTTGGAAAATAAGCTAGAAGCTTTCTTTATTGCTCTATGAATAGGAAAATCTTTGTACTTCTTTTCCAATCAATTATGGCAGGTTTCCCAGATGAAGTTGAATTTGAGGTGAGGGTTGAAGATATAGCTTGCCAAGATACTCATATAGCTTATGTTTTCTGGACTCACAAACTATTAAAGAGATAGGAGAATCTAGGTATCATTCAGCTAAAGTGCATATTGCTCAGAAATCAGTCAAGTGCACTGTCACTAATTAACTCTTGTTGAAGATATTTCTATTCATGGTTCATTTTTTTTCTGTTGACCAACAGGCAATATTTTTTCTTCCTCATCCAAATTTATAGATTTCTATATGGCTCGTCTTTGCATTTTAATGCCCTTCATTATAAATAAATTCAAGAACATGATTGATTCAAACCATGCTAACAGTTTAAATATAGAATTGTTAAACTTCTTGTGCATCAAAATCAATTTTATTTTCCACCAGGTATTTGCAGCAACTCAATTATATAAATCTGAGAGGGTAAAAAAATATTTTTTACTTTAATATTTTAATATATACCATAGACCATTTACTCTAGTTTTGTGTTTTTATGAACAAAGATTATTAATAATATATGTTATATGGATATAATTAAAATTATTGGTAGAAAATATAAACACTAGAAACACATTCTAAATTAAATAAAAATGGATCCTTCCGGGATTACCATACAAAAGGTGATTAGTGATGATCTGCTTCTAAAATATGAAATGGACTATTTGGTTTTCCAACCAAAATTCACCCTCATGAAATTTGGCTTTATTAGAAGTTTTCTTGAGATGCTTAAAAAATACTATTGATATTATAAAGCACATAATTAGAAATTAATCCTCTATTTTGCTTAATCCTTCAAATTATTAATTTTACCACATGCTTAACTTCAGAAAGAAAACTGTAGCCAGACATTTGAGAAAAGACTCTTCTCATTACAATACTGCTATTCAACTATTTAAAAAGTTCTTATTCTTAGATTTTATACAGACTATTCAAAATATAGACGCCAATGTAAACACAAGATCAGAATTTTCAAATAGTTGTTTATACTTTCTTACATTCTTCTTCAAGAATGCATGTAGAAAGAAATCTTTGGAGGACTAACATCTAGATAGTTTATTTTCAACTGCAGAATTAATTGAATGTTGATATAGTCATATTGTAAACAACAAGAGAACACTGCCTATAAGGGATTAGGAGGGAATAGAATACAAAGACCCAAATTGCTAAAATGCATCCTACAGTGCAGTCTGCCACTAAGTTATTGTGAACTTCTATTTGAATTGAATTAATTTTGTGCAAAATAATTGATTTCACAATTAAAGCATTTCACTACATGCTGGGCTGAGCAGTTTTCCTTAAGGCATGTTTACTTAACTGTCTTAGTATTTTATTTTTGTGAAAATGAGTAAATAAAAAATTACATGGAAAGAAATTCAGTCTTCACAAAATTACTGGCCAACACAGTTACTGGTATTTTAAGAAGTTATTCAGATGTGGAATTATGATATTAATAAGATTATGGGAAGCTCTTCATGCATGAAATGAAGAGAACATTACATTTATCATTTCAAAATCAGGAGTGCCCAATAATAAATACAACTTAAATAAATGAAATTACATAAAATAAATAATTTTTAAAAGATGGCATTTATTCATATTATGTGATTATAAAAGAAGAGCACAAAAATCAGCTTAAATTCATCATCCAGTGAAAAACACAACACTCATATATCTATGCATAGGCATATGTGCTAGATTTATTTTAATGGAAATATAGTAATTTCTGATCTCCATTTTTCATTTGACATGTATATGAAAGCTTTTTCCTGACCTTAAATATGTTTCCATTATAATCTTCAGTTTGCATAGGATTACAATGCATAAATTATTGTAGTATATGTTATTTATCTGAATAACATCTTAACTGAAGAAACTGGGATTCTTTTTCAGAAATATTAATCTAGTGGTACCTATACATCTTTTATTGTGATACATCTATAGGTGGATTTTTTTAATGTTTAATACATAAAAGGAGAAATTCTTAGCATAGCTTATTTTTAATCAGAGGACTTCAGTGTATTTTACAGGTAGTTATTCATCTTAAAAAAAATAGGATGACTTCTAAACCAGGAAAATAAATAGGCCTTTTCATCCTAAAACAAAACATTAACAAATAAATAGAAAACACATATTACACACCAACTGTATCCCAGGTATAGTGCTAGATGCCATGCCTGGGGGCTACATAGATATAAGACCAAATATCTACCCTCTAGAAATTTTATTTTTGAAGCAATCCCACAAGGTCCCTTGTATAGATAATGGGGATGGGAGTTCAGAAAAGAAAACAATACTGTTTGGGAGAAATGGGTTCTGTAAAGGAGCTAGTATTTTATGAGTTTTGAAGGACAATTTATGGAGTTGAAGAAAATATAACAATCATAGCCCATTCCACATATATTATGTTACTAATCCTTTAAAACATGGCACTGTTTTTGGAAATATTTCCTTTTATTCTCAGCCTCTTTTTGGAACTTTTGTTTTCTTCTTATTTGGTAACTCCAGTTAACTGCTTTTCATCCTGATTACCTCCATCTGGTGAGTCTTCAGCTCCCATTCTCATAGTCACATTGTGCATCAGAATCACCTGTAGGGCCTGTTCAAACACAGGTTCCTGGGCCCTGAACCCATAGGTTTGATTCAGTAGGTCTGGAGAGAGGTACAATTATTTGTGTTTCTAACAAGTTAACAGGTCATGCTGCTGCTGCTGGTCCAGACGACCACTTCTCTGGAATCTAAAAAAAAAATTGTTTCTTTTTTTTTTTTTTTTTTGATCTAGGCATGATGGAAACATTGGGGTCATCCAGTATAAATACCATCACCATTCTGGTAGATGATTGCTATGAAACAATTGATCTGATAAAGCAGTGTGTCACAAACTTGAACATGCATATGAAGCATCTAGAGGTCTTGTTGAAATGCTGACTCAGATTCACTAAGTCTTGGGTGAGATCTGAGATTTTGCATTTCCAACAAGCTCCAAGTGGTGTGGACTAGACTACTAGGAGCAAGGTGTTAAAGACATTGAATATATCACCTTAACAAAAATATTAGTGTTTTCTTCAGTAACAAATGAATTTCTTTTAAGGGACATCTCAAATTCCAAATTCATGTAATTAATTTCACCACTTCAGTTATATTATCACTGTCAACTACTCCCAACAGAAAAAAAAATTTTTGTATTCACAGAAAACATAAAATAAGTCAAAGTGAACCTTAAATATCTTCTAAATTAACCCCTTCATTTTACTTATCAGTATTTTTTTTTCTGGTCCCACATCTGATTGGGAATAAGAAGAACATGGTAGAATCATTTGAGAAAAATATTTTTGTTTTTTTCAGGGTACATTTAGTCATTTTAATGAAGAGGAGTTCCTTAAGTAGCAATGACAGTTTATGAAACCAAGGTAGCAGAATGATCCTTCAAGTCTAATGGAGAAGTTAATGACCCTCACCTGCCTTTTTTTATGGAAATTAATTGAAATACATACTTTATAGCCTCACTGTGCCTGAAACTAGTTGGTGATTATGAGCAGCCCTCAAAGAAACATGAGTCATTTCTTAAGCAGTGCCACAGGATACTTCATTTGATATCTCTGTTCAGACCTCTTTATAACATTAACTAGAGTGCTGTACACGTCAAAAGAAGACATTTCTCTGTGTCAGTTTCATGTGAATTTCAATATAGTCTGTCCCCAGCACATTCTATTCCCTGCAAAGAATGAAAAAGGCAATTAATCTCTCCCAATTCTTCAGTTATCCTGGATAGTTTTAGGCAGGAGGAATCACATCCTGATTTCAGTTAAATTTCTGAAATGCCAATAGAATGCTTTGTTTTTGACTTGTGAGATGGTTGTTTACAGAGAAAACTGCCATGAGAAATAGAGTGCTTTGTTTTCTTATTTCTGAGGATTTACTTTTGTCCATAAAGAAGACAGAGTTAGAAGAGCACTTTGCATTTACAAGCATAAACTTCCAGTCTTAACTCTTTCTATATGGAAGTTTAGGACAAGCATGTTGTACATTGCTCTCAATTAGTCATAGAAATCCCTAGGAAAAAATAACATGTATATCTTCAGAAAGAGTATTTAAACCTCTTTTAGAATAACACCAATTCTTTGCATACTATAAATTCTCAGTTGACCTAGTAAAAAGCCAGTATTTCCTCTAAGACAAAATCTTATTTCATTCATCCACCAATGCATCCATTTATCAAAGTGTCAGGCCAACTCAGCTTTTGGTGTTAAGTACTGTACATATTTGTTGTAAAAAATGGATAGAATACGTTACACATTTAGGATTATTGCATGTAAAACAACGAGTATACATTTTCCCTTACCGTCATAATTCCTTAGAGAATGAATCAATTTGTCCACTTTTAAAACGTATTTTCAAAGAAACTATTACTTTTAAATATAAGCATTTCATATTTTCAAACCAAAGCCCTTATAAAAAAAAAACTATTCCTTTAAAAAAATCTTCATATTTCTATATAATATGAATATAAATTAAAACCTGCTTTTTCTGTGTTTTTAAAGTATAGGCTTTAAGATTCAATTGATTACATAACCAAAATTCTTTATGAAATTGGCTATATTGTTGCTTCAAGACACTAGCACTTGGAAAAATAAAGTTTGATTTTATATTTAACATTTCATTAAATCCCACAAAGAGCCTTAATTAATATTTCATACATTCTTTCTGCTCCTGATGGTTTGAATGCCATTCTAAGAAATGAATGTAGTTTATTTTAAAATTTAGTTTCCAGAGAAAGACCAAGTTTTATTAAAATAAGCAAGGTAATGGGAGGGAAGTGTGGAAATGGAGAGGCATGCAAGAATAAAGGGAAAAGAGAAAAAAAAGGAAATGAGAAGAAAGATAGGAGGCAAGAAGAAGGTAAAGAGAGAGAAGTAAAGGAAAGAGAAACAAAGGCAATGCAGAGTGGAGTATAGAATGCCACCAAGAGTTGCCCTGGATGCTTCTCTGAAAATTTCTTTGTGATTATTTGAATGATTCACTAGCACCAAGTATAGCTTCTTGTGTTATAGATATTATACAGGTTTTTTTGTTTTGTTTTTGTTTTTCTGAAGACAGAGTGCACTGCTTGAGGTAGTAAACACCCAGGCTTGAGAGCCATTTTCAGTATGTGACCTTGTTCAAGTCAGTTCACCTATGTGCCTCAGTTTTACCATCTTTTAAATGAAAATCACATTAGCACCCAAATCATAGAACTCTTGTGAACATTGAGTTGATCACATCAAGCACTTATAAAGGTGGGTGGCCTAGAGACATCACTCAATAACTCTTAGCAATTAGTACTGGTGGAAGTTTCTAATTTAAGCAAAATGAACACGATGTTAAATATTCATATCAATTGCTACATGTAAATCTAAAATTCCATGTCACTTAGAATCTCAGAAAGAAACATTGCACACTTAAAAGTTTTAATCAAAGAGAGTTTAGCGAAGGGAATTGTATAGAAATGAGAGCAGCGTTAAGGGGAGATCTGCAAAGCGTGGTGAAAAATTCAAACAGAAAAAGCTGGAAGCTGCTCCTGACCTCCTACTCCCAAGGCCTGAAGGAGAAGAGGGAAGATACAGTGTGATCAGATCTAAGTAGGCACTGTAGTTGTGAAAAAGGGTTCATTTAAAAAGAGCTGTAACTACAGCATGGGATGCCTTGACAGTGGTACTTCAACATTAAATCAGATGATCCTCTGTTGTTGTTGTTGGGGGATGTCTTGTGAATTGTAGGATGCTTAGTAGCATCCCTGGCCTCTACAATAGATTCCAGTAATATTTCAGGCCTGACCTTTTCTTGTCTTGCATCAGTCTCAACAATAGAAATACCTCAAGATATTAACCACTAAATGTTCCTGGGGTGAGGGTGGGGGATAAAATTCCTCCAGGTTGAAAACCACTGCTGTAGAAGAACCAGACACTGCAGAACTATAGTAAGGCCAGAATGTGTGGCAAGTACTGAATACTCTGACCTACCATTCCCACCACCACTGGATACCTCTCATTACTGAAACTAATCAAAGCTGGAAAGCAAGAGAGCTTGGTGAAGCAGTCTAGTTATAAATTGAGATTCTTTGGGTATAGCAGGGTATGAAAGAGCAGAAAGAATTCTCAGGGGACAAAAGGAAAATAATCAATTTACAGTCCAAAGGCATGCATTAAATTAGAGTTACCTGGTCCCTTTTGCAGTAGTCATGACCCTTTGGTGTAACATGAAAAGACAAGGAGCACCATGATTTGTAGGCTCCTAGGAAACTGTACCGATGTCAGGTCCCCAGCTGGACACTATGAGAACTACAGCTTAGATGTATAAAAATGTCTTCAGCTTGGATTCCAAGTGAACATTAAAAATAAGGCAGAAGGAAGGGAAAAAAAATCCCCTCATATATAACGCCCTCCTACCTCTAGCTTCACTTAAATAGTACAAAGATTAACATTATATAACGGAGGAAGGGAGAAGATGTTCAAAAAAGAATACAAATCATCATGCTCCTGTTATTTCTGTCCTAAACTCATAGATATTTTTCTAGGAGAGAGATCTCAGCATCTTGTGAGAGTCAATATATTGATCTTTGCGGTCCAGCATTGAGAAATCAGATAAATACAACTAAAGCCCATGTACGCTGCTATTAAATAGCAGGATTTCACACATCTCTCTTAAAAATTTTTTTCTAGATCTCTGTAGAAGAATTAACAATACTTTCTCACAAAATGATTCATCATCTACAACCACATTTCTTCCATTACTGTGAGAACATCCAGCAATCTTCATGCAAAACCTCACCACTCCGTGGTTGACCAGGCCTATATAAGTCAGCTCAGGCTGCCATAACAAAATACCACAGGCTGGTTGACTTAAACAACAGTTCTGGAAGCTGGTAAGTCATATATGCTGGCAAGGTAGGTTTCATTCTGAGGCTCCTTCTCTTGGCTTGTAGGTGACCACCTTCTCACTGTGTGCTCACATGACCTCTTCTTTATGTGCACATGGAGCAAAAGAGAGCAAGCTTTCTGGCATCTCTTCTTATAAAGACACTAATCTTATGAAATCAGGACCCCAACCATTATAAGCTCATTTAATCTAATTAACCTTAAAATAAACTCACTATCCATCAAAGTGATGGAGGTAGGAAAGTGTATTGTCTACATACACTAGTAGCTTGTTGACCTTAGTTTAGTTAAACACAAATTTCCTGTTTCACTCAATGAAGTTCACTACATTTTTTTAAATGCTACATAATTTATAATTCTCATTAAGTGATCATCTATTTATCTGAATTGATGAGGTTTTACTACATGCTTAGCTAAAAAAATAATGGGCCTTTTCATGTTTTTAGTTAGTTAAACACAAATTACCTGTCATCCTGGAAAATGGTACTTTAGGTTGCCTAAAGAGGCCATATAAAATTGAATGTTTCCAAGAGACCATCAGGATTGCAGAGGAGTAAGACGTGGAGATCACCTTCCTCCCCACAAATACATCAGAAATACATCTACATGTGGAATAACTCCTACAGTACACCTACTGAACACTGGTAGAAGACCTAAGACTTCCCATAAGGCAAGAAACTCCACCACGTAAATGGGTAGGGCAAAAGAAAAAAAGAATAAACAGAGAAAATAGAATAGGAATGGGACCTGCACCACTGAGAGGGAACTGTGAAGGAGGAAAAATTTCCACAGACTAGGAATCACCTTCAAAGAGATGGGGGGTGGTAGGGGGGAAGCTTCAGAGCCATGGAGGAGAGCACAGCAATAGGGGTGCAGAGAGCAAAGCAGAGAGATCCCCACACAGAGGATCCCCACATAGAGGATTCCCCCCTAGCCTGAAAGGCTTGTCTGCTCACCCACCAGGGGTGTGGACTGGGAAATAAGGCTCTGGCTTCGAAGGTCAGATCCCAGGGAGCGGACTGGTGCTGGCTGAATGAACACAGACTGAAGGGGGTTAGTGCAACAGAGCTAGCCAGGGGGAAGTCCAGGAAAACGTCTGGAACTGCCTAAGAGGCAAGAGACCATTGTTTTGGGGTGCATGAGGAGAGGGGATTCAGAGCACAGCCTAAACGAGCTCCAGAGATGGGCATGAGCCATGGCTATCAGTGCAGACACCAGAGAGAGGCATGAAACACTAAGGCTGCTGCTGCAGCCACCAAGAAGCCTGTGTGCAAGCACAGGTCACTATCGACACCTCCCCTCCCAGGAACCTGTGCAGCCCACCACTGCCAGGGTCCTGTGATCCAGGTACAACTTCCCCGGGAGAACACACGGTGCACCTCAGGCTGTTGCAATGTCACACCGGACTCTGCCACTACAGGCTCGCCCCAAATTCTGTACCCTTCCCTCCACCCGGCCTGAGTGAGCCAGAACCCACTAATCAGCTGCTGCCTGAACCCCATCCTGTCTGAGAGAAGAACAGACACCCTCAGTTGACCTACACATAGATGTGGAGCCAGATCCAAAGCTGAACCCCAGGTGCTGTGTGAACAAAGAAGAGAAAGGGAAATTTCTCCCAGCAGCATCAGGAGCAGTGGATTAAATCTCCACAATCAACTTGATGTACCCTGCATCTCTGGAATAAATGAATAAACAACAAGTCATCCCAAAATTGAGGCAGTGGACTTTGGGAGCAACTGTAGACTTGGAGTTTGCTTTCTGCATCTAATTTGTTTCTGGTTTTATGTTTCTTAGTTTAGTATTTAGAATTTATTTTCATTGGTAGATATGTTTATTGATTTGGTTGCACTCTTCCTTTTTTTTAAATATAAAGATATATATACATATATATTTTTTTCTTTTTTCTCTTTTTCAGAGTGTGTACATGTATATTTCTTTGTGTGAGTTAGTCTGTATAGCTTTGCTTTTACCACTTTTCCTAGGGATCTCTCTAACCGTTTTTGTTTTGTTTTGTTTTTTAGTATAGTTTTCAGTGCTTGTTATCATTAGTGCATTTGTTTTTTGACTTGGTTGCTCTCTTCTAACTTTCTTTCTTTTTTAAAATTACTTTAAAATTTTTAATATTTTTTGTAATTTTTTATTCTAATTATTTTATTTTACTTTATTTTCATTCTTTCTTTTTTTCTCCCTTATCTTCTGAGCTGTGTGGCTGACACTATCTTGGTGCTCCAGCTGGGTGTCAGGACTATGACTCTGAGGTGGGAGAGCTGACTTCAGGACATTGGTCCACCAGAGAATTCCCAGTTCCATGTAATATCAAATAGTGAAAGCTCTCCTAGAGACCTCCATCTCAATGCTAAAACCCAGGTCCACTCAAGGACCAGCAAGCTACAGTGCTGAACACCCTATGCCAAACAACTAACAAGACAGAAACAAAACACCACCCATTAGCAGAAAGGCTGTCTAAAATCATGATAAGGTCACAGACACCCCAAAACACACCACCAGACATGGTCCTGCCCAGCAGAAAGACAAGATCCAGCCTCATCCACCAGAAGACAAGCACCAGTTCCCTCCACCAGGAAGCTGACACAACCGAACCTTACCCACTGGGGGCAGACACCAAAAACGATGGGAACTACAAACCTGTAGCCTGTGAAAAAGGAGACCCTAAACACAGTAAGTTAAGCAAAATGAGAAGATAGAGAGACACACAGTAGATGAAGGAGCAAGGAAAAACCCACCAGGCAAAACAAATGGGGAGGAAATAGGCAGTCTACCTGAAAAAGAATTCAGAGTAATGATAGTAAAGATGATCCAAAATCTTGGAAATAGAAGGGAGAAAATACAAGAAACGTTTAACAAGGACCTAGAAGAAAAAAGAGCAAACAAACAATTATGAACAACACAATGAATGAATTAAAAATTCTCTACAAGGAATCAATAGTAGAATAACTGAGGAAGACGAATGGATGAGTGACCTGGAAGATAGAACAGTGGAAATAACTACAGTAGAGCAGAATAAAGAAAAAAGAATGAAATGAACTGAGGACAGTCTCAGAGACTTTTGGGACAACATTAAACACACCAACATTCAAATTATAATGGTCCCAGGAGAAGAAGAGAAAAAGAAAGGGACTCAGAAAATATTTGAAGAGATTATAGTGGAAATATTCCCTAATATGGGAAAGGAAACAGTCAATCAGGTCCAGGAAACACAGAGTATCCTATACAGGATAAATCCAAGGAGAAACATGCCAAGACACATATTAATCAAACTACCAAAAATTAAACACAAAGAAAAAATATTAAAAGCAACAAGGGAAAAACAACAAATAACATACAAGGGAATC
>NC_041225.1:1457727-1460645 GCF_002837175.3 Physeter macrocephalus | reverse complement strand
CAGAAGGGAGTGGCAGGACATATTTTAAATGATGAAAGGGAAAAACCTAAAACCAAGATTATTCTACCCAGCAAGGATTTAATTCAGATACAATGGAGAAATTAAAACCTTTACAGACAAGCAAAGCTAAGAGAATTCAGAACCAACAAGTCAGTTTTACAACAAATACTAAAGGAACTTCTCTAGGCAGGAAACACAAGAGAAGGAAAAGACCTACAATAACAAACCCAAAACAATTAAGACAATGGTAAAAGGAACATACATATTAGTAACTACCTTAAATGTAAATGGATTAAGTGCTCCAACCAAAAGACATAGACCAGCTGAATGGATATAAAAACAAGACCTGTATATACTCCATCTACAAGAGACCCACTTCAGATCTAGGGACACATACAGACTGAAAGTGAGGCAATGGAAAAACATATTCCATGCAAATGGAAATCAAAAGAAAGCTGGGGTAGCAATTCACATATCAGACAAAATACATTTTAAAATAAAGACAAGAATCAAAGGACACTACATAATGATAATGGAATCAATCCAAGAAAAAACTATAACAATTGTAAATATTTATGCACCCAACATAGGAACACCTCAATACATAAGGCAAATGCTAACAGCCATAAAAGGAAATCGACAGTAACACAATCATAGTAGGGAATTTAAAACCCCACTTTCACCAATGCACAGATCATCCAAAATGAAAATAAATTAAAAAACACAAGTTTTAAATGATACATTAAACAAGATTGATTTAATTTATATTTATATAAATTCCATCCAAAAACAACAGAATGCACTTTCTTCTCAAGTGCTGATGGAACATTCTTCAGGATAAATCATATCTTGGGTCACAAATCAAGCCTTCATAAATTTAAGAATATTGAAATTATATCAAGTATATTTCCTAACACAACTCTATGAGACTAAAAATCAATTACAGGAAAAAATCTGTAAAAAAATATAAACACAAGGGGGTTAAATAATATACTACTAAATAACGAAGAGATTACTCAGGAAAACAAAGGGGAAATAAAAAAATATTTAGAAACAAATGACAATGAAAACACGGTGACCCAAAACCTATGGGATGCAGCAAAAGCAGTTCTAAGAGGGAAGTCACTACAAGCAACTATATGCCCATAAACTGAACAACCTGGAGGAAATGGACAAATTCTTTAAAAAGCACAACCTTCTGAGACTGAACCAGGAATAAATAGAAAATATAAACAGACCAATCACAAGCACTGAAATTGAGACTGTGATTAAAAATCTTCCAAAAGGGCTTCCCTGGTGGCACAGTGGTTGAGAGTCTGCCTGCCGATGCAGGGGACATGGGTTCGTGCCCCGGTCTGGAAGGATCCCACATGCTGTGTAGCAGCTAGGCCCGTGAGCCATGGCTGCTGAGCCTGCTCATCCGGAGCCTGTGATTGGCAACCGGAGAGGCCACAACAGTGAGAGGTCCGTATACCACAAAGAAAAAAAACAAAATCTTCCAACAAACAAAAGCCCAGGACCAGATGACTTCACAGGCGAATTCTATCAAACATTTAGAGAAGAGATAACACCTGTCCTTCTCAAACTCTTCCAAAATATAGCAGAGGGAGGAACACTTCCAAACTCCTTTTATGAGGACACCATCACCCTGATATCAAAACCAGACAAAGATATCACAAAGAAAGAAAACTATAGGCCAATATTACTGATGAACATAGTTGCAAAAATCCTCAACACAGTACTAGCAAACAGAATCCAACAGCACATTAAAAGGATCATACACCATGATCAAATAGGGTTTATCCCAGGAATGCAAGGATTCTTCAATATGTGCAAATCAATCAACGTGATACACCATATCATCTAACTGAAGGAGGAAAACCATATGATCATCTCAATAGATGCAGAGAAAGCTTTTGAAAATACTCCTATCCAACAGAGTTTTGGAAGTTTTAGCCGCAGTAACCAGAGAGGACAAAGAAATAAAAGGAATCCAAATTGGAAAAGAAGAAGTAAAGCTGTCACGGAATGTAAGGATTCTTCAATATACACAAATCAATCAATGTGATAAATGATATCAACAAACTGAAGGAGAAAAACCATATGATCATGTCAATAGATGCAGAAAAAGCTTTCACAAAATTCAACACCAAGTTATGGTAAAAATCCTCCAGAAAGTAAGCATAGAGGGAACTTACCTCAACAAAATAAAGGCCATAAATAACAAACCCACAGGCAACATCGTCCTCAATGGTGAAAAACTGAAACCATTTCTTCTAAGATCAGGAACAAGACAAGGTTGTCCACTCTCACCACTCCTATTCAACAGAGTTTTGGAAGTTTTAGCCGCAGTAACCAGAGAGGACAAAGAAATAAAAGGAATCCAAATTGGAAAAGAAGAAGTAAAGCTGTCACTGTTTGTAGATGACTTGATACTATACATAGAGAATCCTCAAGATGCTACCAGAAAACTACTAGAGCTAATCAATGAATTTGGTAAAATAGCAGGATACAAAATTAATGCACAGAAATCTATGGCATGCCTATATACTAATGATGAAAAACTGAAATAGAAATTAAGAAAACTCTCCCATTTACCATTTCAAAAAAAGAATAAAATACATAGGAGTAAATTTACCTAAGGAGACAAAAGACCTGTATGCAGAAAACTATAAGACACTGATGAAAGAAATTAAAGATGATACAAACAGATGGAGAGATATACCATGTTCTTGGATTGGAAGAATCAACATTGTGAAAATGACTGTACTAACCAAAGCAATCTACAGATTCAATGCAATCCCTATCAAACTACCAATGGCATTTTTCACAGAACCAGAAGAAAAAATTCCCCAATTTGCATGGAAAGACAAAAGACCCCGAATAGCCGAAGCAATCTTGAGAAAGAAAAATGGAGC
>NC_041225.1:1423289-1457704 GCF_002837175.3 Physeter macrocephalus | reverse complement strand
TGGCACAAAAACAGAAATATAGATCAATGGAACAGGATAGAAAGCCCAGAGATAAATCCACTCACATATGGTTAACTTATTTTTGATAAAGGAAGCAAGTACCTACAATGGAGAAAAGACAACCTCTTCAATAAGTGGTGCTGGGAAAAATAGACAGCTACAATGAAAATAATGAAATTAAAACACTCCCTAACACCATACACAAAAATAAACTAAAAATGGAATAGACACCTAAATGTAAGAATGGACAGTATAAAACTCTTAGAGGAAAACATAGGCAGAACACTCTATGACATAAATCACATTAAGATCCTTTTTGGCCCACCTCCTAGAGAAGTGAAAATTTTAAAAAAATAAACAAATAGGACCCAATGGAACCTAAAATTTTGCACAGCAAAGGAAAACATAAACAAGACGAAAAGACAACCCCCAGAATGGTAGAAAATATTTGCAAATGAAGCAACTGACAAAGACTAATCTCCAAAATTTACAAGCAACTCAATAACAAAAAAAACAATAACTCAATCCAAAAATGGGCAGAAGAAGTGAATAGACATTTCTCCATAGAAGATATACAGATTGCCAACAAACACATGAAAGGATGCTCAACATCACTAATCATTAAAGAAATGAAAATCAAAACTACAATGAAGTATCACCTCACACAAGTCAGAATGGCCATCATCAAAATATCTGCAAACAATAAATGCTGGAGAGGGTGTGGAGAAAAGGGCACCCTCTTGCACTCTTGTTGGGAATGTAAATTGATACAGCCACTATGGAGAATAATATGGAGGCTCCTTAAAATCTAAAAATAGTACTACCACATGACCCAGCAATCCCACTACTGGGCATATACCCTGAGAAAACCATAATCCAAAAAGAGTCATGTACCACAATGTTCATTGCAGCTCTATTTGCAATAGCCAGGACATGGAAACAACCTAAGTGTCCATCAACAGATGAATGGATAAAGAAGATGTGGCACATATATAAATGGAATATTACTCAGCCATAAAATGAAAAGAAATTTAGTTATTTTTAGTGAAGGGATGGACCTAAAGTCTGTCATTCAGAGTGAAGTCAGTCAGAAAGAGAAAAACAAATACTGTATGCTAACACATATATATGGAATCTAAAAAAGAAAAAATGGTTCTGAAGAACCTAGTGGCAGGACGGGAATAAAGATGCAGCTGTAGAGAATCGACTTGAGGACGTGGGGAGGGGGAACTGTAAGCTGGGATGAAGTGATAGAGTGGCATGGACATATATACACTACCAAATGTAAAACAGATAGCTAGTGGGAAGCAGCCACATAGCACAGGGAGATCAGCTCAGTGCTTTTTGACCACTTGGATGCGTGGGATAGGGAGGGTGGGAGGGAGACACAAGAGGGAGGAGATATGGGGATATATGTATATGTATAGCTGATTCACTTTGTTATAAAGCAGAAACTAACACACCATTGTAAAGCAGTTATACTCCAATAAAGATGTAAAAATAATAATAATAATAATAATTAAATGTTTCCAATATTGTGATTTCTTTTTCTACCCAAATTCCCAATGCTAGACTCCATCCCAGGCATCTAGAGCTTCTCTGAGGGTCTAAATTCATGATGAAATAATAATTTATATTAATATGTTATATATAAGCTTATTTATTACACTATTATAAATAATAAGTATTATTAGTGATAACAGTAAACCACAATTAAGTTGACACTTAAAAAATTAGTCAATCTATTGAGCATTCTTAGTCATATTCACTAAGGGTCAGCTTCCTTGCTAAATGTTATGATTTATCTGTATTAAGATACAGCTCAGAAATAAGAGCTTTCAAATCAAACTATTAAAAGCAGTGGGAAATTAGGAATCTAGGCTAAATACCTTGACTAGTTTCAAGCAACCAGAAATCAGGATCTATGAGAAACAGATAAAACTAGAACACAACAGTAGGTTAGAAGTGATCTGCTGAGATAGGCAGAAGTAAAAGGTATGTGAATTATAATAAATAGCTGAGGAAGCTACATGCAATTCACTGAAGTGGTTTGGGATAAAGGGTAGTTAATGATCGACTCAGAATTCAAGAAGCCAGTGTGGAATTTTTTTAGGAAATATAGAAAAGAAATTTGGGCTGGGGAAAATACTGTTATAGTCATGGGTAGAGTGGGTTTAGACACCCAAAACAAGTTAGATTTTGGGTGTTGGCCAAAAAAAAAGAACCACAGCATGATAGATTCACCCAACTCCTCTGGATTGTGTCACTTCAGCTACTCAATTTAGCTTCCTTTTAAAATAGGGACCTATGCAGTCTCCCAAGGCAACAGAAACAAAAACAAAAGTAAACAAATGGGTCCTAATCAAACTTACAAGTTTTTGCACAGCAAAGCAGCCATAAAAAAACAGGGCTTCCCTGGTGGCACAGTGGTTAAGAATCCACCTGCCATTGCAGGGGACACAGGTTCCAGCCCTGGTCCAGGAAGATCTCACATGGTGCGGAGCAACTAAGCCCGTGCTCCACAATTACTGAGCCTGTGCTCTAGAGCCTGCGAGCCACAGCTACTGAAGCCCGCGTGCCTAGAGCCCATGCTCCGTAACAAGAAAAAACACCACAATGAGAAGTCAGTGCACTGCAACAAAGAGTAGTCTCCACTCACCGCAACTAGAGAAAGTCTGCCCACAGCAACGAAGAACCAGCACAGCCAAAAATAAATAAAATAAAATAAATATATATATATTTTTTTTAATTGAAAAGAAAAATAACAAAGACAACATATGGAATGGGAGAAAATATTTGCAAATGATGGGACAGACAAGGACTTAATTTCTAAAGTATACAAACAGCTCATACAACTCAACAATAAAAAAACAAACAATCCAATCAAAAAATGGGCAGAAGACCTTAATAGACATTTCTCCAAAGAAGACATGCATATGGCCAGTAAGCATATGAAAAGATGCTCAACATCACTAATTATTAGAAAAATGCAAATCAAAACTACAGTGAGGTACCACCTCCCATGGTCAGAATGGCCATCATTAAAAAGTCTAAAAATAACAAATGCTGGAGAAGATGTGGAGAAAAGGGAACCCTCCCACACTGTTGGTGGAAATGTATGTTGGTGCAGCCACTATGGAAAACGCTGTGGAAGTTCCTCAGAAAACTAAAAATACAATTATCATATGATCCAGCAATCCCACTCCTGAGCATATACCTGGACAAAACTATAATTCAAAAAGATACATGCACCCCTATGTTCAGAGTAGCATTATTCACAATAGCCAAGTCATGGAAACAACCTAAATGTCCATCAACAGGTGAATAGATAAAGAAGATGTGGTACATATATACAATGGAATACTACTCAGCCATAAAAAAGAACAAAATAATGCCATTTGCAGCAACATGTATGAAACTAGTGATTATCATACTAAGTGAAGTAAGTCAGAAAGTGAAAGACATACCATATCACTTATATGTGTAATCTAAAATATGGCACAAATTAACATATCTACAAAACAGAAACACACTCACAGACATAGAGAACAGATTTGTGGATGCCAAGGGGGAGGGGGAATGGGGGAGGGAAGGACTGGGAGTGTAGGATTAGCAGGTGTAAACTACTGTATATAGGATGGATAAACAACATGGTCTTACTGTATAGCACAGGGAACTATATTCAAATCCTGTGATAAAACATAATGGAAAAGAATATAAAAAGGAGAATGTATGTGTATAACTGAGTCACTTTGCTGTACAGCAGAGATTGGCACAACATTGTAAGTCAACTATACTTCAATTTAAAAAATTAAATTAAAAAAATAAATAAATAAAATAGGGACCTATGGAGGTAGTCTATAAAAGTTAATACTCTGTAGTGCTGGGAAACTATAAGCATGTGGACCTGGTGGCCCATGGTGGAACATGGTAGTAACAGGCAAGTAAATAAGTCCTATGATCTTTGGGGTGGGTGGCAGCTGGCAGTGGGAGTGGTGGGTGGAGAGTGGAAGAACAGCTTCTTCAAGCTGATGTCTGTAGTCTCATACCTGCAGATCATTTCCTCCTCTGATTTACTACCACAGATAGTGAATTTCATCAATTATAAGTCAACTCTTACTAATTTCAGCAGCAGAAGACCCTCTTTTACAGCCCCCTATGTAATTGAGTATCAGGTTGCTTTAAAGCAAAGATGAATTTAATGATCCTTCCCAAAGATTTTTCTTAGTCATTATTGCTTACTTGCTAACACTTTTGAGTTTTAATTCTTTTTCTTTTCTTTTAAATTGATCACTTGCTGGAAACAATTGGGAGGTGTGGATATTTTTCAACAGTGGGAGCCTTTATTATCTTTTAAGTAGATAAAATTATCCTTTCTTCCCCATAGTGCAAAGTGGAATGGGCTATTACTACCATCCCAGTAAATTAAATTACTTTAAAAAAAGAAAATAAATAGATTGTGAAAATGTTTAGCCAAAGGAGTTCTTCAGCTGACTGAACATTTATGGGCACTTCACCATCAAGGCAAGGTAAATTTACCCTATAAGTAGCTATTTAAAAAACATGTGTATAATGATAGTTGTTAAACCTACCTAACTGAATTACACCTAATTTTAGACAAAAGAGTAGAATATATACATAGCCAAATTGATGATAACTAAAAGGATGACAGAATAATCACCAACAAAAATATGAATAGGGGGCTTCCCCGGTGGGACAGTGGTTGAGAGTGCGCCTGCCGATGCAGGGGATACGGGCTCGTGTCCCAGTCCGGGAGGATCCCACATGCCGTGGAGCGGCTGGGCCCATGATCCATGGCCGCTGAGCCTGCGCGTCCGGAGCCTCTGCTCCGCAATGGCAGAGGCCACAGCAGTGAGAGGTCTGCATACAGCAAAAAAAAAAAAAAAAAAAGAATATGAATAGGGCCAAGTGAAGAAGCTTAAATTGGTGAGACAGAATAATTAGCAGTAATGAATTGAACTTAAGAAAAACTTAATTGAAAAGGTAAAAAAAAGAAGGTACACCTATGTGCACATGTACGTCAACTTCTGATTGGGAAGTAATCAGCTTTGTTTTGAGCCAGACAGGTGTGGGAAATTAGTTAAATCATACTGTATACTCCCTGTTGGGCCTACTTCTTTAAAGGAAAGCCTTCTAAATTTAAAAAGAAGCAGTGTTCTCAACCGTAGTTGCACATTTGAATCACCTGAGGTGTTTTGTTGTTTTTTTGTTGTTATTTTGTTTGTTTGTTTGTTTGTTTTTTAATAGGCCATACCCTAGAAATTCAGATTTAGTTGATCTGGGGTAGGGATGAGACATAAGTATTTAAAAATCATTACAGATGTCAAAGTTGCAGCCAGGCCTGAGAACTACTGCTTTAAGTGCAGTACTTTTTGGCTTCCATTAAGGGTGGCTTGGGTTGATTGTTTTGTTTCTCAGCAACAGCTGAGAAAGCAGCTTGTAGCAATGCCCTGCTGTCTCCATATTCCAGAAGTATGGTAAGTCTCACTGCTTAACATAACTTTGGGATGCTTCATTTGCAACACTTCATTTGCAATGTTGGCCTGAGAGGTGTGGACAATGGCTGAAGAGACTGAGGGTGTGGAATCCATTCTGTACAATGGCAAGTTGTGGGTAAGGTGGGTAGATTGCTAAGATTTTTTAAAGAGTAGCTTTTTGTCATACACCACTTGGGAAGTAGGTTCTCAATGACACTTAGGAAGCCATGTGCCATGGCAACATGTTATGCGCTGACTCTATATTGAAGCTACATGTAGTACCAGGCTTTCTCTTGGTGACTTCATAAACATTTGTTCTTTGAATCAGGAACCACTTGATAAGCATCTTATTCTCTCTTATTTCCTTCCTTGTCATTGTTCATACACCTCCAGTATTGCATTTTACCACAAGTGATGTTACATTGTAAATCTGCTCACATTTGTCTTCCATATTAGGCTATAAATTCCTTAAGCTCATGGATACCTGTAGTCATTCTCATACCTTTAGGTCTCAGCACAATGCCAGGCATGCAAATTTTTGTAGATAGAAATGTTTGTGTGTTATCCTACATCTCTTTTATATTCAAAGCTGAGAATGGATGACAGAGAGTGGAAAAAGAGAAAGGAAAGGGAGGACTTCACAGTTTCTGAGACAAACCTCTTCCAAATAAAACCCAATTCTCTAACTAGTACTTCTCATAAATTCATACATTCTTTTACCATATATTTATTGGAATATTCTAGCCAGAAAACAGCAAACCAATCAGAAAAGCTCTCTGACAGCATTGGGGGAAAACAGTACAGTACAGAAACAAAATATAATCATGGATATTTAACATTTTGATAAATGCTGTGACGGGAAAAAAAAAAACAACAACAGGGAATTGAAACAAGGTATGGCTTACATATGTGAATAGGGATGGGATGGCATTTTAGACAAAGTGATTTGAGAAGGCCCCTCTAGAAACATGACATTTAAACTGTGCCTCAAGAGATTAGCATAATTTTACTGCAAAGAATTGGAAGAAGAATATCCCAGGCAAAGGGTATGGTGAGTACAAAGACCCAGATATGGAAAAAGGCTTGGTGAGATTGAGAAATGAAAAGAAGCCTTTTTTAACTTTTTCACAAAGCAAAACAAAACAAAAACCTATTTATAATTAGATGACCTGTGAACCTAACCTCTTTTACAAAATCACCAAAGTTCTTTTGGGCTTTGCATTATAAACCATCATACACCTAGGGACATGTTCACTGGCTTAAGAGTGTTGCTTAAGGTCTTCACTAAAGGGTCATTGGGTGTTTATTCTGCCGGAACATGTTTGCTCTAAATGACTTGAATGGTGACTTCAGAACTCCCACCTGGAGGTTTAAGTCTGACTTCTAAGTACCGAGGTTGTGTGAGTCCAGCTCTTTGTCTGGATCAGCTGAGAGCTTTGCTGTTAAGTGGAAGACCTGGATCTTCACAAGGCAACCTGCAATGCCCGCTGGCTGGGACACTTTTCTGCCTCTGCTTTCTTGATTTGGGTTATGCAATATAAAACACAGGGAAGTGGAATGGGGTTTGCCTCATTCTATCAGTTCTGAATAAGCTCCTTGAGTAAAATACCCTTATTTTATTCTTCTTCAGATACCTCGCAGATACTTACTTACTACAATGTGTAGTATACAGTAAATTGATCACTACCTGAATAGTTTTTACTTTTTTAATGGTTGAAAAAAACAGAAGAATAGAAATGTTTTGTGACACCTGAAAACTATATCAAATCCACATTTCAATGTTCATAAATCAATTTTATTGAAATAGAGCCAAGATCACTCATTTACATTTTGTCAAAGCCTATGTACTTTCATGCTATCATGGCAGAGTTGACTATTTATGGCAGAGACTATATGGGTTACAAGCCTTACTTACTACTTACTACTGCCCTTTCCCAGAAAAAGTTTGCCAACCTCTGTCACAAGTAATTTTCATGTAAATGAATGAATACATAAATAAATGAACTATAATGGCAAATTTACTTTTTATGCAGTTACTCCTCAAAAGTACTCCATGGCAGAGATCCAGGCATTAATCTCAGTCTTAACACATTTTATTAAAAAATATGAGACCAGTATGACTTGTGCATCACTCTGCTGTGCTAGTCTAAAATTCAAACAGAATAAAAACTTTCTGTCTTCTAAATGGGCTTCTCCGATTTTTGTAAGTAAACATACATCACCATGCTTCTTTTTCATGAGGATCAGCCAGTCCCCCAAGAATTTCTATTTAAACTCTGTTACTAATCTCAGGTTGCTCATCTCATTCTATCAAGTATGTGTATGTCCTTCTGGGGTTTTCTTCCTTCTGCTTGTGTCATTCAGTTCTAACCTTTTACCCTGTGATATGCAATTCTACTCTGAAAAGATACATGACTGCAAGAAACTCAATCACCTTCCTTATTTGTGAATTTCATTTCATTTTATCTTAACATTTTTAAACATATTCTAGCTTTTACTGAATACTCACTGCACTATTTGAATTGGTTATTTGGGAGGATAACAAAGTGAGTATATCTTCAAAAACAGAACAAGTCACATTTGGATGAGGTATGCTCTTGTATAAAGCAAGTTACAGACACTATTAATGATTTAACAAAAAAACTATACAAAATACATACTACAAAATTTCATATGGAAACTAGAAATAAGCTACTCTGAACAGTGCGGAGAAACTGCAAGTGAACTTGGAAGGAAAATGGCTCTAATGCCTGTTGCTTGCACCTTCTTAGTATTGGCATTCCTGCTGCCTTTTATTTATTTCCTTTTCCAAATTTCTGAGAAAGGATTACAAAGTAAATCCTAAATTGAATGTATTTCATGAGTTGATAAGTTTTGTTTTTCTTTTTCTTTGTTTTCTTTTGTATAGTTTTGTTTTCAAATTTTGGGAAGTAGATTCAGACTCAAGTTCTGTTATAGAAAAGACTTGTCTTTTGCACATCATTGTATATCGTTGAAACTTCCATATTTTTTTAGGGGAAAAATGTGGGTTTTGATATTTTATTGTCTCTATTTTTTACTTAAGTGTTTTGGAAGCAAGTTTATATAGATTTCACTTAAATAGTATGTTCATTTTCATTGCACTATTGGGGAGACCTTACTTTTTCAAATTCAGGGGCCAGAGCTATAGGAGGAAAGCCTTTAGATGTTAATATTAGCTAATTAACCCAGCTCATTAGTCCAAAACCTCATTGAATGCTGAGAGTGCTGCTAAAGTAATAATCTTCCCTATTAATGGAGTCAAAGTGAACTTCAAAGAATGGCTAGTACTCATTCATTAACTTAATCAAATCTCTGGACACTTCACAAACATGGCGTCCTGGTAGGAGAGCAATAAAGATGTAAGTGGATGTTCTGTTCTGTTTTCCCAGCACTGACTTAAAAGTTAAAATTTGGACAACCATGAGTGCACAAATAGTACACATTCCCACCTTTAAATAAGACCAGAACAAGAAAAACAAATGCTACTATGTAAATTTTGTCGGAACTTAAGTTTGAAATGGTCCAAAGAGTCCAGTCAATATAAAAAGTCAACATGCAGTGTGTCTAGCATTGTGCATTTTACATGCCAGAGTCGCTGTACACACTTTAGCCTGTAAACAAAATGGAAGTTATTAATTCGCACCATTATCATTTTATTTTCCTTTAAAGTTTTTCTAAAACAAAGGTCATACATTTAATGAGTGTAGTTAACAAATATTAATAGATTATTTTTCACATGTATGACTTATTTTAATCTTTAAAACAAAGTAGGGGAAAGATAAGATTTTTATTGTTCTTTCATTCAGTCAATATTTGAAAACCTACTACATACCTAATCAGTGTCTAGATGATGAAGTTCAATAAGAATGCATTTAAAATTATTTTTATTCATTTTTAGCAAATCTTGCCCTTTAATCCCTTGATTTATCATCTTCTCTTGAGTTCTTGAATCTTTCTTGTTTCCGGAGATTCTTCACTGTTACAATTACTGCTTAGGGAGGAAGGTCTTTGTGTGTGTGTATAGATTTTGATTAATTAGTGAATTAGTTGAAGTTTGTAGGTCGCAGAGAGAGAGAGAAGCTATTGGTGAAGGCAGCTGAAAAACAAGAAATAAAACAGCAGGCAGAGTTTTGTTTCACTTTTGTCACTTGAAAAACTTGCCATTTTCTAAAATAGAAGGTGAATTTTCTGGTTCAGGCACACCCTTGCTTGAATTCATTTTCCACACTGTGAATCCTGGGAGTGACAGCTTATTCTCTTCTTGCATCTCTCCCTGGTTTTACTCCTGGCCAAGGAATTGTTCAAAATCCTGAGTTTTCTTCCTTCCTTACCATCCTGGACACTCAAAGCTGGTGAGTGTCTCAAATGTTTGCAAAGGACCTTTCCCCAGCCCAAACTAGCTTTCCTCCAGTTGCACTGAATTATATGCTAGTAAAGTTTTCTTTTGATCCATTCTCCTGTCTATCTTGCAGGAATTTCTAAGTCTTTGATATGGTGATAGAAAAACACACAAACATCTCTATTTTTTTAATGTCATGTGATATTAAAAGTTTTAATTTTTAATTAGCAGAAACGAAATGCTTAGATAATCAGTGTTTTCTAATGAAGAAGCAAGCCTGTATGTAAAAAAAAATGAATAAGAATGTTTCATTGTAGAATGGGATTAAAAATGTCATTTGATAAAACTATTTTGGTTCATTACTTATCATGTCTCTTTTCTTTTATATGATAAATGTCTTTAGATATTCAAAAGCCAAGAAGGTAAAATTTATGAAAAGGTAATTGTTAATTCTCTCAATTGAGACGTGAAGGATGGAATCAGGTTTGTAGGAACTATTAATTTTACAGCTAAGTCTGATGCTCATAACCTCCTCTGGGATTTTTGCTCTTTGGCTTACGTGCCTGTGATGAGCTTCTGTGGGCTGTAGGGGGTGCTAGCTAGTCTAAGATGCCCCAGTTGATCCACAAGGCCTTCCATCCTTCAGTGGTCTAACCTGGGCTTGTTCTTATGGTGGTGGCTAGCCTGGCCAGGATGCTAAGTGCCTTGCAACCCAAACAGTGTTGCTGCCACTTTTCTATTCCCCAAAGAAAGTTACAATGATAGCCAGTATTAAAGGCAAAGAGAAATAGGCTCTAATTTCTGGATGAAAGGAGCTACTAAGAACTGTGGTCATTTATGGAATCTGCTATGTCTGGAACATGTACAGCTTTGGAGCTGTCATAGTCATGTAGGAGAAACTGATAGGACGTGAAGATAACTTGCAGAAATTATAAGGCATGGTTGACTGAGAGGACCCTGGTAACATTTGTGTTCCTAGTTTCAGTTGCTCCTGAGACCTAGTGGTAACCTTGAACTTCCCTCAGTGTTGCTGTTAAATACTTTCTTGTGTCTATGAGCCAATTGTCTTCATTTTACCTAACTAACTTAAATGAGTTGAGATTCTATCGGCTTGTATCAAAATCCTGCAAAAAACCTGTACCCAAACTTGTTTACATTTTCTTATTCCTTGTCCATTCTTGTCTAATACTAATATAGTAAGTAGAATAAAGGCTAAGTTATATATTCATTTAGCTATTGCCCTTCATTTTTCAATTTTCTTTCCAATAAACCAAGTGTCCATCTTCATTAAGCAACTCAACTATATTTAATTCCTCATCCAGATTTGTAGGATGGTACTTTTTAGATGGTCCGAGTAGTCAGACACTATATTTTAATTCTAAAAATTAGAGACCAAATGTCATTTAGGAAATTGAAAATCAACTTTTTATGACTTCAATTGAAAGAACTCATACTGAAATGTGAACAATGTTTATGAAAAGTTAATAAATAAAACTAATGATAGTGCATAGTAATTTTAGAATGATCAAGCTATTAAACTACTTATAACTAATGCTAATACCTTTGAGAAAAAAGGGTAATTATATTGGAATTTCATGCTCAAAACAAAACTGAACTTCAAAAGCCTTTCATGATCACATATATCAAGAGTCCATGTTGCTCTCACATTCACTATCTAGAGACATTCATTTCTCATTTTAAATATAATTATTATGGATGTAAAACTCTGGGATCGGAAGCAATTTTCAGACTTTTGAAATGCCACATATCCCTCTATAATTTTGCTCTTTCTCCTAAGATTTAAAAATATCCCCTTTTCCTCTTCCTTCTTTGAATATCTAACACTATGGGCCACTGTAATTGAGACAAGTGTGCCCTTTTATATTCCCTTCAGTATGTTGGAAAAAAACATATTCTAGGCAAAAGATAAATAATGCTTTTAGAAAACTGGCACACAGACCAAGGATGTTAAGCTTCTGAATGCACAAAGTAGGAATGAAAGCCCCTGTTAATGAGCCATTCTGTGACCCTTCATGTCCTTGCATCTCTCTGAATAGAAACAAAAGACAGGGTACAGGAAAGACACTATCAAAGTTGAGTAAAATTTGTGTAGGAATATGCCTTTTCAGTATATTCTTCTTTCTTGAGAACCAGGGAGAACTTTCAGAGTTATCTGAAATTTATAGAGGTAAAGGAGGTGTCATTATTGTCCCCTCTCTCAGTGGATTCACAGGAAACTTGGGATAATTAAGGGGACTTATAATTAGTGATAATAATGTTTCCTCCCCTTTGTCATCTTTCTCAAATTTAGTTATGAAATATGTCTCTATAAAAGTTTAAATACAATTGAGTTGAAATATTCATATTCTCGAGAGAAACAAACAGAATTTTAGTATATTTCTCCCAATGAGTTCCCTTCATTCCACATACCACACCCAGTATCTGTAAATAAAGTGCAGCTTCCAAGGCAGTCAATGATCAATCAAGCATGTGAATGAGGCCATATTTAAGAAATGTTGTTGTGCTGTGCTACAGAGTGAAGTACATCAGAGAGCTGATGGAACACAGGGACCGTTTGGAAAAGCTCTATGAACACATTTACAAGAATACTAAATACACATTAAGAGGAACTTAAGCATACTTTGTTTTGACTGCTGGAAACAACGACACACACAGGGACCCAGGTGGTTAATGTACTGTACATTATTATTATGAAGTACAAAACCTCAGTCTCTCAGTTCCCCAGAAACCACAAAGTGAGTTGATTACACAGTGCCCTACAGAATAGACTTTAAATGTAAAGGAACAAATATCGCAGATACTCTTTCAGAGCTTGCCAATTCACTTGGCTTTTGAAATCTTGCTATCGGGCTGCTGTGCAGGATAACTTTACAATATTCTCACCCTGCTGGAAGTTTTAAGCTTGTCTCAAAAATAATAGAGAAAATGGCAGAAGCCCTTGTTCTTTGACATAAAAATAAACTGGTACAACTGTAACAACAAAACAAATTTTCTGAGTTCAGAGGTGATGCAATAGGTAAACCTAAACCTGTGAAATTAATGGAAGTCCCTTGACACGTTTGAAGACAAAAACCACGGTATCTTATATGGGATTGCTCTTTCCTATTATAGTTCAACTTTAGGGATTTTATTTTATACTGGAAATTCAACCATGTTCACAAATGAGCTAACAGTTTTCATCTGTAGATTAACCTGGTTTTCAGAAGGGTCTTTAAGACCCGCTTTTATTCTCACATTCTCTGCTCATACATGTTTGTAGATTCAAGTGTCTTCTCACTGCAGTGACTGGAGAAAGATATACATGAGGATACAAGATGGTGAACAAAATCACAATCCATGCTTAATGTTTATTTTCATGTCTTTTGGTATTTGGTTAATTTGGAGATAATGAGTCATTCCTCTAAATGAAAGTGTGCAAAAAATGTTCTATACCCAGTGAATGTTGCTGTCATTGGAAATTATTTGGTGAAAGTTTTTATATTTTCAAGTAATACTATTTCACCTATCAACAACAACAACAACAACAACAAAAGTAAGAGTGGACTATGTAACTCGTAAGGAGGTCTTCTTCATAAAATTCTTCCTGCTGAAATGTCAGAATAATATGATTTGATTTCTACACACTTTCAGAGTTTTGGTGACCCATGACACCAATCACAGATATCTCAACCTATCTAACACACTTCAAAATCCAATGAGGTTTCCTAAAACAGAACTTGCTGACAAACACAGACCTATATGAGTAAGAAAAAAAAAAAAACACAAAAAAACTATTGATTTGGAGAAGACCTAACTTTATGTTTAGTATTTGGTAATTCGGTCATGTTGTCTTATAATTTGTTCCTTGCTTTCACTATGAGCAGAGAAATTAATGTCTAATGTCTAAAAAATCTCTGTATAAATCCCAGCTTTGACCTAGTATATATTTTTTTCAGATTTTTTTGAGAATGGAGTTGTATTTTCAGGTTATATCAAAATATAAAGAAGTTACCTCTTCCTCAATATTTCTTAAAAGACTTGCTGGAAATAGTGTTTGCTTTTCATTAGAAGTAAATGTGCCTCATCATAGAAGCAAAGCAATATATATTAGTTTAATTTTCTCATTCATTGAGAAAAACAGTGAATTATGAGTTAGGAAAAAAAGAATAGTTAAAAGCAGGATGGAAATTTATTCAGGCTATTGCTAATCACACTATAATAATCTGTAATCTGAATATGTTTTCTGATTATTTTTCAAAAGCATCTTTTATTGTGATTCCCAATTTTTAAAAAAATCACAATATGATTCAGTAGACAGATACTCATATGTACACACAAATGTGAAACAAAACTTTTATGAAACAACTTACCTTTACTCATATGTTATACTCTGATATTTTCTATTCTAATTAATTCTATTTTTAAAATGTTTATCTGGATTCACTAAATTGATTTTATAACTCACTAATGAGTTGTGATCTGCCATAGAAAACATTGCTTTGATCTATATCTTTAAAAATGTGAGCAGGTGACTTTTATCTTAATAAGTATAGAGGTGTTAAAAACATAATTCTCATACAAACAGGCAGTGAATTTGTGTCAAAATTTTATTCAACACATTAATGAGGTTATCAGGAAGAAAACACAAGACCTAGTTTAAAGAGCGTTTGAGGTATTTATATAGTAATTGGAGGAATGGATTCTGAAAATAAGGTTGCTAAGTGAGATATAAGACAAGTTAACTTCCTACAGAACAATTAAGCCACAGTTAACTTCTCTACTAAATTATAAAATTATAACAACTTATCAATTTCTGCAGTTTAACCTACAGAAAGAACCAGATATAGTCGAGTCAGGAGACAGACAACCTATCAGAGATTTTCACAAAGAATTTTATAAAATAGTGCTAAGTAAATACAGAATTTTTGCTGAGTTCATGCAAAAGCTAAAAGACAGTGTCATAGTATAACATAGACAGCAACTTCAGGAAATACTGTCACTCCTACCACCTACAGAATTAAGGAACTAAAGGAAGATGTTGGAATCATTAAAAATCAAACACTTGGAGGAGGAGCTTTGTGGAGATGAACCTCATATTTCCCTGGTGCTAGAGTCTCTGTGGGGGACATGATGAGATCAAATGTTGGAAATGAAAATGTTGAAAAGATTACAAACCAGAATCACCTGCTGTTATGGAAAGGCACTGCTGCAGCCAAAACAAAGAAGTGTTGTTGGGGTAAATATCTGGAGCAGGAAAAAGCAGAGAGGAAGTCCACCATAGGAGCAGTCCTTCTGTCTTCTCTAGTCTTGCCATCTCCCTCCAGTGGACCCCACTGGCAAAGTCTAACAGGGAGCAGCAGGTCAAACAGAAATGTGATTTGCAAAGCCCCTGCCCAGCATCATAAAGCCAACTACAGAACTGGGGCTGGAGCCAAGAAACAATGGTTTAGGCTACCACTACCTCTAACCTTATAGGACAGTGAAGGGCTTGCAATTTTATCATTTGTGGACTGTTATCAAGAGTCATATTGGATCTAGTGAGTTATGAGAAATGCTGTAGCATGAAAGCAAGAATTAAGCAATCATCATTTTCCTTTTTCTAGTTTTGAGACATTTTTCTTTATCAGAAATTTGTGGTATAATAAAAAGCTGTACAGAGAATCAAAATTACTATAATTTTAACATTTTCAGCTTTTCTTATTAAAGAGATTTCTATAGACCATTATTCAGGTTTATTATTCTAACATTAGACACATTTTAGCTTATTAGCTTAAAATCAACAACATTACTATTACGAATGCAAAGATGTGCCCACTTTCATGATTCTAGAGTACTTTTGTTCAGAAATTATATAATTGTTAGTAATAATCTGTGAGAAACTGTAATTTTAAAAAAGTTAAATAAAAGTTATATATGCTCATAATAAAGATTTCAATGATTTATAAAGATTTTTTTTTTTTTTTTTTTTTTTTTTTTTTTTTTTTTTTTTGTGGTATGCGGGCCTCCCTCTGCTGTGGCCTCTCCCGTTGCGGAGGACAGTAAAGATATTTTTGAAAGTAAAAAAAAATCTATCTATATGTTCACAGTTTTATTCACACAAAATGGATCCTACTATATAAATTCTTTACAACTTAATTTTTTCACTTAATATCATGTCTTACCATATTACACAGGTTGATATTCCCCAATCTTTGTATTATCTGTATTCAAATGTACATGTACATAATATATGTTAAAATTATTTAATATAACATAATTATGTTAAATTTTGATGGGAATTTAGGTTGTTTTTAATTTTCTGCTATGTTGACAGATGATAAATGATGGATGGACAGATGATAGGACATACACTGAAAAGTATATATGATTTCATATACAAGGTATATATATATATACTTTGTACATAAAATGATATATAATGGACAAAACAATACCGAGTTACATACTAACAAGCATTATTTTGTTTAATGTTTTTTAATAGTTGGATCAACAATTGATGACTTAAAAAACCATGAAAGAGAACAAAATACAATCCTATGAGTATCATCTTCTCATACAAAGCATTTTTATAATCAGTATCTTTCTTTCTCATAACCAGATCCTACACCACGTGAAGCCCTTGCCATATTATAGCTACGACCAGCCGGTGATCAGGTACTGCCAGACTCACCAGCCACTCCATGTCAACAAGGGCTACGAAGCAGTGTCTCCAGAGCAGGACGAAACTCCCAGCCTGGAGCTCGGGCCCGACCACAGCTTCATCGCCACCATAGCCAGGTCTGCAGCCCCAGCCATTTACCTTGAGAGAATAACAAACTAACGTGAAAGGCAACTAACTCCTCATTGGGGAACTTGACGCGGGGAAGGAGGGCCTTCATTTTAAAGGAGAATGGGTGTCCAAATCGCGCAATCCAGCCGGCTCATCGTTCCTAAGACATTTATGACATAGACGAAAGGAAACAAACAAACAAAAAAGCTGCTTAAAGAAGGAAGTGGGTGCACCTGCAGCATAACCAGGAGAACTACAGAATTATCTTTGCTTTAAAACATACAAACAGAAATTTTCCTGGATGTAAATAGTAAAAGTGTCAAGTTCTTATAAAAATAGATTTCACCTTAGCTACCTATAGGTTTGTTTGTATATTTTGCTTTTTCTACACTGCATGGTTCCTGGGCTGGAGAACCACAGGGGGTGGGGGGTGGGGGGGAGTATCAAACCATGTGTGGATGGGAAGTTGGGGAAACAATACAGTTTTCCTTGTTAGGTGTGTGTAACAGATTATTAAAATTGCTTTCATTTCTTTTAAAAATGTCATTTGTTTATGTTTGGTTTCTTTTATTTTTATTTTCCTGGCCAAGCAATTCTGTTTCCAATTCTAAACATGGGTGTTCAAACTTATGTTGTACCAAAAAAAGATTTGGTGTACCACAGACCACAAAGAAATAAAGTTGACCACAAACTTTGACAAAGCTACTGGAATGAAAGTCCAACAAAATTTGGGCAAATTATCCTTCAAGGCACATTGTATACAATGTGAGTTTTGATTTTTTTTTTTTTTTTCCTACTGGCAGTCTTTACTGTGAGCTTTCACTGTGTGAGAGGTGAATAAAAAGACATGTGAAGACCTCCAAATGAGAAGACAATCAGCAATATTCTCACCTGGACTAGGGGTATATGAAGAACAAAGGCCATGTGGTCAATGAATGAAACTGCCAAGCTACAAATTTCTAAACACAAGATAATGTGTAACCATGGCTTTTAAATTAATTATCAATTAACTTTTGTGCAATTTTTATTAATAAAAGAAAAAAATGTTGGAAAAATAAACATATTATTTTGCAGTTGGTATACCACAGCCCACCTAATGTTGAGTGCCTTGTCTCTATATTATAGAATCTTTCTAGTCTATATCAGAGCAATTTAAGGAGAGCATGTTGGTATCTATCAAGTGCCTTCTGTATGTTCCACCCTCAGGTAAGGAAGTCCTGAAAAAAGAAGTATGAGATATCTTATGCACTAACTGGATTCATAATTACTTCTGGAGACATGATGTAACTCAAATAGAATTAAATAACAATATGAGAAAAAAGGAAGTGTCCTTGAAAGGGTTAGAGGTTGAATGATCTTCTAGGAGAGTGAGAACTGTGGGGAAATTGATTACTAATCTGAAAAAAAGCATAGTGATCACCCATTTTTTTAACAAAGGAAATACCTATGCACACATCAGTTGAACCATTTTCACTTGACTTCCTTGGTTCTGTGATGCTATATCTCATCAATTCTCTGATTCACTATGGATGTTATCCTGATCTAACCACTGGTCTGATTTGATATTTTTAAAACAAATTGAAATTATATAGTTTATGTCATCCTTTATTAAGTGAGATTTTGCATTCTGAATGGTGCTAGTATGTGGTGGTACTAGTGGGTTTTCTGGAGAACTAAATAGATAGCTGGCACCCATTTAATTCCAAATTCTCCTAAAATAATAATAAAAGAGCTTTGTCAATTACTTTCACATCAAAGTAAACAAGCATAGAGTATAAGAATTTTTTTTCTCAAAGTCATTCTGTCTTACTACGATTTTAAATTAGATTTGAAGTTAAATTCTATCTTAATTGATTAAAAAATTATGTCATATTAAAGAAAATTAAATCAAAGGAAATTTTTCACATTGAAACACAGGCTGTTGCTCTCAGATTCTTGTAACCTTCCTGTTAACATTTATAAATTTGGATTATATTATATCTGGCCATGTTTCCTAACTATTCAAGGAGAATGAATTGACTATGAGTTTAAAAATTAAAGATAGTTCTTTGGCATTTTGATTTTTTTAATTTAATAATTATTTAACAGATTTGTAGCAGAACGTTTTGGAGTGCCCGCCCAAATTACAAGGATTCTCTTAACCCTTCCCACCTTCTCCATTTATCCAACATCACCCATATATCCCATCTGCCACCCCACCCCTTCCTGAGGTGATTTACTAGAGGTCAAACCTGAAAAACCTTGACCAAATTTGGCTTAAATCAACAATTTATTCTGTTTATTTCTGTTTCTTGTAAACAAAAGAGAGTCCTAAATTGATAATATTCTTCATGTTATTTAAAACTGCCATATTTGGCCAACTGTTTCCTCAAGTCTAATGTGAAATACTGAACTGCTAACAAAACAGACATTATGGCAATGCTATACCCTCTGAATAGGAAAACTTTCAAATATATATATATTTTTAAATAGCATTTACATATGCCAGAACAAGTTATACTGAGCTTTGGAACTCTATTGATGATTAAACAAAAAACCAAACCAGCCAACCAACCCAACAAACCAAAAAACCCAAAAAACATCTTTGCTTAAGTAGGCTTAGAAAAGTTCTTAATTGAAAAATTCAAGCTTGATATTATATGAGAGATCAAGCAGAATTTTAGAGAAAACAGCTTCTTGAAAAAATTAGAGATATTTCAGCAGATGACTTAAGAACCAATATTGGATTATTCATACTTTAAACACAAAAGTCAATCATATCTATGCTGAAAGCCTGGTGTAAACAAGGAGGATGAAAGTTTTCTGTTAGTCACCACTCAGACTAAATTATTGTCTGGACTCCTCAATGATAAGGAGCAAACTTGTCCCCTCAGCTCACTTTCATCACCATTTCTGGTTCATTCAAGTGCTATGCAAACTGATTGCCCTAGATTCCTCCTTCTCCCTCAACATGGAAGAGAGTTTTAAATTTGGAATTGTGGCCCCATTAAAAGGTGCCATTCAATGAGTCAAACGACACACTTAGTATTTTCCTATCGTACAGTGGAAGAAATATATCACATCTCTAGAGACGTTTTGATTTTTTTTCTCTACTTATAGCTAACATAAAGTTTTATTTTTTACTATCTTCTAAAAGTCAGGAATTATTTTGATTTTACTTATTTTTCAGGTTAAAATGTTAAATAGCCTTAAAATAAGTTATGCTTTATTTTAAGACCATCCTGATTAGTAATTTGATTTTATACTATAACATTTATTGAACTTCTGAAAGCTATGCAGTTTGAGGAATATCATGGAGTATTTATAGAGCAAGGACATGAAAACCATGCCTAAACAGAATTATGAATGTGATACATGCAGCCTGGAATGGTCAATTATTCAAACATTCTGATTACATTTTTCATAATTATTCTTAGTAATGCTGTTTGCTTTTACTTATTGATTATGCAATAAATAAATATCTAAAATAAAAAACTATAAATATTGAGTAAGTATATATATATATATATATATATGTTTAAATTTTCATTCTATTGTAGCTCTTCTCACAGTATTTCATATATGACCTTCTGAGACTAAAGATGTAAATGATGAGTCATCATCTGCAGAATGCCAAAAACCCAAGTACTTTGAAAATTAAAAGTAGACTAAGTCATAATATTTCAAATAATTTCACTCAATAGTAAGACAGTGTGAGGGGAAGGAGACATCTAGGAGGATGCCCCTGGCATCTGCCATTGGCCTTCATGCCACACTTTTGCCAGTAACTTGAGTGAAGTTGTGGTACATCTAGAGTCCAAAATAGAGAATGTTATTTTTTGAATCTAAGCTTTACTAGTCAAACCTCACCTGGAATTCAGTATCAGTGTTATATCAGCAAGGAGACATCTACAAGAATAATAAACAGAATATTGAAATTTGTGCAATCCATAGCATATATCTTTGCTTAATGAAGCACTGAAAGCAGGACCATTCATTGGTTGAAGCTATTAAAGAATTACAGATAATCAAACAGTGAAGAGAAGCAAAGAGAAGCAAATTCATTCTGCTCTACAGTCCCATGACAGCCACACAGTCTTAGTAATTGATTATTTAGCTGATGCTTCCAAGACTTTCATGGCAATAACCAGTCTACATCCTTGTCAAGATTCTCATCTCTGCACCTCTCTATTTCTAAAGCCTCATGACATCTCATAAAGGCATATTTGCCATACTGCATGTTATATAACCTTGAATTGCCTTTAAATCAGAAGAGCATAACCGGCATCACCAGTCTAAGTTCAGAAACTCAAGTTATCTATCATTGAAACTAAGTTTTAATTTTACTTAGTCCAAGTGCATGCATGTAGTGTCAGGACCTCGGCATTGTTCCTATAACAAAATTCTGTAACTGCCTTCTGTTTTGTTCCCTGGAGTTCTGAGTTCCTCCTGCCTTGGTACATCTCTAGGATCCAGGTTCCTCCAAGGCTGAACAATGTCTTTTTCTTGCCCATATTACTAGGCAGCTGATTTCTGCCGATGAATCCCAGTCTCTTGTTACAAAACATGCTTTGCTGATTTCTAAATGACCTCAGTTGCTCAAACATCCAATGTGCCCTGCTACAGCCTTTACTTCTGCTTGTAGTACCTCTTGGGCAGGTACTCTATCCTCTTGATATGATGTCTTGCTAAATAGCTACTCAATTCCCTGCCTACTATTGTTGCGCTTGTACTACGGCCAGGGTACAATCCAGTTTCAAAAACACTGCCCATTCTACACGATTAAGGTCTGAGTCACTGTTTAGATTATAATATGCAAAATCAGTGGTTCTCAGGTTCTCAAATGTTGCATGTATGACAATTACCTGAAAGGCTTTTTAAAACAGATTGGTGGGTCCCACCCTAAGCACGTCTGATGTATTAAGTCTGGAATGAGGTCTGATAATATTCATTCCTAGTAGGTGATGCCAGTGCTGCTGGTATGAGGACATATTGAGAACCACTTTGCTATAGAGCATAGATATTTATATCCCTGTAGGCTGATGACTGTGTGTGAGGACTCAAACTTTATATTTCATATTTACTTATTATTTAATGTTAAATGAATCTTTAAAATAAGAATTGACTTAAGTGGAAACATTATGCAATCACGTAACATGAGAGGCCTATACCTTTCTGTACAGAGCATGTTCTATAGTGTGCTGTGTAACACTAACAGAAGATGCTTTCTATAAAAACAAAGAAACAAAAAATAAATATCAGCAACAACCACAACAACAAAAGAGGTTCCTATGTTCAAATTAAATTCATAAAATGTTGCATATGACATGCTCCCTTTGGAAATTCACAAGGCCCTATAACATTTAAAGATATCAGAAATATTGTGGTCAAGAAACCCATTTAACTTGGTTTAACCCTGGGTTTTCTGCAATATATGTGTCCCAACACAATAACCTTCTTGAATTTACTACCTAAAAAAATCCTTCAGAACTAATGTTCTATAGAACTGAGTTTGTAAATGTTGATTTTAAGAATGCTCTTACTTTGCCCATCAAGAAAAGCATGTACCTTTGCAAATAACTATTTCCACATTTACATATAACATAATGTACTCTTTACTTCTGAGATTCAGTGGGGCTTTTATTTAAATTAAGAACACAATATATTTTAATCTCTCTAGTAACAGAGCAAATGTCAAATTCATCTGGATTAAATGAGAATGAATATGATAAGAACCTGATATCATGAATGGAAAATATTAATAGATCACTCCATATATGACATTCCTCTTCCCTTGTTGGAGATTAGACCCATTGTGCTGTGTAAGGCATTGGAAAATCATAATAAATTAACAAAAGCACACAGTAATGTGGGAAGCCTTTATTATCTGAGTTGACAAGTTCCTGATCAGTCACTAGCCTCAGGTGATGTCATTTATTCATCTGTGTTTTCTGGTCTAGAGTTTACCCTCAGACAAGAAATAAGATTGCTTGTAGAAGGGGAGGTGAGAGGATCAAATATGGGCCTTGGTTCATCTTATCTAAGTCATTTCCTTAGCAGATCCAAGGAATTAATTGCAGTGTTAAAAAGGATTTTAGATTTCCTATGCTCATTATTGTTTGCTTTTCAAAATAATATAAGAATAAAAATGCATTAAAAGGAGATCAGACATGAGTTCAGATTTTGTACACGTTATAAAATCTACCCTAATGGAAATGATGGAAGAACTATATGATGAGTATTCCCTGGAGTCAAAAATATTCATATTATCAAAATTATTGAGTTTTGCTGTACCCCTTTAGCGGGACACTCACTTGATTTTAGATAATGGAGGAAATCTGATGGAGTATGACTAATGTGTGGATTAATCAGGCAATGGATTACTCTGCTCAGGCTGCCATAACAAAATACCATAAACAGTTTGGCTTAAACAAAAATTTATTTTCTTATGGTTCTGAAGGCTGAAAAGCCCAACATCAAGGCTCCAGCATGATTTGCTTTTGGGTGAGAGCTCTCTTCCTGGCTTGCAGACAGCCACCTTCTTGATATTGTACACACAGCAGAGAGAATGCACTGTTTAGTGTCTCCTCTTATAAATACACTAATCCTATCAGATCTGGGCTCCACCCTCATTACCTCATTTAAACCTAATTACCTCCCTATAGACCCCATCTCCAAGTACAGTCTCATTGGGGGGATTAGGACTTCAACATATAAATTTGGTGGGAATGCAGTTCAGTCGATAGCATACAGGAAACAAAACCAAATCAAACCAAGCAAAACATCAGCTGCAGGATACCTACTAGAATGATTCAACTGAATCACTTTATTTATTTATATATAGGAAAGAGCCAGTTTATTCTTGGGAAAGAATTCTTGAGGAGAATGCAGTTTATTTGGGGTTCTGAGTGAGTATGAACTCTAAATATATTTATAGATAATATAGGTCTACTTTGTTTGGCCACATGAAGTATTAATATAGATCTTAATAAGGTCATCAGAGGAGGTAATTAAGAAAGTTTTATATATCACCTTAGAGTTCTTAAAGAGATCTATCACTTAAAAAAAAAAAAATCCCAAATTGATTTTACATTAGTCCCATGATGTGCTTTGCACAAAAGTGTTCCAAGGTCAAGTTACCTTAAGGGAAAGCCATACATTTTATACACCCTCTCAGACATTCTCAATGCTCACTGATATATTAAGATCTTTGAGAACTTCTATAGTAAAGAAGGTGCTTGAATCCATTATTTCCCAAACGTTATTGAATTTTGGAATATTCTTCATTGAAATAACAGTTATTGAGACCTGTAGAGTTACTTTTACACAGAATACATTTAGGAACACATTTTGTGCCTAATGAAGAGCTATCCTATGAAAGGAAGAGAAATAGGAGAATTTAGTGTGGGTACAAAATTCTCACATTATAAATGTAACTTTCTGGAAGATATTCTACTCTAAAAATGAGTTATCTAATTTGTCATCAAAAGTAAATATTTTGAGGTTTTAGTCAGAGTATATTATACAAACAATGCATGGAGTACCAATTTCTACACAAGCAGAGTATCTCAGTTCTCAATATTTTATTATGGTTTGAACAAAATTGATATACTGTGTTTTCTTACACTTTGAAATTCACATAGAGTATGATGAGTAGACTCTTGGGATGTTGGAAATCATAACAGTATTGTGGAATAAACTGGAGAACTTAGAATAAAGAAGAGATTCAGGTAGGGTAAAATATTCCTGTCTTTAATGATTGAGATAATAGTAATATAAAAAGTGGAAGTGTGTTTGCTCCTTTTCCCAGATGCCAAAAATCTGGATGACATTTTTTAGTTCCATGTCAGAAGTGCTATAATAAAGAATGGGATAGAATTGGAACGCATACTAGAGTGACACAATTGGCAAGAGTGGAAATACCGCATTGAGGGTCGGCAAGATGGAAAGAGTTTTCAAAAGAGGGCAACAGTACTCAGAAGTAAGAAGAACATGAATGGTTCAAGGAAACAGAATGCAGTAAGTGAGGAAAGAGGTGGTATAAAGTGAAGTTAGAAAAGTAATCAGAGGCCAGATCATGCAATGTGAAGACAGCTATGCGGCGTTTGGGCTTTAACTTAAGGAGTTTAGAATTTATACTCCATCAACAAGGGTGTCATAAATGGATCTTAATAAGAACAGTAAACATATTTTGGCTTTGGTATGAAGACTGGATGAAGTGAGAAAGACCAGAATCTTGGAGATCAGTTAGAAGTCTACTGCAATATGACACTTGAGAGATGATGAATGACTTATGAAAATGCCAATGGGAGTTAAGAGCAGAAAACAATAGAGAGGATAGTAAAGATTCATAAAGTGCTTACTGTGTACCATGCACTGTTCCAATAATAGTATTTAATGACCCACAACAATTCTTTGACATATCGTCACTATTGTTAGCTTCATTTTACAGATAAGAATGCAAGAAATGGAGAAGTTAAGGTAGTAAGTCATAGAAGCATTATTCTAATCCAGAAAGTCTCCTCAAGAGAGAGGCTCTGTTAGCATCTATGCTCTATGACATTTTAGGACTTCACATGAGAGCTTTCTAGGAAGTAGAAGCAGCAGGACCATGCAATTGGGAGCAGGCAAAAATTGAGGAAGTGGGAGGTACTGAGGATAGTGCCTGTATTCCTGATTTGAGCAACTAAGAACATATTATTACATATTATGATATTATGATCTAAGATAGCAGCCACAGAAGGGATGACATGGTTTGTGGTAGAAAATAATGAATTTTCTTTTGGACTTGTTGACTTTAAAAAACTTGAGAATTTTCAAGTAGTGCAATTCAGGGACTAGCAAGATAGATATATCTGAAATTAAGAATGGTAGGGGTGATATATACACTACCAAACATAAAATAGATAGCTAGTGGGAAGCAGCCACATAGCACAGAGAGATCATCTCGGTGCTTTGTGACCATCTAGAGGGGTGGGATAGGGAGGGTGGGAGGGAGGGAGACACAAGAGGGAAGAGATATGGGAACATATGTATATGTATAACTGATTCACTTTTTTGTAAAGCAGAAACTAACACACCATTGTAAAGCAATTATACTCTAATAAAGATGTTTAAAGAAAAAAAAAGAATGGTAGGGGTCTGTATATTAGCATTTAATACTGAATCCATGGGTATTGAAGAAACGGATCATGGACTGTGTATATATTGAGAAGGAAAGTGGGACCATATCAAAACCCTAGTTAGGGCTTCCCTGGTGGCGCAGTGGTTGCGCGTCCGCCTGCCGATGCAGGGGAACCGGGTTCGCGCCCCGGTCCGGGAGGATCCCACATGCCGCGGAGCAGCTGGGCCCGTGAGCCATGGCCGCTGAGCCTGCGCGTCCGGAGCCTGTGCTCCGCAACGGGAGAGGCCACAGCAGAGGAAGGCCCGCATACCACAAAAAAAAAACAAAACAAAACAAAAAAAAAACCCTTAGTTAACAGAAAAAGTGCCATTAAAGGAGAATCAAAAGGATTACCTGGAAAAACATCAGGATAACAAGAATTATAGATTTCATTGAAGAAGAGAATTTTCCAGCTTTGACAAATAACAGAAAGGCCTGTCTTGGCGAGTAGTGAAAACTTGTTGGTAGAAGTAGTAATGTGGGTATCTGATGTCCAACTGCTAGGATAATGTACAAAGTGATTTGCAATAGTTAGGAGTTTGAACTAAATGACATCTTGGTTCCTTCTAAATTCTAATGATGCTGTACATTTTTCCGTTACAGATGAAATGATATATATCCCTAGATTCCCAAACTGTGTGATTATTCTCAATACTTGAGATGAGAAAACACATCCGGAAGTTCATTTATGTCAGTTTCAATTTCTACTAATTTTTAATTTGGTATGCAGTTATGGTAGGTGGGATAGGTATAATAAAACATGTATTATTTGTCAAACTTTCCAGTCTCAAAATTAAATATTGAATGACTAGGGAACTTCTACAGTACTTATTTCAAACTGAATATGAACTATTCAGGTGTTTTCAAATTTGTCAAGATTCTGGAGCCTGGCATATAGTAGGTATACAATAAACATTTGTTAGAAAATGAAAGAATAAAACAAATCCATGGTATAATTTTCATGTTTGTAATCAGTGTGAAGATACTATTTATGAATACAGATCATTTTTTAATTTTCTAGCTGCATAATACTTTCCAATATTTATTCCATTGTGGGTTTTTACCCCAAAGAATATCAAGGACCCTGCCTGCCAGAAACAGAATGATTACTTGAGTAGTCTTATAATTTTTACCTTTAATATTAAATATATGTGTTTGTAATAATTTCTATAGCTTGCTTAAGGAATCTTTTCAGGTCATGAAAATTAAATTTTCCAATATCTTATTAATATTTATAATCCTTCCCCCTACACACACACAATTTGAAATGTTGAGTAAGAGTAGGATTAGATGTTATTTATGACTGAAACACAATAGATGAGGTCCAGAAAAACTGTCATAAAGTCTGACACCAGTTTTATGTTTGACAGATGATAGTTTTGAATTCTTACCATTCCCCTTTGCCTTCTCCCCTACACCTGGGTTAGCTGATAAGAAAGCCTGAATACTTGGAGCAAGTGAGAAGTTAAAACCATGCAAGCCCCATCCTGTATTCAGGGACCCAAGCCCAGCCCCACCCTGTAGCTACCATAAATCCCAAGCCACTCTCCTTTCCCTGCTTTCTCAAGACCATTTTGAACCAGCTTGGGAGCCTGCCCTTTTCTCTCCAGAAAGTCTCATTACGTGAGTAATAAACTTTTTCATACCCTCTTGATGCGTATGAGGTGTCATCAGTCTCAACATTCAAACCAAAGCAAAAACCCAAACAGAATAAGCATTGTCTGTGGTTACTAAGACTTCTGGTCCCCTACTGGGCCCCATAAGTTATATAACTAATATTTAACACAAATTTCTATGACAACAGCACTTAGCAATGCTCTTTTTATAGTATACTACATAATCAATATTTTTCTCCCTTTAGAAGAATGATTCTCATCTGTCTCTCCCCTTTATTCCTCACTGGTAAACTTGTATGTCTAAATTTATATATTTAAATCCTCTGTCTCCTAGTAGGTAAAACAAATTAATGAACATATATATGGCCCAAGGAAGCTTGCTTTTGGAAATTTGTAATGCTGTATCAACTAATTAAACAAAATACTGTACTCTCTGTGTAGAAATTTATGAAATGTTGACTAGCTTCTTCATGGATGAAGTAATTTTCCCTTTCAAGTTTATATTTTTTAAAGTCTTTGGTAACTCACCTAGTTCTTTCTATATTCCGCAGAGTACTGTGGTAGGAACTATGTTACGTGTTTCCCACATCATTTTCCTTTCCTATGGAAAGCTGAAAAACTACAATTCTCAGTAGTCCTAATGGTTAAATTTGGACCATATGATTGAGCTCTGCTCAGTATAAAAATGAGTGAAAGTCATCTGTTATTTGTGGCCTGAGACAGTTAAAAACAGGTTGGAATTCTTCATCCTCTCTCTTTTCTATCCATGGCTTGTGGAAAGATCCTGGCTTCCTGAGTTACCATTAAGGAAGGAGCAGGTTCTAAATACAGCCACCTGAACACAGACAACAACTCTGGTATTTGGAATCTTGTGCCAAGCCACTGAGGATGAATGGGCTTTGTTACTGCTGCAAAACTTAGTTTATTACGATGAATACTAATACCAAAATATTCACAAACAATGCTTACTTTCTCAGTTAAATACAAGGAGGTCTCTATGACCTTAACATGTCTTTAGCCAGTTACTTTAGTATTAAATTAGGTAAATTCTGAATATTAACATTCACTGAAGCAGTATTTTTATTTATTTATTTTTACACTATTTTTTTTTTTTTACATCTTTATTGGAGTACAGTTGCTTTAGAGTGTTGTGTTACTTTCTGCTGTATAACAATGTGAATCAGCTATATGAATACATATATCACCATACCTCTTCCTCTTGAGCCTCCCTCTCACTCTCCCTATCCCACCCCTCTAGGTGGTCACCAAGCACCCAGCTGATCTCCCTGTGCTAGGTAGCTGCCTCCCACTAGCTATCTATTTTACATTAGGAAGTGTATACATGTCAACGCTACACTCTCATGTCGTCCCAGCTTACCCTTCCCTGACCCTCCCCGTGTCCTCAAGTCCATTTTCTACGTCTGCATCTTTATTCCTGTCCTGCCACTAGGTTAATCAGAACCTTTTTTTTTTTTTTTAAGATTCCTTATATATGTGTTAGCATTTGGTATTTGTTTTTCTCTTTCTGACTTACTTCACTCTGTATGACAGAATATAGGTCCATCAACCTCACTACAAATAACTCAATTTCATTTCTTTTTATGGCAGAGTTATATTCCATTGTATATATATGCCACATCTTCTTTATCCATTCATCTGTAGATGGACATTTTGGTTGCTTCCATGTCTTGACTATTGTAAGTAGTGCTGCAATGAATATTGTGGTACATGACTCTTTTTGAATTATGGTTTTCTCAGGGTATATGTCCAGTAGTGGGATTGCTGGGTCATACAGCAGTTCTATTTTTAGTTTTTTAAGGAACCTCCATATTGTTCTTCATAGTGGCTGTATCAATTTACATTCCCACCAACAGTGCCAGAGGGTTCCCTTTTCTCCACACCCTCTCCAGCACTTATTGTTTGTAGATATTTTGATGATGGCCATTCTGACTGGTGTGAGGTGATACCTCACTGTGGTTTTGATTTGCATTTCTCTAATAATTAGTGAAATTGAACATCCTTTCATGTGTTTGTTGGCAATATATATATCTTCTTTAGAGAAATGTCTATTTAGGTCTTCTACCCATTTTTGGATTGGGTTGTTCGTTTTTTTGATATTGAGCTGCATGAGCTGCTTGTATATTTTGGAGATTAATCCTTTGTCTGTTGCTTCATTTGCAAATATTTTCTCACATTCTGAGGTTTGTCTTTTTGTCTTGTTTATGGTTTCCTTTGTTGTGCAAAAGCTTTTAAGTTTCATTAGGTCCCATTTGTTTATTTTTGTTTTTATTTCCATTAGTATAGGAGGGGGTCAAAAAGGATCTTGCGGTGATTTATGTCATAGAATATTCTGCCTATGTTGCCCTCTAAGAGCTTTATACTATCTGGCCTATACATTTAGGACTTTAATCCATTTTGAGTTTATTTTTGTGTATGGTATTAAGAATTGTTCTATTTCATTCTTTTCAATGTAGCTGTCAAGATTCCCAGCACTATTTATTGTAGAGGCTGTTTTTTCTCCATTGCATATTCTTGCCTCCTTTATCAAAGATAAGGTGATGATATGTGCGTGGGTTTATCTCTGGGCTTTCTATCCTGTTACATTGATCTACATTTCTGTTTTTGTGCCAGTACCATACTGTCTTTATTACTGTAGCTTTGTAGTATAGTCTGAAGTCAGGGAGCCTGATTCCTCCAGTTCCATTTTTCTTTTTCAAGATTGCTTTTGCTATTCATGGTCTTTTCTGTTTCCATACAAATTATAAATTTTTTTGTTCTAGTACTGTGAAAAATGCCATTGGTCATTTGATGGGGATTGTATTGAATCTGTAGATTGCTTTGTGTAGTATAGTCATTATCACAATGTTGATTCTTCCCATCCAATTACATGGTACGTCTCTCCATCTGTTTTTATGATCTCTGATTTCTTTCATCAGTGTCCTATAGTTTTCTGCATACAGGTCTTTTGTCTCCTTAGGCAGTTTATTCCTAGGTGTTTTATTCTTTTGGTTGCAATGGTAAATGGGAGTGTTTCCTTAATTTCTTTTTCTGATTTTTCATTGTTAGTTTATAGGAATGTAAGAGATTTCTATGCATTAATTTTGTATCTTGCTACTTTTCCAAATTCATTGATTAGCTCTAGTAGTTTCTTTGTGGCATCTTTAGGATTCTCTATGTATAGTATCATGTCATCTGCAAACAGTGACAGTTTTACTTCTTCTTTTCCAATTTGGATTCCTTTTATTTCTTTTTCTCTCTGATTGCCATGGCTAAAACTTCAAAAGTTATGTTGAATAACAGTGGTAAGAGTGGGTACCCTTGTCTTGTTCCTGATCTTAAAGAAAAGGTTTTCAGTTTTTCACGATTGACAATGATGGTGGCTGTGGGTATGTCATATATGGCCTTTATTACGTTGAGGTAGATTACCTTTATTCCCTCTTTATGGGGGGTTTTAATCATAAGTGGTGTTGAATTTTGTCGACAGCTTTTTCTGCATCTATTGAGATTATCCCATGGATTTTATCCTTCAATTTGTTAATATGGTGTATCACAATGATTGATTTGCATATATCAAAAAATCCTTGCGTTCCTGGGATAAACCCCACTTCATCATGGTGTATGATCCTTTTAATGTGCTGTTGGATTCTGTTTGCTAGTATTGTATTGAGGATTTTTCATCTATGTTTATCATTGATATTGGCCTGTAGTTTTCTTTCTTTGTGAAAACTTTGGTTTTGATATCAGGGTGATGGTGACCTTGTAGAATGAGGTTGGGAGTCTTCCTCCCTCTGCTATATTGTGGGAGAGTTTGAGAAGGACAGGTGTTAGCTTTTCTCTAAATGTATGATAGAATTCACCATTGAATTGAAGCCATCTGGTCCTGGCCTTTTGTTTGTTGCAAGGTTTTTAATCACAGTTTCAATTTCAGTGCTTGTGATTGGTCTGTTCATATTTTCTATTTCTTCCTGGTTCAGTCTTGGAAGGTTGTACTTTTCTAAGAATTTGTCCATTTCTTCCAAGTTGTTCATTTTATTGGCATATAGCTGCTTGTAGTAGCTTCTCATGAGCCTTTGCCTTTCTGCAGGGTCAGTTGTTACTTCTGTCTCTTTTCTAATTCTGTTGATTTGAGTCTTCTCCCTTTTTTTTCCTAATGACTCTAACTAATGGTTTATCAGTTTTCTTTATCTCTCAAAGAACCAGTTTTTTGTTTTATTGGTCTTTGCTACTGCTTCCTTCATTTCGTTTTTTTGTTTGTTTTAAACATCTTTATTGGAGTATAATTGCTTTACAATGGTAAGTTAGTTTCTGCTTTATAACAAAGTGAATCAGCTATACATATACATATATCCCCATATCTCCTCCCTCTTGCATCTCCCTTCCACCCTCCCTATCCCACCACTCTAGGTGGTCACAAAACACTGAGCTGATCTCCCTGTGCTATGTGGCTGCTTTCTACTAGCTATCTATTTTACATTTTGTAGCGTATATATGTCAATTATTACTCTCTCGCTTCATCCCAGCTCACACTTCCCACTCCCTGTGTCCTCAATTCCACTCTCTATGTCTGTGTCTTTATTCCTTTCCTGCCCCTGGGTTCTTCAGAACCATTATATTTGGATTCCATAGATATGTGTTAACATACAGTATCCGTTTTTCCCTTTCTGACTTACTTCACTCTGTATGACAATCTCTAGGTCCATCCACTTCACTACAAATGACTCAATTTCGTTTCTTTTTATGGCTGAGTAATATTCCATTGTATATATGTGTCACATCTTCTTTATCCATTCATATGTCAATGGACATTTAGGTTACCTCCATGACCTGGCTATTGTAATAGAGCTGCAATGAACATTGTGGTACATGATTCTTTTGAATTATGGTTTTCTCAGGATATATGCCCAGAAGTGGGATTGCTGGGTCACATGGTAGTTATATTTTTAGTTTTATAAGGAACTTCCAGAGTGATCTCCATTGTGACTGTATCAATTTACCTTCCCATGAACAGTGTAAGAGCATTCTCTTTTCTCAACACCCTCTCCAGCATTTATTGCTTGTAGATTTTTTGATGATGGCCATTCTGACTGGTGTGAGGTGATACCTCATTGTACTTTTGAGTTGCATTTCTCTAATGATTAGTGATGTTGAGCATCCTTTCATGTGTTTGCTGGCAATCTGTATATATTCTTTGGGGAAATGTCTATTTAGTTCTTCTGCCCATTTTTGGATTGGGTTGTTTGTTTTTTTGATATTGAGCTACCTGAGCTGCTTGTAAATTTTGGAGATTAATCCTTTGTCCACTGCTTCATTTTCAAATATTTTCTTCCATTCTGAAGGTTGTCTTTTCATTTTGTTCATGTTTTCCTTTGCTGTGCAAAAGCTTTTAAGTTTCATTAGGTTTTATTTGTTTATTTGTGTTTTTATTTCCATTTCTCTAGGAGGTGGGTCAAAAGGATCTTGCTGTGATTTATTTTTTATAAAGTGTTTTGCCTATGTTTTTCTCTAAGAGATTTATAGTGTTTAGCCTTACATTTAGGTCTTTAATCCATTTTGAGTTTATTTTTGTGTATGGTGCTAGGGAGTGTTCTAATTTCATTCTTTTCCATGTAGCTGTCCAGTTTTCCTGGCACCACTTATTGAAGAGGCTGTCTTTTCTCCATTGTATATTCTTGCCTCCTTCATCAAAAATAAGGTGACCATTTCCTTTGTTTCTTTTTCATTTATTTCTGATCTGATCGTTGTGATTTCTTTTCTTCTGCTCTTTTGTTTTTGTTGTTTTACTTATTTAATTAATTTATTTTTTTTGTTGTTCTTCTTTCTCTAATTGCTTTAGGTGTAAGGTTAGGTTGTTTATTTGAGATTTTTCTTGTTTTGTGACCTGGGATTGTACTGTTATAAACTTCCCTCTTAGGGCTTCTTTTGCTGTATCCCATAGGTTTGGGTAGTCGTGCTTTCATTGTCAGTTGTTTCAAGGCATTTTTTGATTTCCTCTTTGATTTTTTTCAGTGATCTCTTGGTTATTTAGTAGTGTATTGTTTACCCTCCATCCGTTGTATTTTTTACAGTTTTTTTCCTGTGATTTATATGTAGTCTCATAGCGCTGTAGTCAGAAAAGGTATTTGATATGATTTCAATTTTCTTAAATTTACCAAGGCTTGATTTGTGACCTAAGATATGCTCTATCATGGAGAATGTTCCATGAGCACTTGAAAGTGTGTTCTGTTGTTTTGGAATGGGATGTCCTATAAATATCAATTAAATCCATCTGGTCTAATGTATCATTTAAAGCTTGTGTTTCCTTATTTATATGCATTTTTGATGATCTGTCCATTGGTGAAAGTGGGTTGTTTAAGTCCCCTACTATGATTGTGTTACTGTTGATTTCTCCTTTTATGGCTGTTAACATTTGCCTTATGTACTGAGGTGCTCCTATGCTGTGTGCATAAATATTTTCAGTTGTATCTTCTAGGATTGATCTCTTGATCACTATGTAATGTCTTTCTTTTTCTCTTGTTACTGTTTTTATTTTAAAGTGTATTTTGTCTGATATGAGTATTGCTACTCCAGCTTTTTTTGATTTCCATTTGCATGGAATATGTTGTTCTATCCCCTCACTTTCAGTCTGTATGTGTCCCTATGTCTGCAGTGGGTCTCTTGTAGACAGCATGTATATGGGTCTTGTTTTTGCATCCATTCAACCAGTTTATTTCTTTTGGTTGGAGCATTTAATCCAATTACATTTAAGGTAATTTTCAGTATGTATCTTCCTATTACCAGTTTCTTAATTGTTTTCTGCTTGTTTTCATAGGTCTTTTCTTTCTCTTGTTATTCCAGCCTAGAGAAGTTCCTTTAGCATTTGTTGTAAAGCTGGTTTGGTTGTGCTGAATTCTCTTAAGTTTTGCTTGTCTGTAAGGTTTTAATTTCTCCGTCATATCTGAGTGAGATCCTTGCTGAGTAGAGTAATCTTGGTTGTAGGTTTTTCCCTTTCATCACTTTAAATATGTCCTGTCACTCCCTTCTGGCTTTCAGG
>NC_041225.1:1364859-1422756 GCF_002837175.3 Physeter macrocephalus | reverse complement strand
TTTTCTCCACACCCTCTCCAGCATTTGTTGTTTGTAGATTTTCTGATGATGCCCATTCTAACTGGTGTGAGGTGATACCTCATTGTACTTTTGAGTTGCATTTCTCTAATGATTAGTGATGTTGAGCATCCTTTCATGTGTTTGCTGGCAATCTGTATATATTCTTTGGGGAAATGTCTATTTAGTTCTTCTGCCCATTTTTGGATTGGGTTGTTTGTTTTTTTGATATTGAGCTACCTGAGCTGCTTGTAAATTTTGGAGATTAATCCTTTGTCCACTGCTTCATTTTCAAATATTTTCTTCCATTCTGAAGGTTGTCTTTTCATTTTGTTCATGTTTTCCTTTGCTGTGCAAAAGCTTTTAAGTTTCATTAGGTTTTATTTGTTTATTTGTGTTTTTATTTCCATTTCTCTAGGAGGTGGGTCAAAAGGATCTTGCTGTGATTTATTTTTTATAAAGTGTTTTGCCTATGTTTTTCTCTAAGAGATTTATAGTGTTTAGCCTTACATTTAGGTCTTTAATCCATTTTGAGTTTATTTTTGTGTATGGTGCTAGGGAGTGTTCTAATTTCATTCTTTTCCATGTAGCTGTCCAGTTTTCCTGGCACCACTTATTGAAGAGGCTGTCTTTTCTCCATTGTATATTCTTGCCTCCTTCATCAAAAATAAGGTGACCATTTCCTTTGTTTCTTTTTCATTTATTTCTGATCTGATCGTTGTGATTTCTTTTCTTCTGCTCTTTTGTTTTTGTTGTTTTACTTATTTAATTAATTTATTTTTTTTGTTGTTCTTCTTTCTCTAATTGCTTTAGGTGTAAGGTTAGGTTGTTTATTTGAGATTTTTCTTGTTTTGTGACCTGGGATTGTACTGTTATAAACTTCCCTCTTAGGGCTTCTTTTGCTGTATCCCATAGGTTTGGGTAGTCGTGCTTTCATTGTCAGTTGTTTCAAGGCATTTTTTGATTTCCTCTTTGATTTTTTTCAGTGATCTCTTGGTTATTTAGTAGTGTATTGTTTACCCTCCATCCGTTGTATTTTTTACAGTTTTTTTCCTGTGATTTATATGTAGTCTCATAGCGCTGTAGTCAGAAAAGGTATTTGATATGATTTCAATTTTCTTAAATTTACCAAGGCTTGATTTGTGACCTAAGATATGCTCTATCATGGAGAATGTTCCATGAGCACTTGAAAGTGTGTTCTGTTGTTTTGGAATGGGATGTCCTATAAATATCAATTAAATCCATCTGGTCTAATGTATCATTTAAAGCTTGTGTTTCCTTATTTATATGCATTTTTGATGATCTGTCCATTGGTGAAAGTGGGTTGTTTAAGTCCCCTACTATGATTGTGTTACTGTTGATTTCTCCTTTTATGGCTGTTAACATTTGCCTTATGTACTGAGGTGCTCCTATGCTGTGTGCATAAATATTTTCAGTTGTATCTTCTAGGATTGATCTCTTGATCACTATGTAATGTCTTTCTTTTTCTCTTGTTACTGTTTTTATTTTAAAGTGTATTTTGTCTGATATGAGTATTGCTACTCCAGCTTTTTTTGATTTCCATTTGCATGGAATATGTTGTTCTATCCCCTCACTTTCAGTCTGTATGTGTCCCTATGTCTGCAGTGGGTCTCTTGTAGACAGCATGTATATGGGTCTTGTTTTTGCATCCATTCAACCAGTTTATTTCTTTTGGTTGGAGCATTTAATCCAATTACATTTAAGGTAATTTTCAGTATGTATCTTCCTATTACCAGTTTCTTAATTGTTTTCTGCTTGTTTTCATAGGTCTTTTCTTTCTCTTGTTATTCCAGCCTAGAGAAGTTCCTTTAGCATTTGTTGTAAAGCTGGTTTGGTTGTGCTGAATTCTCTTAAGTTTTGCTTGTCTGTAAGGTTTTAATTTCTCCGTCATATCTGAGTGAGATCCTTGCTGAGTAGAGTAATCTTGGTTGTAGGTTTTTCCCTTTCATCACTTTAAATATGTCCTGTCACTCCCTTCTGGCTTTCAGGGTTTCTCTGAAAGATCAACTGTTAACTTATGGGGATTCCCTTGTATGGTATTTGTTGCTTTTCCCTTGCTGCTTTTAATATTTTTTTCTTTGTATTTTATTTTTGTTAGTTTGATTAACATGTGTTTTGGCATGTTTCTCTTTGGGTTTGTCCTGTATGGGACTCTCTGCACTTTACGGACTTGATTGACTATTTCTTTTCCTATGTTTGGGAAGTTTTCAACTATAATCTCTTCAAATATTTTCTTGAACCCTTTCTTTCTCTTCCTCTTCTGGGACCCCTGTAATTTTAAAGTTGGTGTGTTTAATGTTGTCCTAGTGGTCTCTGATAGTTTCCTTGTTTCTTTTCTTTCTTTTTTCTTTATGATGCTCTGTGGCAGTTATTTCCACTATTCTATCTTCCACATCACTTCTCCGTTCTTCTGCCTCAGTTATTCTGCTATTGATTCCTTCTGGAGTATTTTTAATTTCATTTATTGTACGGTTCATCATTTTTGGTTTTTTTTTGTTCTTTAGCTCTTGTAGGTCCTTGTTAAACATTTCTTGTATTTTCTCCATTCTATTTCCGAGATTTGGAACCATCTTTACTGTCATTACTCTGAATTCTTTTTCAGGTAGACTACCTGTTTCATCTTCATTTGTTTGGTTTGTGGGTTTTTTCCTTGCTCCTTCATCTGCTGCATATTTCTCTGTCTTCTCATTTTGTTTAACTTACTGTGTTTGGGGTCTCCTTTTCACAGGCTGCAGGTTTGTAGTTCCCATTGTTTTTGGTGTCTGTGCCCAGTGGGTGAGATTGTTTCATTGGCTTCTATAGGCTTCCTAGTGGAGGAGACTGGTGTCTGTGATCTGGTGGATAGGGCTGGATCTTGTCCTTCTGGTAGGCAGGGCCATGTCTGGTGGTGTGTTTTTGGGTGTCTGTGAACTTACTATGACTTAGGCAGCCTGTCTGATGATGGGTGGGGTTGTGTTCCTGTCTTGCTAGTTGTTTGGCATGGGGTGTCCAGCACTGGAGCTTGCTGACCATTTGGTGGAGCTGGGTCTTAGTGTTGAAATGGAGATCTCTGGGAGAGCTCTTGCTGATTAATATTACATGGGGCCAGGAGGTCTCTGGTGGTCCAGTGTTCTGGACTTGGATCTCCCACTTTGGAAGCTCAGGCCCGATAACTGGCTGGAGTACCAAGACCCTGCCAGCTGCATGACATGGAAGAAAATGTAGAAAAAAAATGAACAGAGAGAACCCCAAGGCAAATGGTAAAACAAAAACTAAACACACAAAACACACAAAGAACATACACACACACACTCCCAAAAAGGGAAAAATTAAAAAGCAAGAGTGCAGCCAAACCAACAGACAAACCCATAAATGAAAACAAACACTAAAATGAAACTAAGATAAACATAAAACCAAAAATAAATCAAATTCAGAAAGCAAACCCCAAGTCCACAGTTGCCCCCAAAGTCCACAGCCTCAATTTTGGGAACACATGTTGTCTATTCAGGTATTCCACAGATACACGGTTTACCAAGCTGATTTAGAGGATTTAGTCCTCTGCTCCTGAGGCTGCACAGAGAAATTTCCCTTTCTCTTCATTGTTTGCACAACTCCTGGGGTTCAGCTTTTGTTTTGGCCCCACTTCTGCATGTAGGCCACCCTCTGGCATCTCTTCCCTGCACAGACATCAGGGCGTTAAAGCAGAGGCTCATTAGGGCTCTCTTGTTCACTCAGGATGGGGAGAGGGAGAGGTACAGTAGTCACAATTTTGATGTGGGGAATGCCTGTTGCGGCAGAGGTCAGCATGAAGTTGCAACAGCCTCTGGCGTGCTGTGTGTTCTCCCAGGGAATTTGGCCCTGGATCACAGGACTCTGGCAGTGGCGTGCTAAACAGGCTCCCAGGAGGGTGTGGTAGTGACCTGCGCTTGCACACAGGATCCTTGGTGGCAGTGGTGGCAGCGGTAGCAGTCCCGGCTAACTGTGGTACACTAGCCAGTTTCAGGCTGTCTTCACACAGCCAGCCCCAGTCCTCTCCCTGGGGTCTGATCTATGAAGTCCGAGCCTCAGCTCCAGCCCCCAACCACCCCAGCAGATGAGCAGACAAGCTTCTCAGGTTGGTGAGTGCTGCTCAGCACCAATCCTCTGTGTGGGAATATCTCCACTTTGCCCTCCATGCCCTTGTTGCTGGACTCTCTTCTGACGCTCTGAAGCTCCCCATGACTGTCCCCGCCACTGAGGGTGCTTCCTAGTGTGTGGAATCTTTTCCTCCTTCACAGCTCCCTCACAGAGGTGCAGGTCCCCTCCTGATTCCTTTGTCTTTTTTTTTTCTTTTTTTATTATGCCCTACTCATGTATGTGGGGATTGTCTTGCTTTTTCAGAAGTCTGAGTTCTTCTGCCAGCATTCAGTAGGTGTTCTGTAAGAGTGGTTCCACATGTAGATGTATTTTTTTTTAACATCTATATTGGAGTTTAATTGCTTTTCAGTGGTGTGTTAGTTTCTGCTTATAACAAAGTGAATCAGCTATACATGTACATATATCCCCATATCTCCTCCCTCTTGCATCTCCCTCCCACACTCCCTATCTCACCCCTCTAGGTGGACACAAAACTCCAAGCTGATCTCCTTGTGTTATGCCACTGTTTCCCACTAGCTATCTATTTTACATTTGGTAGTGTATATATGTCAATTGTTACTCTCTCACTTCGTCCCAGCTTACCCTTCCCCATCCCCTGTCCTCAAGTTCATTCTCTACATCTTCATCTTTATTCCTGTCCTGCCCCTAGATCCTTCAGAAACTTTTTTTTTTTTTAGATTCCATATATATGTGTTAGCATACAGTATTTGTTTTTCTCTTTCTGACTTACTTCACTCAGTATGACAGTCTCTAGGTCCATCCACCTCACTAAAAATATCTCAATTTCATTTCTTTCTATGGCTGAGTAATATTCCATTGTATATATATGCCACCACATGTTCTTTATCCATTCATCTGTTAACGGGCACTTAGGTTGCTTCCATGTCCTTGCTATTGTAAGTAGAGCTGCAATGAACATTGTGGTCACATGTAGATGTATTTTTGATGTATTTGTGAGGAGGGAGGTGATCTCCATGTCTTACTCTACCACCATCTTGAAAGTCCCCTTTCATCCACTGATGTAGTATTTTTAAATGCTCTTTTTAAGAACGATCCTTTCTGATTTTCTTTCCCCAAAATCCCTTGACTGCTCTCACCCATCCCAAAGGTACACTTATTTTTCTCAATTTTACATTTATTTTTAAGCTCTTTGTCTTTTTTATCTACCTTCCATGTTTTTCAAAGAATACTTCAATTTTTGGAATCTGTCTTCTTAATATGAGTCTATCAAAAGGGGTGAGACACAGGTTCCCTTGTCATGGCATCAGAAATTATCTCCAGATCAATCACAGAACTTAAAATAATGTATCCTCAAAAGTAAGATAGGGGTTTCCCTGGTGGCACAGTGGTTGAGAATCTGCCTGCCAATGCAGGGGACATGGGTTTGAGCCCTGGTCTGGGAAGATCCCACATGCCATGGAGCAACTAGGCACGTGAGTCACAACTATTGAGCCTGCGCATCTGGAGCCTGTGCTCCGCAACAAGAGAAGCAGCAATAGTGAGAGGCCCGTGCACCACGATGAAGAGTGACCCCCGCTTGCCCCAACTAGAGAAAGCCCCCACACAGAAACAAAGACCCAACACAGCCAAAAATAAATAAATAATTTTTTTTTTTTAAAAAGTAAGATAAATTACTTTGCTTGGAATATGGCTTTAATATGTGTATGTCTATTCTCAAGATCTTATTACTTATGTCAAAGAGCAAAGTAAATTGCCTGCATGTATGCTAATGAACTAACTATATTTGAAATCATTGCTTCTTTACAATCAGCTATGTTAGATCCTTCAGGATTTGAAGTACTGTTACTGGATAAGTGTAACTCTATCCTACTCTCAGTGTAGAAGTTTGGGAATTATTGACATGCTGCTGCATGAATGAAGTAATTTTCCTTTCCAAGTATTGTCCTTTATGAAAATATATTGTCAAGACTTTATAACCTTTCAATTTCAATCTCTTTTTTAACAGAGAACAGTACAACTACATCAAAAATGTAAAACATCAACCCAAATATTAATGTGATTTCTTCAAGGTGTAGATAAGAAAATAATGAAATATAATGAACTGTTAAATTATATGTGGCACCTGCTTAAATTGTCTTTAATTTGGTAGTAACCAGTTACCTTTTGAAGCAAGAATTATGGTTGGTTTATAAATTGTAGTGTTTGTTGATGAGACAGATACATTTGGGTGCTGCAAATCTGGAAATGATTTTTTAAATATGACTTATACTCCTTTTTAGATTGAATTACAAATCAGTGATAGTCTTTTGTTGATCAAGGTTATACTTTAAGATTCTGAGTGCAAAAATAGATTCACATTAAATACTCTTTTCTCCTAAATTCCTGCTATTTTTTGTTACTGTTCATTTTGTACTTAATCAGACACCAATTTATAAGCCTCTTTTATTATTGTCTTAGACATTTATTAATTCTATATTGTTATTTAACATAATTTATTTGTAACTCTTGATTCCCTACCTAACATTTAAACTCTTACAGAATAGAGTCTCTATAACACATAAAGCCTGTTGCATAGTAAAATGTAATTTTTAAAAGTCTCATAAAATATATAGCTAATAACCACCTCCCAATTTTATATAGTTCTACAAATGTGTGTAGATGCTTGTACCCAGAATGGATGAAGCACCCAGACTGTATATGCCCACATGCCCATGCACAGGTTGATCACAATTAAGTTGTGATGCCAAGATTATTTACAATCTTAGAACTTGTTGGACAAACATAGTCAATGATGGTAACATTTTAACTGCTCTTTGCTTTAAAGATGCAAAGAATACTTAAGTATTGATATTTAATCATCAATTCATTGACTGGGTTTTAAGAATTTTGTAATTAAAGGAGACAGGACAAAAAGGCTAAGAGATAGGAATTGTTCAGGAGGATGTGACCACTGTGGGGAGCAGGCCATCTATCCTACATTGCTTGGTTCACAAAGTCTAAAAAGAGGAGATTCAATAACTCACAATGGTCCATCAGATGTTAGTTGTCTGGTGAAGTGGTTAAACCTCTTAATGAGAGAAAAATTATTTTCCATGGTACCCATATCAAAGCTGTGTTTTCTGTGCTACAAAGTTCATTGTGATTTGGCTGACTAGGAAGGACAGCTTTACTAAGTTTTACATTGGAGATTGAAATACGTTTTACTCATTTTCTTCCAGGTTACAGAGAAGGCTTGAAATCCTGTTTTCTGTTTTTTTGTTTGTTTTTTAGTAAATTTACTTACTTACTTACTTACTTTATTTATTTATTTTTGGCTGTGTTGGGTCTTCGTAGCTGCACACAGGCTTTCTCTAGTTGCGGCAAACGGGGGCTACTCTTTGTTGTGGTGCACAAACTTCTCATTGCAGTGGCTTCTCTTACTGTGGATCATGGTCTCTAGGCACGCAGACTTCAGTAGTTGTGGCACACAGGCTTAGTTGCTCTGTGGCATGTGGGATCTTCCCAGCAGGGATCAAACCTGTGTCCCCTGCATTGGTAGGTGGATTCTTAACCACTGTGCCACCAGGGAAGTCCCATTTTGTTTGTTTTTGCTTACTAAGATCTTTCTTGTTTTCTCTCTAGAAATCATTATAAATATATCTTTCACCGAATAATTAATATATTTTTAACTGTGGCTGTGGTATAACAAAAAACTATATATTTGGTCCTTGCCTCCCAGTTGCTGGCACAAATCCTTGGAATCCTTGAGTAACTCCTGTGCAGTGAGGAGTGGGGAGGCTAGGTAGCTTCAGAATAGGGTCTGGTTGCCATAACAGCCAATCACCTTCAGTCCTGCTCCCTAATAACCTCTTTGGAGGGGAGAGGGGTTGGAGATTGAGTTTAGTAAACAATGGCCAATTATTTAACCAATCATGTCTCTGTAATAAAGCCTCTACAAAAACTCTTAACAATGAGCTTCAGGAAGTTTCTTGTTTGGAGAACACATTGATGCTTTGTGGGAATAGAGCACCTGACTCTGCACTATCCTCCCTACCTTGACTTGTGCACCTCTTCCCTTTGGCTATTCCTGAGTTGTATCCTTTAGAATAAAGCTTTAATGGTAAGTATGGTGCTTTCCTGAGTTCTGTGAGTCACTATAACAAATTATTGAACTTGAAGGGGAGTTGTGGGCATCCCTAAAATTGTAGATGAGTCAGACAGAAGTGTGGGTAGCCTGGGAACCCCAATTGTGGCTAGCATCTAAAGTGGAGGCAGTCTTGTAAGACTGAATCCTTGATCCATGGGGTCTGTGCTAACTCTGGGCAGTTAACACCAGACTTGAATTAAATTGAATGGTAGGACACTCAATTGGTGTCTGAGAATTGGTGTTGTAAAAGCAGAGGTTTAGTAAGTCAGGCATGCATGTCCTATCTTCCTCACATTTTATCCACTACATGTACCATAATTGCCATTTTAATCAACATTATCTTTTAAGATTTCTAAAAGAGGTTAAATAACACATTGGAGAGCAAATATAGTAAGAATTTTTAAAACATTTTTTCTAATTATAAGAGTATTATTACTGAAATGTAGAACTCCTGTGTAAAAAAGGAAAATATGAAGAAATAATTCTTTATAATCTCTATAGTCCAGAAAAGAAAAAAACTACTAAATATATCTAAGATGTGTGTGTGTGTGTGTGTGTGTGTGTGTGTGTGTGTGTGTATTTATTTATTTATTTATTTTAACTTTGACCCCATTCACACGTTTCTCCCACTAAGATTGTGTGTGTGTGTGTGTGTGTGTGTGTGTGTGTGTGTATTTATTTATTTATTTATTTTAACTTTGACCCCATTCACACGTTTCTCCCACCCCCCTCCACCCCTGCCTCTGGCAAACACCAATATGTTCTCTGTATCTGTAAGTTTTTCTGTTTGTTTGATTTGTTGTTGTTGTTGTTATTTTTGTTTTTGTTTTTTTGATTCCACATGTAAGCTAGATCATAGGGTGTTTGCCTTTCTCTGTCAGACTTATTTTAGTTAGCATAATGCCCTCAAAGTCCATCCATGTTGTTGCAAATGGCAAGAATTTATTTTTTTTTATGGCTGAATAATGTGTGTGTGTATATATATGTAATGTATCAATTCATTCATTGATGGACCCAAGTTATTTCCATATCTTGGCTATTGTAAATAGTGCTGCAGTAAATATGGAGGTGCTTATACTTTTTTGATTTAGAGTTTTCATAATTTTTGGTTAAATACTCAGAAGTGAAATTGCTGGATCATATGATATTTCTATTTTAATTTTTTGAGGAACCTCTATACTGTTTGGCATAGTGGCTTCACCAATTTACATTTCCACCCACAGTGTACAAGGGCTCCCTTTTCTCTACACCCTCACCAACATGTGTTATTTCTTGTCTTTTTGATAATAGCCATTCTAACAAGTTCAAGGTGATATCTCACAGTGGTTTTGATTTGCATTTTCCTTATGATTAATGGTATTGAACATCCATTCATGTACCTGTTGGCCATCTGTAGGTCTTTCTTGGGAAAAAAAATGTCTATTCAGATCTTCTGCCCATTTTTAACTTTAATTGTTTGTTTTTTTGCTTTTGAGTTGTATGAGCTCTTTATATATTTTGGATATTAACAAATATTTTTGATTTGCAAATATGTTCTCCCATTCAGTAGTTTGCCTTTTTATTTCATTGATGGTTTCCTTTGCTGTACAGAAACTTTTTAGTTTTGATGTAGTCCCTTCTTAAATTTTTGATTTTGTTGCTTTTACTTTTGGTACAAATACTTTTTTAAATTTTCAAAATGGTTTTCATACTCACTTTGGTTTATTTCTAGCATATTACTAATATTTTTCTATGTCAAAAATAGTTATCCATAATATTCTTTTATAGTCACAGGTCATCACAGGGAGGTTCCATATCTCACCATTCTGATCATTATTTCAAAGACCTTATGTCAAGAATGATAATTTCATGAGTTCCACAGATGATGATAACAAATCTGGGATGAGAATGTTTTGTTTATTTATTTTTTTCTTTTTTTGAAATATATTTCAGATATATACAGATCTAGGCCAACACAGAAATTCGGATGTATTTTTTTGTTAATATTAAATTTTTATGTAGTTAATTTGATCTGATTTACTATCTAAGCAGTATGATCATCTTCACATGTAAGTGCATTTGTGTTTATTAGGGCTTCATTTTTTATGTCTAAAATTCATGTAGAACTTCCTTTGACTTATAACAACCTGGTTAAGTACTTTGGACATGCAATCAGAGCCAAAAGTTTAATGATGTTGCTTAGCCTCTACAAACCTCAGTTTCCTCATTCGCAATGTAGCCTTGATTATATGACTCACTTCTTGTTTTTACTGTGAGGAACAAATAAGACATTAAAAATATTGTCTTTAGCACAGAGCTTTGTAAACATTTAGTAAATATTAGCTACCCTCAATATATATTTTTTCTTCAAAGTGTTAATCAATTATTTCAGGACCCAATATGAAATGTTTATTTCCTCACTAAGTAAAAACACCACATTTATCAAGTAATGCACTATAACTGTACTATATAACATGATGGTGTGAAGTACTAAGATTTTTTTTGCTCTGGGAGTTTACAAAGTATAATAGGAGTCATCTTGGAGAAAATTGGCCTATTGAAAATAAAATTATCAAAATTTTCAAGGCCAAGTTCAATGTATGTCTGGTTCTTGGCAAAATGACTCCCAGTACACCTCAAAAGCAATATAAGGGACCTTAGGAATAGTCAAAAAGGAGACATTAAGAGAGAAGGGCAGAATCAGGAAGGACATTCTTTGAACCTAGAAGTTTCATATTGAGTGTTGCTTTTTTAAACTCTACAGCAGCCCTACTTCCTCTCCAGGTCAGAGTGATGAACATTTATGCTGAAAGTGTGTCCACTGAATGTTGGCTCTTCTTAAACATAGAAGTGAGTGCTTTTCTCTGGTCTGAATGTTTCTTAAGGCATGAAGCTCTGTGGACTGTCTCCCTGGAGTAACAGCCCTCGTCAGGACAACATTGCTGCTTTCCTACATTACTTGTTAAGAGTTCTGGAAAAGTTTAAGTAACACTTTTGAAGAAAAGGATCATCTCTTCACTTAGAACCTAAGAAAAAAATCAAAGCAGACCCCAAAAGTTACCCTGCTATCATATAAGAAAGCACGGAACAGTGGAAACTGGCTCTGCAGGTGTGCTGGACTGATAGAGTGGCACACATGAAGAGAAACTCACTTCAAAGAAATGAATGGGTGAGCCTGAAGATAGATGGGTACTACCAAGAACCACAAATACCAGCTGAGCAGCTTGGGTTTAAATTTCCCATCATATTAATAATCATCCTTCATAGGGTTTTCACCAACACTCAAAGCCTAATGCCTTACAGATAACCATCTTAAGATCATTGCCACCACACAGATATGCAATTGCTCACATCACAACAATTACAAACAAACAAAAAGAGGTCAGCTGACACACCAGACAGTCACAATGAATGTACTCCATCTAACTCTAACTTGAGAAGCAGATACCAGGAAGCAAGTTTGTGACTGCTGATGGGGAGATGACCTTCCCTCCACAAGTTCAGCCTGAAGCTGGGAATGAGAAAGTTGTGGAGAAGAGAGCAAACTTTCAATTATATATACAACTTATTTTTTAAATTCAATTAACTTTCTTTTAATAGATATATCGGATAAAGGTATCATTAAAAAGGTCAGTTGCTCAAGAGGAAACATGCTTTCAATTATTACTAGTTTTAGAAAATTAAAATCATTTTGAATTTAGATCACAATAGTAAAGCATATACATATATTATTATATATGGTTCTGCTCCTTTTAGTCAATTCATTAACTTATGTATTCCTTGGTATCAGAGAACCAGCCTGCTTGAATCATTGGAATTTTATTGTATGATAATATATGTGCATTCTCACCATCATTATATTCTTTTGAAAGGATTTCTGGCTAGAGGTACTCAAAGTGTGATTTCCATATCAGCAGCATCAGCATCACCTGAGAGTGTGTTGAAAGGCAAATTCCTGGACCCCACCCCCAAACCTGCTGAATCAGAAATTCTGGAAGTGAGACCTAGCCATCTGGGCTTTGACAAGCCTTCCAGGTGATTCTGATACACGTTAAGGAAACGAATAACTGTTACAGACTATTTTCTGTTTGTTTTGTCTATTTCTACTTGTTTATTCATTCACTTTTAAGTTAATGATAAAACGATTTTTGTATTACCTCAGGAGTGGCTAGGGTATACTGCAATAACAAAATCTTCAAATCTCAGTGGCTTAAAACAACACAGGTTTATTTCTTGTTCATTTTGTATGCCCATTGCATGTGGGCAGGGGGCTCTGCTAATCATTAGGTACTAAGAGACACAGAATGATGGGGCAGCCACCATCTCTGGTATTGTTGGTTGTCTTAGAGCTAAAACCGAACACTTCAGTAACTCCCTAGAATTGAAGGAGATCAAGAGAGTCACAAGTATGAAGCAGCAGCTCTTCACATGGGTAGATCTCTCATAACAAATAATGTGCTTGCCCTTCTACTTGGAGTACAGCTCAAAACAACTTTATGTTCAACATGTATGAGTGTCTACAGAATATAGTAATATGCTTCCAAGTCTTATTTATCACAGATTCATTGGTGTGACATAATGACTCCCAAAAAGAAGTGCTATGGTAGATTTACTTCTTTTGGCCCTGAAGTAGACATTTAACAATATTTCCAATTTTGCAGCGTTTACATTTATAGACATGCTACTACAGAAGAATAAGTTATGAGGGGGTTTTAGATCATCTCTGCCAATATAGACTAAATGGTCAAGACTCAACCATCCAATGAATCTTTAGCAGCCTCAGATCCATTTGGCATCGGCTTCTAGTATGATATAAAACTTCTGATCCAGGGTAAAAAAATGTAGTAAGTATTATATATAACAATTTATCTGATACTTCCTTCCAGTTATTAAGTAATACAAATATGTATACACACATACATATTCACAAGTACTCCAAATATTCTATTGTGCAATCTGGTCCAAGTTCATCAAATACCATACTCACTTATCTTTTGGGTCTCTTGCTTGGATAAATATTAAATAAAAATGGCATTTTAGAGACTGAGTTGAGAAGGGCAAATAATGATGAGACAGGAATCACACTCAAAGGCAAGATCTATGCTTAAGGGAAAATACATACTTCATGGAAGAATACTTATGTGTTACAAAGGACAAATTAGAAGGAAGGCATGAAAGGAAATGTAATTAGATCTTTGATTCTATATCCTGGAATTGAATCTTGAGTTGTGTGCACTTTATTTCCAAAAGTTTGGAATTCAATAGGAAATTTCATGATAGCGAAGACTTTAATACTATACAAAAATTACACATGTATTGGAAATAAGGCAGAAAAGGTAGGTGACACAATCTTTCAATATTATATGGCAGAAAAGGTCACTCAAGAAGTGACTGGGGTTATGTCTGTAGTTTACCTCATTGTTTATTTTTTATTAAAGGTCTCAGACTTAGCAAAGTTATCTAACTTGCAGGTTAATTTGATACTTCTTTGTCAAATTGACTATAAATAAGTTTCTCCTTAAATGCTTTTTGAGCTGGCCATAATATCTTACTTGCTTCCTCATTAATTAATGAGTTAAGTAAAATATTTTAATGTATTCATTTGATATTTACCTTGGAATCACAATTTATCTTTTTGAAAAATATACTGTAACAATGTATATGTCTAAAACAAATGAAATTTTCAATGCTTGAGAGTGTTCCTGCTTTTGGAAGACTCATAAAACAGAAGATTCTAAAATAGAGTTACATACTTATCACAGTCAGAAAAAAAAACAAAAACAAAAAATCTTCAGTCCAATAGGAAAGAGACACATCTGAGAAGGTGAAGGCAGTTTGAAAACGGCCTAGGGAAATGACGTGTATCATAGCACAGACACTCAAACATGTTTCTTGCCTTCTAGCCAAACTGTGGCTGTATTTTTCTCTAAGGCTAGAAAAATTAACTTAGATCTAAGAGATTGGATCTTAATGTAATTCAGAAGGAAGCATGGAAAATACAGACTGGGGGAAAAGGGATGGATGTCTGAATTGCACATGACAATCAATTTTCCAATCAAATACAGTTAGTTCAATATAACTGCCTTGCTCAGACACTGGAAGAGATGTATCATTTGAACCCTCTTACACCAACTCATCCTCCACTCCAGGCTTAATTAATAAAACATGAAATACTGTCACTCAAGATCAGCCAATCCACTAATTAGCCAAGAATACATCAGACATTTCTTTTAAGACCACAGACAGTCAGTGGTTTGCATGTGAGTTGTCAGATTATACATGTTGGGGTGAAAGGTTGGCTGAATGAGGTTGACAAGCAAAGTGGATTCTACCATACCAGGAGCTAATTTAATGTTGAACACATTCTTTAGAGAACAAGATCCACTGAGGGCAAAGTTTTAAGTAAAATATGGGTAGAGTGTACTGAATTAATTACTACCTATGGCCGTAGTTAAGAATTGTGCTAAAGGGACAGTCTATAGCCAGATGATAGTGGAAGAATTGTGTCTCCCTTTTGCAGGAGCCCTCTTCTGCAGACATCTGATAATTTGAGAGCACAGATGTCTAGAAAACAGTCTGTTAAAAATCAAGTTATAGGTGCAGAATTCTTGAGACAATTATGTTAGGATAGCTAAATGTGTAAACTCTGAAGCCATACTGCCTGTGTCCAAATCTTGGCTCCATCCTTAATAGACCTCTGTGGTCATAATAAACAAGACATTTAAGTGCCCTGTTCTTTTCCAAGTCATGGATGGGGTTGTTATCTAAAGCATGTAGAGCAGTGTCTGGTGCATAATAAATGCATATTATTAATATCATTATTCTCTTTCACACCAGAATTAAATGATATAGGCCCATGGTGAACACATTGTCTCCTGGTACTTGTGAGCTAAACAAAAGGTGGTAAGGGCTGGGGTTATGGTAGGGGCTAAGACAACGACCTACTGTGGGGCTGAATTTGAATTTCATTTTTTGTCTCCCTATAAGATTTTCCTGATTAAATGTCTGACCATATAAAGCTATGGTTCTCAACTTGGAATGGCTCTGCTCTCACCCTCCCAGGGCACATTTGATAAAGTGTGTGAATATTTTTAATTATCATAAATGGCATATGTCAAGGATTATTATAGGCATATAGTAGGTAGAGGACAAGAATGTTGCTAGGAGGAGAGTTAAGATGTCAGAGGAGTAGGAGGACATGGAGTTCATCTCTCCTCACAAATTCATCAAGAATATATATACAAATGGAACGATTCTCACAGAGCACCTGCTGAACACTAGCAGAGGACCTCGGACACCTAAAAGGATAAGAAAGATCCCCACGTAACCATGTAGGGTGAAGGAAAGAAGAAGGAAAAGGAAGAGGAGAAGAAGCAGGACAGGACCTGTACCCCTGGGGGGGAGCTGAAGGAGAGGAAATGTTCCTGTATCCTGGGAAGCTCCTCACCAGTGGAGAGATCCGCTGGGACAGAAGGGGAGCTTCAGGGACTATTGGAGGAGGGCACAGCAACTTATCTGTGGCAGGCAGGACAGTGTGAGACTTACACAGATGGTCCTTACCACAGTCTTGCACAGTCCATCCTGAGAGGTGTGTCCACCAGTGTGGACAGGGGCTGGTTGCTGGAACGCGGGGATTGGAAGGCAGACACAGGGAGAGGACTGCTGTTGTCTGTGAGGGCATGGCCTGAGGAGATGGGAGTGAGGAAATCCACAACGGGGAATGCTTGTGGAGGAAACCGGGACTACCATAAAAGTGAAGTGCCATTGTTGAGTGATGCACAAAGGGTGGGGCTGCCATTGCAGCTTCTTTTCCCATGCACCAGTCCCTGCCTCCCTGAGCACTAGAAAGGGCTCCCATCAGGGCAGGTGCTCTTGCAACCCTGGCAGCAGCCGCCTCTTCTTCTGAGCCCCATCCCCACTGGGGCAGGTTCTCTCTTGCCCTGGATGTCAGTCCCCCATCCTCGCTGGGGTGGGCTGTGTGCTCTGGGTCAGCCTTGGGAGTAGATGTCTGTGGGTGGTCCACATGCAGAGGTGGGGCTGAAACCACAGCCTAGCCCCAGGGGCCATACAACTAAAGAAGAAAAGCTGAAATCTCTCCTTACAGTTGCACAAACTGTGGACTTCCACACCCACAACTGGTTTTGTAAACTCAGCACCTACAGTACATCTGAAAAGACAAGTGCTCCTGCAGCCAAGATGGGTCTAACTTAAGCAGCTGTAGACTTTGTGGGCATGTACACACAGGGGTAGGGCCAGGCCAGAGTCTGAGCTGCCCCCATAGAGCCCATAGCAGGTCCAGATCCAAGAATCATGATTACTGCAATTCCAGGACCTGACTTCAGTGAATCTGAGCTGGTGGCCTGGTGAAAACAATGCCTGAGAGCCACAAGGGCCAATTGCCAGAATCTCCATGATAAAGGTGGGGCTCAGAGCAGTGCCAACAACAGTGTAATCTGAGAGCTCATAACATGGGTAAAAGGTGACACAACAGAGCACACCCACAGGTAAACAGCTCCAAAGGAGGGACACTCAGTGGCTTCGCTCCCAGTAGGAATGCTCCAATTCCACCTACCTCACACTGCAGATCAGAAACACAGCTAAGAAACAGATCTGGGGACCTCTACTCCAATAACTAGGGAGCAGACCCTGACCCTGACAGGGCAGTGACACCAACAGAGCAAAGGGGAGACCCTACTCAAGATCCAGGGGAGGCTCTAGTCACCACAACATCAGTCACACCTCCTAACAAGGGGATAGTAGTCAACATACACTGAGGAAAGAGGTGGCAGATATCTATAACAAAAAGAGCACTCACACCAAAAAGCATTAAACCCACTCAGGCTACACAGGGATGTTCCCAAATAAAAATAGCCCTCCAAGACAGTCTGGGGGTCTGGCATCAGGAGGAAGAACCCCCAGAGTATTTAGCCTTGAAGGCCAGTGGGACTTAAGTGCAGGAGTTCCACAGGGCTTGGGGAAACAGATACTCCACTCTTTGAGGGTGTACACAAGGTCTCACATGCACTGGGAACTAGCACAAGGCAATATCTCCATAGGAGCCTGGTCTAAACCTACCTAGGGGTCTTGAAGTGTCTCCTGGGGAGATGGAGCTTGACTGTATCACCCTGATACCAAAACCAGACAACAATACGACAAAAAAAAAAAAAAAGAAAGAAAGAAAGAAAATTACAGGCCAATATCACTGATGAACATAGATGCAAAAATCCTCAACAAAATACTAGAAAACAGAATCCAACAACACACTAAAAGGATCGTACAGCATGATCAAGTGGGATTTAACCCCGGGATGCAAGTATTCTTCAATATATTTAAATCAATCACTGTGATGCACCACATTAACAAATTGAAGAATAAAAACCATACGATCATCTCAATAGGTGCAGAAAAAGCTTTTGACAAAATTCAACACCAATTTATGGTGAAAACTCTCCAGAAAGTGGGGATAGAGGGAAGCTACCTCAACATAATAAAGGCCATATACGACAAACCTAACATCATTCTCAATGGTGAAACACTGAAAGGATTTCCTCTAAGATCAGAAACAAGACAAGGATGTCCAGTCTCCCACTTTTATTCAACATAGTTTTGGAAGTCCTAGGTATGGCAATCAGAGAAGAAAAACAAATAAAAGGAATCCAAATTGGAAAAGAAGAAGTAAACCTGTCACTGTTTGCAGATGACATGATACTATACATAGAAAATCCTAAAGATACTACCAGAAAACTACTGGAGCTCATCAGTTAATTTGGAAAAGTTGCAAGATACAAAATTAATACACAGAAATCACTTGCATTCCTATACACTAACAATGAAAGATCAGAAAGAGTAATCAAGGAAAAAATCCCATTTACCATCTCATCAAAAAGAATAAAATACCTAGGAATAGACCTACCTAAGGAGACAAAAAACTGTACTCAAAAACTATATGATACTGATGAAAGAAATCAAATATGACACAAACGGTTGGAGACATATACCATGTTCTTGGATTATAAGAATCAATATTGTCAAAATGACTATATTACCCAAAGCAATCTATAGATTCAATGCAATCCCTATCAAATTATAAATAGCATTTTAAAAAATTTTATTTATTTATTTATTTTGGCTGTGTTAGGTTTTTGTTTCTGCGTGCGGTCTTTCTTTAGTTGTGTTGCTGTGTGTGGGCTTCTCATTGTGGTGGCTTCTCCTGTTGTGGAGCACCTGCTCTAGGCATGCGGGCTCAGTAGTTGTGGCGCACAGGCTTAGTTGCTCTGTGGCATGTGGGATCTTCCCAGAACAGGGCTCAAACCCATGTCCCCTGCATTGGCATGCAGATTCTTAACCACTGTGCCACCGGGGAAGTCCCTCAATAGCATTTTTCATAGAATTAGAGCAAAAAAATTTACAATTTGTATGGAAACAGAAAATACCCTGAATAGCCAAACCAATCTTGAGAAAGCAAAAAGGGGCTGGAGGAATCAGGCTCCCTGACTTCAGACTATATTATGAAGCTGCAGTCATCAAAACAGTATGGTACTAGCACAATAACAGAAATATAGATCAATGGAGCAGGATAGAAGGTCCAGAGATAAACCCATGCACCTGTGGTCACCTATTCTATGACAAAGTAGGCAAGAATATACAATGGAGAAAAGACAGTCTCTTCAATAAGTAGTGCTGGGAAAACTGGACAGCTACATGTAAAAGAATGAAAGTAGAATATTTTCTTATACCATATACAAAAATAAACTCATAATGAATTAAAGACCTAAATGTAAGGCGCTTTAAAACTCTTAGAGGGAAACAGGCAGAACCTGCATCACCTCACACTGGTCAGAATGGCCATCATCAAAAAATCTACAAACATAAATTCTGTAAATGGTGTGGAGAAAAGGGAACCCTCATACACTGTTGGTGGAAATATAAAGTGGTACAACCAGTATGGAGAACAGTATGGAGGTTCCTTAAAAAACTAAAAATAGAGCTACTATATGATGCAACAATCTCACTCCTGGGCATATATCCAGAGAAAACCACAATTCGAAAAGATACAGTCACCCCAATATTCATTGCACCACTATTTAGGGCAGCCAGGACATGGAAACAGCCTAAATGTCCATCAACGGAGGAATAGATAAAGAAGATGTGGTACATATATACAATGGAATATTACTTAGCCATAAAGAAGAATGAAATAATGTCATTTGCAGCAACATGGATGGACCTAGAGATTGTCATACTGACTGAAGTAAGTCAGACAGAGAAACACATATATAATATGATATAGCTTATATGTAGAATCTAAAAAAAATGGTACAAATGAACTTATTTTCAAAACAGAAATAGAGTCACAGATGTAAAAAACAAACTTATGGTTACCAGGGGGGAAAGCAGGGGATAGGGTAAATTAGAAGGTTAGGGTTGACATATACACACTACTATATATAAAATAGATAACTAATAAGGACCTACTGTATAGCATAGGGAACTCTACTCAATACTCTGAAATGACCTATATGGGAAAAGAATCTAAAAAAAGAGTTGATATATGTATATGTATAACTGATTCATATTGCTATACCACAGAAATGAACACAACATTTTAAATCAACTATACTCCAATAATTTTTTTTAAAAAAAGAATGTTGCTAAACATCCTATGTAGAAGACAGCCCTCCCTAACAAAATTATTCAACCCAAAACATCAGTAGCACTACTGTTGAGATATAGTGTTTTGATTTGTTAAAACACCTATAGATTAGTAAGGTCAGGACATAAACTGATTAAAACTGAAACAAATACTGGAAAGCTCTTCTCTGGAACAGAGATTGAATCAGTGGTAATTCTCTCCAGGTGGCCACAGTGGTCTGGAGACTGCTATAACAGATAAACTGAATGAAGCCATGAGCTCCCAAAGATAACAGAATTAGTACTTAGGAGTCTATTATTAGATCTGGAAATAAATCATCTCATAGAGTATTGTTTTCTAAACGACTAATTTGTGACCCACTGTCTACGACCCACTAATGAAACCATTTGTCACTTTAAAATATAAGAGGAGAAAATATTAAAAGTGATGTCATTACAATGGGAATTGTTTTATGACACTCTTTAAAAATGTGTGTATAAATGTGTATGTAATTGATCACAATGAAAAACATATTTCTTAATATAGATCACAGCTATAAATGCTCAAAATACACTGTCTAAGATTTGCTGTTTCCTCAGTTAGATTTGCTAGATTCCCAGTTTCTGAATCAGTATATGTCCTCAAAGACCATCTTCATAGCCTGCAAATAAATATAAAATTTGGTGTCATCTGCAAATTTGTGTAAGAATATGTACATTTATACTTAAAAAAACAGAAAAACTACAGAATGTAGAATATTCATCAAAGTACCAATGGAATATATTTCTAATGGCAAAGATTTGCTTATTTTTATTTTTCTGTACTGTCCAAAATTCTATGGTGAATCTATGTTACATTTCCAGTCAGAAAATACTCATATATATATATATACATATATACATATATGTATATGTATGTATGAGAAATTTTGCTATCATTTAAAAAAACTATTTCTGATGGAAGACTGATGGGGAACACAGGGTTAGTGTGTTCAAGAGTGAATGTTGTAATAAGGAAATAAGTTATTTGTAAGTGACAAAAATAGCATATGGAGAGGAAACTAGAGAAATTTGGGAATTTTCTTTTTAAATAAATTTGGTAGGTTTATAATAAATGCATAAAAAGTTCAAGTTTATGCAGAAGACTACTCTAAAGAGGATTTCAGAAGTGAATTTTGAAACAGGAACATTTATTGATAAAGAATGTAGGTCTCCAAAAATGTTAGTTTGAAAATTGATGTTTATTAATTTTATAAACTGTTATTGTTAAAAATTAACAATCTCACCATTAATAATCATATCCTCTAAACACTTAGAGACATAAATATATATGTAATTGTTAAAATTAAAACAAGCAAACAAACCCCCACAAAGCTATTTCTATTCTTCTCAGTCACAGCAAGCTACAAAAGATCATTTTGGAGCTCAGTAGCATTAAATGCATTTTCAGGAATTCAAATATTTATAGTAAACAGAAGATCATAAGTATGTGGTAATATGTAAAAGACAAATTATTTATGGGCCAATGTATGAGACAAATTTTTGCAAACATTTATAAATCATTCACAAGACACACTAGTCTTTTGAAATGATTTATCATGTAACAGAATACATACAATTATGATGAATAGCAAATAAATCCCTTGTAAAATATTTACAATGTATCAATTGCTCAAATATTAATTAGTATACTCATTAATTCAAGTTATTTGTAAGTGAATTACAAGTTAGTTGTCATCCAGGCGGGTGAGACTTTACAGCTTGACACAAATATATATCAAGATAGTGTTAGGGGATCCTCTTTGTAGATCTTCTTCCTTCATTTTCCTGTTGAAGACTGACTGCAACTATTATAAGTTTGGGCTGTAGAAGGATCATTAATTTGTTGGAATTAGTTAGCTGGTGACAATTTGGTAAATGGATCAAGAGTAAGAAGTCATATGATTTCCAGGAAACATAGTGAGTGACCCAGATCACAGCCGCTTACATTACAAGTTCATTTCTAGATCATGCTATAGGTTCAGTGCAGCTTTGCTGAGGTTCTACTCCTTTTGGAAGACAGTCCTCCATGGTGATCTCACACCACTGTCTTTGAGCAGAGACATTGCTGGACATCACTCTGGACTATCATTTCAGAGTAGTTTGTATATTGAACAACCTTGGAAGATAGAGAAAGTATCTCCCTCTGAAGCAAAAGGAGTGCTTGTTTAATGTCCAGTACAATAAAGTTAATTTATCCCTCCAGGGAAAATGCCCTGCATGTTTATTTCAATCAATTATAAAAGATTTGGGTTTCCTAACTCAAGGTTACCATGCATGTGCTCTGCAACCTGACCACCTCCATGTCACTCCCAAGGAGAACCTGGGGACAAGGTAACCTGACATGAAACATGATGCTCATGTTGCTTACCTGTACTGTGAGTAATAATATTTTTTTTCTCTGACTCAAGCGTCTCATACCTTCTATTCTAAAACAGTGGGAGGATGAATTTGTATGTTTGCAAGTAGAGTAAAATCTCAGACCCTTCATAATTGGTTATGGTTCTGTGTTGTTTTTACTCTAGGAGCCAGGCTGATGGAACAGCTTTGTCTCTGAAATATTATCAGGGGATATAATAACTAATGAAATTACTCTCAAATCTTCTTCCTGGAAGGAAAAACATCATTTGTTTTCACATTTTATTGTTTAAATCAGGGTTTCTCAACATTGGCTCTACTGATATTTTGAGCTGGATAATTATTTGCTGTAAAGAGTTGTCCTGTGCATTTCAGAATTTTAAACAACATTCCTGGCTTCTATCTATTCAGAATCAGTAATAACCCCTCCCTTAATTGTGACAACCAAAAATGTCTTCAGATATTGGCAAATTGTCCCTTTTGTGACAAAATTGCTCCTGGTTTAAAACCACTGGCCTAAAGCAAGACACATGGCAAGACCAAATTTCAACAGTTTGAGAATATATAATCTTCTCCTTGGGAAGGGCATTGAACTGAGAAGAACTAATTATGGATGAACACTAATTCAATTTACCACAGGAGGCCACTTACATTATCAACTGTATGAGTTAGTAGAGGATGCTTGACCTTATCTAGTTTTAGCTAACCCAACAAATACAGAAAAGCTTTTACTTAATGGGAAGAATACATGCCTTGCCTCAACAACTTCCACCTGGAGTTCCCAATCAAGATTGCACACATTGTGGGGAGACCAAGATGGCAGAGTAGGAGGATGCAGAGCTCCCAGCCCCCACAAACACATCAAAAATACATATGCATGTGGAGCACTTATCACTGAAAACAAACTGGAGACTGGCAGAAAGATTCATACAATCAAAGCTGTAAGAAAGATCCACATGGAACTGAGTAGGAAGAGAAGATAAACCATCAGGTTAGAACAAGCACCCACTAGGAGGAGACACAGAAGAGGAGGAGAATTATATGGGTTTTGAGATCCTCCTTGGGAAGTAAGTAGTACAAACCACATATTGGGTGCCCCTGCTCTAGGGTTCAACACTAGGAGGATGAGTCCTCTTTAGCTGATTTGAAAACTAGTAGGACTGACAGCAGGGTTGAAAGAAACTTAGACTCTGCTTGTGAAGAGCATACACACACTTGCTTATTCCCAAAACAAGGTGGAAGAAGCAGATTTAAACTTCCCAGGACCCTGGTCAGTTTCCTGAGACTGTTGTGGTGTGTACCCCAGCCTGAGCCAAGCACATGCTCCAGCCCCTCTTGCTCCAGGATGCAGCTCCACCGTAGGGTGAGGGGTGTCACACTGAGGGGAGTGAACAGTTGTGAGGGACAGAGCTAGCTTGGTCCCAGAACAGCATACAAAGGGGGCATGGGCAGCCTTGCTAGAGCCTAAGGAGGCAGAGAGCCAGGAGTAGTCTGAGACTCTGGTGCTGGGGCCACAACAGTCCATACCCTGACCCATGCCCAGTGTGTGTTCTTGCCCCTCTTGCTCCCATATAGCTTCCCTTGGTGCAATGGTGGCAGTATTGGGAGGGGTAGAGCACTCACTTATAGCAAACAGCGAGAATGAACCTGACACACAGGGCTTCTGCTCCAGCAGCTTGGGACCCGACCTCACCCCCAATAGGGTGATATTGGCCCTGAGGAGAGGAGAAGCCTCAGCTCACACCTGCTTCTGGTTCAAACCCCTCTAACTCCAGCTGCACCTCCTACCAAGTGGACAGCTTCTAGTGCACCCTGGGGATAAGCATGACTACAGCTCTCCCACCGAAGCCGCTGAGCACACTCAGAAGATACAGGGATGTGCCCATATAAGGAGACAACTTCAAGACTAGAATAGTTAACACTTTCACCTAATTTCATGAAGACAGAGAAAGTTAAGCAAAATGAGAGAACAGAGGAATTTATTTCAAATGAAAGAAAAAAAAACCCTAAAAAAACTAATGAAACAGAAAAAAATGTAATTTATCAGATAAAGAGTTCAAAGCACTATTAATAAAAATGCTAAGTGAATTAGGGAAAAGAATAGATGAAGAAAGTGAGAATTTTAACATTGAAACAGAAAATAGAACCAGTCAGTAATGAAGAATACAATAACTCAAATGAAAAACCCACTAGAAGGAAAGAACTGCAGAGTGATACAGAAGAACACATAAGAGGTCAGGAAGATAGAATAGTGGAAATCATGCAATCAAAACAAAAAAAAAAAAAAAAGAAAAAAAAATTAAAACAAAGGTGGAGGGAACAGTTTAAGGGGCTTCTAGGACAACATCAAAAGTACTAGCATTCTCCTAGAAGGAGAAGAAAGAGGGAAAGGGGTCAAAATATTTTTGAGAAATTATGGCTGAAAACTTCCAAAACCTAAGAAAAGGAAACAGATACCCAATTACAGGAAGCACAGATGGTCCCAAACAAGATAAACCCAAAGAGATCCACACCAAGACATATCACAATTAAAATAGCAAAATATTGTTTTCTAATTTTTATTTTATATTGGAATACAGTTGATTAAAAATGTTGTGATAGTTTCAGGTGTACAGCAAAGTGATTCAGTAATACATATATCTATTCTTTTTCAAATTATTTTCCCATTTGGGTTATTACAGTGTATTTGCAGAGTTCCCTGTGCTATACAGTAGGTCCTTGTTGATTATCTGTCTTAAATATAACATTGTGTATATGTCAATCCCAACCTCCCACTCTATCTCCCCACAACCCTTCCCCCCAGTAACCATAAGTTTATTCTCTAAGTCTGTGAGTCTGTTTCAGTTCTCTAAATAAGATCATTTGTATAATTTTTTTAGATTCAGCATAAAAGTGATATTGTATGATATTCATCTTTCTTTGTCTTACTTACTTAGTATGATAATCTCCAGGTCCATCCATGTTGCTTCAAGAGGCATTATTTTGTTCTTTTTTATGGCTGAGTAATATTCCATTTTATATATGTACCACATCTTTTTTATCCATTCTTCTGTCAATATTTAGGTTGCATCCATGTCTTGGTTATTGTGAAGAGCACTGCTATGAACATTGTGGTGCATGTATCCTTTTGAACCATGATTTTCTCCAGATATATGTCCAGGAGTGGGATTGCTGAATCACATGGTAATTCTATTTTAGTTTCTTAAGGAACCTCCACACAGTTCTCCATAGTGGCTGTACCAATTTACATTCCCACTAACAGTGTAGGAAGGTTTCCTTTTTTCCACACTTTCTCCAGGACTTATTGCTTGTAGACATTTTAATGATGATCATTCTGACTGGTGTGAGGTGATAATGCATTGCAGTTTTCATTTGCATTTCTCTAATAATTAGTAATGTTGAGCATCCTTTCATGTGTCTCTTGAATATCTGTATGTCTTCTTTGGAGAAATGTCTATTTAGGTCTTCTGCCCATTTTTTGACTGGGTTGTGTTTTTTTTTTTTTTTTTTTTTATTGAGCTTCTTTTGACTGGGTTGTGTTTTTTTTTTTTTTTTTTTTTTTATTGAGCTTCATTAGCTGTTTGTAAATTTTGGAGATTAATCCCTTGTCAGTTGCATCATTTGCAAGTATTTTCTCCCATTCTGTGAATTGTCTTTTCATTTTGTTTATGGTTTCCTTTGCTGTGCCAAAGCTTTTGAGTTTAATTAGGTCCCATTTGTTTATTTTTGTGTTTGTTTCCATTACTCTAGGAGACAGATCAAAAAAGATATTTTGCTCCGATGTGAAAGAGTGTTCTGACCATGTTTTCCTTTAAGAGTTTTATAGTATTTGTCTTAATTTAGGTCTTTAATACATTTTGAGTTTATTTTTATGTATGGTGTTCAAGAATGTTCTAATGCCATTCTTTTACATGTAGCTGTTCAGTTTTCCCAGCACCACTTATTGAAGAGACTGTCTTTTCTCCATTGTATATTCTTGCCTACTTTGTCATAGAACAGGTGACTATAGGTGTGTGAGTTTATCTCTGGACTTTCTATCCTGTTCCATTGATCTGTATTTCTGTTTTTGTGCCAGTACCATACTGTCTTGATTACTGTAGCTTTGTATTATAGTTTGAAGTCAGGGAATCTGATTCCTCCATCTCCGTTTTTCTATCTCAAGTTTGTTTTGGCTATTCAGGGTCTTTTTTGTCTCCATACAAATTTTAAGACTTTTTGTTCTAGTTCTGTAAAAAAAAATGCCATTGGTAGTTTGATAGGGATTTCATTGAATCTGTAGATTGCCTTGAGTGTTTTGATAGGGATTGCATTGAATCTGTAGATTGCCTTGGGTGCTACAGTCATTTTGACTATATTGATTCTTTCAATCCAAGAACATGGTAGGAATATCTTTCCATCTGTTTGTGTCATCTTTGATTTCTTCCATCAGCTTCTTATAGTTTTTGGAGTACAGGTCTTTGGCCTCCTTAGGTTAGGTAGCTTTATTCCTAGGTATTGTATTGTTTTTTATACACTGATAGATGAGATTGTTTCTTTAATTTCTCTTTCTGATCCTTGGTTGTTAGTGTATAGAAATGCAACAGATTTCTGTGTATTTATTTTGTATCCTGCTCTTTTACCAAATTCATTGATGAGCTCTAGTAGTTTTCTGGTGGCATCTTTAGGATTTTCTATGTATAGCATCATGTCATCTGCAAACAGTGACAGTTTTACTTCTTTTCAATTTGGATTTCCTTTATTTCTGTCCTGCTCTGATTGCTGTGACTAGGACGTCCAAAAGTATGTTGAATAAAAGCAGGGAGAGTGTACATCCTTGTTTTGTTCCTGATTTTACAGGAAATGCTTTCAACTTTTCACCTTTGAGTATCATGCTCAGAAAACTTTAAGCAGCCTGCCTGCTATTGGGTGGGGCTGTGTTCCCACCCTATTGGTTGTTGGGCCTGAGGTGTCCCAGCACTGGAGTCTACAGGCTGTTGGGTGGGGCTAGGTCTTGGTGAGAAAATAGTGGCCTCCAAGATGGCTCACGCCAATGATTATTCTCCAGAATTACTGCTGGCAGTGTCCTTGTCCCCAGAGTGAGCCACTGATGTCCCCCACCTCAACACGAGACCCTCCAATACTAGCAGGTAAGTCTGGCTCAGGTTCTTTTGAGGTCACCATTTTTTCCCTAGTTCTTGGTGTGCACAAGACCCTGTGTGTGCCCTCCAAGAGTAGAGTTTCTGTTTCCTCCAGTCTTGTGGAATTCCTGCAGTCAAAGCCCTCTGGCCTTCAAAGTCAGATTCTCTGGGGGTTTCTCCTCCAGTTGCCAGACCCGCCAGGCTGTGGAGCCTGACATGGTGGTCAGAACTTTCATTCCTGTGGGAGAACTTCTGTGGTATAATTATTTTTCAGTTTGTGGGTCACCCACACCGGTGTGTCTGGGGTTTGATTTTTATCGTGATTACACCCTTCCTACCATCTCATTGTAGCTTCTTCTTTGTTTTTGGATGTACAGTATATTTTTTGGTAGGTTCCAGCGTTTTTTGTTTTTTTTTTTATGGTTGTTCAGTAGTTATTTGTGATTTTGGTGTTTCTGTAAGAAGAGGTGAGCTCACATCCTTCTACTCTACTCTCTTCCACAAAGGCTTCTTAATTCTCACTAATTCATTTGCTTTCCTGATTCACTTGACTTAGGATAACCTTAGGGAAGACTTCAGAGGAACAGAAAAATTGTGAACAGAGCCCATGCCCATAGAAATCCTCTTGGCAAAAGTTAATTATAGAGATTTCTAAAAGCAGCAAAAGAAAAACAGAGAATCACATACAGGTACACCCATAAAGCTATAAGCTGATTTTTCTACATAAATTTTGCAGGCCTAAGTGAGTGGCATGATATATTTAAAGTGCCAAAAAGGAAAAATCAGCAACCTAGAATAATCTACACAGGAAGATTATTATTTAAAATTCAAAGAGATTAAAAAAAAATAAAACTTCTCAGAGGACAAAAACTAAAAGAATTCATCAATACTGAACCTATCCTAAAATAAGTGTTAAAGGGTTCCTGTATGTGGAAAATAAAATGCTACATCAAAAAGTAAGGACCTATTAAAAAGGAAGAATCTCACTAAAGAGGCAAATATATAGTAAAGGCTGTGAATCAACCAGTTAAGCTAACACAAAGATTAAAAAACACAAAATTTTAAAAGCAACTATAAGTTCAATAAAAAATAAAGGGATAAAGATGAAGATGTAAAATATAATATCAAAAACACAAAACGTTGGGGAGGGGAGTAAAAAAATGGAGGTCTTTTAGAATGTGTTTGAACTTAAATGACAACCAGTTTAAAACAAGTAGATACACAAAACCTAGACAGAAATGAACACAAGCATACCACTAAAGAAAATCATCAAACCACAAAGGAAGAGCCTAAAAGAAGAACAGAGAAGAACTACATAAACAATCAGAATACAAGTAACAAAATGGCAATCAGTACATACCTATCAATAATCACTTTAAATGTCAACAGACTAAATGCTCCAATCAAAAGATATAAGATGGCTCACTGGACAAAAAAAAAAAAACAAACAATAAAAAAAAAATCTACACGCCATTTATGAGACTCACTTCAGAGTTAAAGACATACAAAGACAAAGTGAGGAGATGGAAAAAGATATTTCATGCAAATGGAAATGGCAAGAAAACTGGGTAGCAATACTCATACCAAAGAAATTAGACTTCAAAACAAAGTCTTTAACAAAAGACAAAGAAGGGCATTATATAATGATAAAGGGATCAATACAAGAGGATATTACACTTGTTAACATATATGCAGCCAATACTGGAGCACTTAAATATATAAAGCAAATACTAACAGGCATAAAGGAGTAATTGACAATACAATAACAGTAGGAGACTTTAACACCATTTCCATGATACCAAGTAGGATTTATCCTAGGAATGCAACAATAGTTTAATATTCAGAAATACATCAATGTGATACACCACATTAACAAAAAGAAGGAAAAAAACACATGATTATCTCATTAAGCACAGAAAAACCATTTAACAAATTTTAACATCCATTCATGATAAAAATTCTCATCAAAGAGGGAACATATCTCAACATAATATAGAACATTTATTACACAGTCTCAGCTTCTATCAGACTCAATGGTGAAAAGCTGAAAGATTTTCCTCAAAAATCAGGAACATGATAATGGTGCCCATCTTCACTACTTCTATTTAAAATAGTATTGGAAAACCTAGTCACAGAAGGGGGGCTAGTGGGTGAAAGAACTCTACTGTGAAAACTATAAGACATTGATAAGGGAAATTGTAGATGATACAAATAAATTTAAAGATATGTCATGTTCATTGATTGGAAGAATTAATATTGTTAAAATATCCATACTACCCAAAGCAATGTATGCATTTAATGCATTTCCTATGCAAATACCCAAAACTTTTTTCACAGAACTAGAACAAATAATCCTAAAATGTATATGAAAGCAAAAAAGAACAGAAATAGTCAAAGCAAACTTGAGAAAAAATAGCAAAGCTGGAGGTATCATGCTCTCTGGCTTCACACTATACTACAAAGCTACAATAATCAATACAGTATGATACTAGCAAAACAAAAGACACATAGATTAATGCAATAGAAAAAGAGCCCAAAAATAAACCTATGTACGTACCATAAAATTAATCTACGACAAAGGTGGCAAGAATATACACTGGAGAAAAGACAGTCCCTTAAACATGTGGGGCTGGGAAAACTGGACAGCTACATGTAAAAGAATGAAATTAGAACATTTTCTTACACCATATAAAAAGATAAACTCAAAATGAAATAAAGACTTATGTGTAAGACTGGAAACCATAAAACTCCTAGACGAAAACAGACAGAACACTCTTTGACATAAATTGTAGCATTATTTTTTGGATCAGTCTCTGAATGAAAAAGAAATAAAAGCAAAAAGAAACAAATGAGACCTAATGAAATTTAACAGCTTTTGCATAACAAAGGAAATCATCAACAAAACAAAATGACAAACTACAAAATGGGAGAAAATATTTCCCAGTGATATGAGCAATAAACTGTTAATACCCAAAATATATAAACAGCTCATACAACTCAGTAGCAAAAAAAAAAAAAAAATTAAAAAGTGGGAAGAATACATGAATAGATATTTTTTCCAAAGAAGATATGCAGATGGCTAACAGACACATGAAAATATGTTCAAACTGCTAATCATTAGAGAAATGCAAATCAAAACCCCAGCAGGTATCACCTCACACTTGTCATAATAGCTATCATCAAAAAGACCACTAATAACAATGGCTGGCAAGGAAGTAGAGAAAAGAGAATCTTAATACACTGTTGGTGGGAATGAAAATTGGTGCAGCACTATAGAAAATGTTATGGAGGTTTCTCAAAAACTAAAAATATAAGTACCATTTTGTTGAATAAATATATATATATCCAAAGTAAAGGAAACTACTAAATTGAAAAGATACATGTACCACAATGTTCACAGAAGTGTAATTTACAATAGTGAAGATATGGGAATAATGTAAGTATCCATAAACAGATGAATGGGTAGAGAAGATATATACAGTGAAATATTACTCAGCCATTAAAGAAGAATGAAATTATGTCATTTGTAACACCATGAATGGACCTAGAAGTTACTATGCTTAATGAAATGTCAGACAGAAAGACAAAAACTGGATGTTATTCCCTTTAAGTGAATCTAAAAAATAAAATGAATGAGTATAACAAAGCAGAAACAGACTCACAGATATAGAGAACAAAGTAGTGATTACCAGTGGGGAGAGGGAGGGGAAAGGGCAAGATAGGAGTAGAGGATTAAGAGACATAAATTACTATGTATAATGTATATAAGATACAAGGATATATTGTACAGCACAGGGAATATAGCCAGTATTTTATAATAATTTTAAAAGGAGTATAGTCTATTAAAATATTGTATCACTATGTTGTACATCTGAAACTAATATAATTTTGTAAATAAACTATATTTCAATTAAGAAAAGATCTTACAGGTTGCTATTTTTCTCATTGGGGAAATAAATTGCAATGATTTTACACCATTCTCATATTTCATATTCTGCACTAAAGGGTCCAAAATTTAACTCACACCTCCTTTGGTTCACTTCAGCTTCCTATAGGATCAGTTTATACATACCTCAGTGAAAATGATCAAACAGAAAATGCCATTATGTTCAATAACTGGAATATTTTGATTAATTAGAGCCATTTTCACAGCATGAAATATGAAAATACAGAGTCAAAAGGTAAGACTTATAGAGAAAAAGAAATCAAATATACATATTATGCACAAGTGGATTTGCCTTGAATCTAAATCAAGGTGAATTTACCAAGAAGCTAAATAGACCTTAAGCTTCAGTGTTCCACATTTTTATGGGCCTCTTCTAAAGAATCTAACAATGTGCCCACATAGTCATTAAATTCTCTAAAATTTACAAAAGTGAGGTATTTTAAGTAGGGACATCAAGATGGCTAATAGAAGGATGCAGAGCTCACCTCCTGCCACAAATGTATCAAAAATATATTTACATGTGGAAGAATTTTCACAAAATACCTACTGTATGCTGGCAGGAGAGCTCATACAACCAAAGATTCAAGAAAGTTCACCACATAAATGGGTAGGATGAAGAAAAAAAAAGGAATCAGGTTGGGATCTGTGTCTCTGGGAGGGAGCTGTGAAAGAGGAAAGGTTCCCTTACCCTGGGAAACCTCTCCACCAGCTAGGAGACCAGTGGGGACAGACAGGGAACTTCAGAGATTCAGAAGAGAGGTAGCAGTTGGCTTGAAGCAGGCAGAACAGACAGAGACCAACACAGACTGTCCTGGCCACCTCATGCACTTCACAACCAGAGACGTGCATCTGCTCATGTGCATGGTGGCTGGGTGCTGAGACTCAGGTTTCAGTGAACAGACCTGGGGAGAGGACTGCACAGAGACAGCCTGAAAGGACTGGAGTGTGGTCCAGGCTGCAACTGGGGGTGTTCACAAGATGGAGCTCAGGTACACCACAGAAGACCCATTGTTAAACCACATGAGAAGAGAGGGGCAGGGCCCACCATAACCTCATACTCATAGAGTGCCAGGCTTTGCCCCTACAAGCTCCAGGAGCATGCCAACTTCTGAGGTTTGCCCACACACAGAGGTGGGGCTGAAATATGAAATGATCCCTAGTGGCATCAGGAGTTCTGAAGCAGGGCTAACATCTGACCTGAGTCCAGTGGCTCTGTGACTTATGCAGATTTACTCTGCTGGTAGCTTTGCAACCACAGTGCCAGCAGGACATCCAAGAAAGTTACTTGTGCTCCCATGGCTGGGGTGGGTTTGATGTTAGAAGCCATGGGCTTTGTGGGTGTGAACATGAAGAGGCAAGGCTGGGGTCTGGGCTGATTCTGTAGCTCCCAGGGCAGGTCCATGTGCATTACTACAGCAGGTCCCAGTGCCGGACATAAACGGATCTGCACCAGCAGCTTTGTGAGCACAGTGCCTGAGGGAGATCTGGGCAGATTTCCTGCATTCCCAAGGCTGAGGTAGAGTCAAGGGGAGTGCCAAAAACAGTGTAATTTGTGAGTTCTCTCAACAGGTGACAGGCAATGCCACAAGGTGCACTTCCTGGTGGACAAGTCCTGTGAAGGAGTACTCAGTTGTTCCTCTCCAAGCAGGAGCACTTCATTACTGCCTACCTCTCACTGCAGCTTAGAGCTGGATCTGCGGGCTTCTACTCCAACAGCTGGGGAGCAGACCCTATCCCTGAAACTTCTATGACAACCACAGAGCAAAGAGGAGGCCCTGCTCAACATCACATGCTGGTTCTTGTCACCACAACACCAATCACAATTGGGGTATCAAAGGAATAATGGCCAGCACACACTGAGGAAAGGTGTGGCAGATATCCATATTAAAAACAGCTCTTGCACCAAACATATTAGACTCATGAAGGCTGCACAGGGACCCTCCTACATAAAAACAGCCCTGAAAGACCATAGTAGATAATTGTTTCTCCTAAATTTATAGAGTCAGATAAATAAAAGTAAAATGAATAAGCAGCAGAACCACTCCTAATTTAAAAAATAAGAGAATTCCCCTGAAAGAATAAACAATAAAACAGACTTCTCCAGACTACCAGACCCCAAATTCAAAAAGGAGGTAGTAAAAATAGTGAAGGAATTAAGAATGGCTATTGACAGAAATGCAGAGCATTGTAATAAGGAACTAGAAACTATAAAGAGGAGCCAGCTGAAATTTAAAACTCATTAGCTAAAATGAAAATCTAGCTTAAGGCAATAACTAGCAAACTAAATAATGCAGAAGAAGGAATAAGTGATCTGGAAGATAGAATAATGGAAATCACGCAATCAGAACAGCAGACAGAAAGACTAATTAAAAAAAAAAGCAATATATGAGAGCTATGGGATAATATATAGTGAGACAATCTATGCATAGTAGGGATCCCAGAAGGAGAAGAAAGAGAAAGGGAGATAGAAAATGTATTTGAAGAAATTGTAGCTGAAAATTTCCCAAACCTAAAGAAGGAAACAGCTGTCCAGGTAGAGTAAGCAGAGAGGGCCCCAAACAAAATGAACCCAAACTGACCTACACCAAGACATATTACAATTAAAATGGCAAAAAAGAGAAGATTCTAAAGACAGAAAAAGAAAAACAAAGAGTTACTTAAAAGGGAACCCACATAAGGTTATCAGTTGATTTCTCTACAGAAATATTGCAGGCCTGAAGGGAATAACAAGATATATTCAAAGTCCTGAAAGGGAAAAATCTGCAACCTAAGATACTCTACCTAGCAAGATTATCAGTTAGAAAAGAAGGAGAATTAAAGAATTTCTTAGACAAGCAAAAATTAAAAGAATAGAGCAATACTAAACCTATCCTAAAAGAATTACTGAAAGATCTTCTCTAAATAGAAAAGAAAAGAAAAAAAGAATCTACAGGAAAGAGAAAATTACAATAGGAAAGTAAATCACTTAAATAAGTCTGTATACAGATTTTTTTTCAAAAATCAAAATACTTTTGGGAAAGCAACTATAACTACAATGAACAGGAAAAAGGATAAACATGAAGATGTAAAAAAGGACACCAAAATCATAAAATGTGGGGAAGGGGAGTAAGAAAATGTAGATTTTTTTTTAACAATGTGTTTGAGCTTATATGACTACCACTCTAAAGCATGTAGATATAGTAATGGGTTTACATACTTGAAAAACAGGGTAACCAAAAATCAAAAACATACAATAGAATTACAAAAAAACAAAAAAGAGAGAACACAAGCATGACAAAAAGAAAACCATCAAACCACAGAAGGAAAAGGAACAAAGAAGAAATACAAAATCAATAAGAAAACAAAGTTGAAAATGGCAATAAATACATTTCTATCAATAATTACCTTAAATGTTAATGGTCTAAATGCTCTGATAAAAAGACATAGAGTGGCAGACTGAATTACAAAAGAAGAGCCTACAATATGCTGCCTACAAAAAACTCACTTTAGGGTGAAGGACACACATAGATTGAAAATGAGGGCATGAAAAAAGCTATTTCATTCAAGTGGAAATGACAAGAAAGCAGGGGTAGCATACTCATATCAGACAAAATAGGTTTTAGAACAAAGGTCATAAATAAAGATAAAGAGGGACACTATATCATGATAAAAGAATCAATACAAGAAGAGGATATTACACTTGTTAACAAATATGGTCCCAAACAGAAGCACCTAAATATATAAAAGAAATAGTAACAGACATGAAGAGAAAAACTGACAAGAATACAATAATAATAGGAGAGTTTAAAACCCCATTGACATCAATGGACAGAACGTTCATATAGAAAATCAATAAGGTAATCAATAGAGATCCTAACTAACACAATAGAACAGTTAGACTTATTTGATATTTTCAGGACATTAAATCCAATAAAACACCCAGAATACACATTCTTTTCAAGTTCATATGGAATATTCTTTAGGATAGACCACGTAATACTTCACAAAACAAGCCTCAATAAATTTAAGAGAATAGAAATTGTTTTGAGCATCTCTTCTGACCACAATGACATGAAAATAAAAATAGTCACAGAAAAAGAAATGAGAATAAAACAATTACATGAAGACCAAACAACATGCTATAAAAAAAAAACAGTGGGTAAACAATGAAATCAAAGAGAAAATGTAAAAATACCTTAAGACAAATGACAATGAAAACACAACCATACAAATTATATGGAATACAGCAAAAGCAGTCCTAAGAGTGAAGTTCATAGCAATACAGACCTTCCCCTAAAAATAAGAAAAGTGTCAAATAAACAACCTAACTTCCCACCTAAAAGAGTCAGAAAAAGAAGGACAAACAAAACCTAAAGTCAGCAGAAGGAAGGAAATAATAAAGATCAAAGAGGAAATAAATAAAATAAAGATTAAAAGACAATAGAAAAAAATCAATAAAACCAAGAACTGTTTTTTTGAAAGGATAAACAAAATTGACAAATCTTTGGCCAGGCTCACCAAGAAGAAAAGAGAGAGGACCCAAATAAACAAAATAAGAAATGTCAGAGGAGAAATAACAACTAATAATGCAGAAATGCAAACAACCATAAGACAATACTGTGAACAATTATATGCCAACAAATTGTACAACGTAGAATAAATGGACAAGTTTCTAGAAACATACAGTCCACAAAACTGAGTCAAGAAGAAATAGATAATTTGAATGACCCATTACTAGAAGTGAAATAGAATCTGTAATTAAAGAAAAAAAAAAAACTACCTGCAAACAAAAGTCCAGGACCAAATGGTTTCAAGGGGGAATTCTACCATACATACAAAGAAGAATTTATACCAATCCTTCTCAAGCTCTTCCAAAAGATTGAAGAGAAGGTAACACTTCCAAAGTCATTCTATGAAGCCACCATCACCCTGATCCCAAAACCAGACAACAGGACTACCAAAAAAGAAAATAACAGGCCAATATCCTTGATCAATATACTGTAAAGATCCCCAACAAAATATTAGCAACCTAAATCCAACACATAAAAAGGATCATACACCCTAACTGAGTTGGAGTCATCCCAGGGTCACAAGAATGATGCAACATATAAAAATCAATCAATGTGATACACCATATTAAGGAAAGAAAAGACAAAAATCACATGATTGTCTCAATAGATGTAGAAAAATCATTTGGTAAAATTCAACATCCATTCATGATAAAAAAAAGCTCTACCAAAATGGGTATAGAGGGAACATTTCCCAACATAATAAAAGCTATTTATGACAAACCCACAGCCAACATAATACTTAATGGTGAAAAGCTGAAAGCCTTCCCACTAAAATCTGGAACAGGACAAGGATTCCAACCCTCACCACTTTTATTCAACATAGTATTGGAAGTCCTAACCACAGAGGTCAGACAAGAAAAAATTGAATAAAAGATATCAAAATTGGAAAGGAAAAGGTAAAATTGTCATATTATGCAGGTGACATAATACTCTACATAGAAAACACAAAAGACTCCACACAATAAATAGTAGAATTAATAAACAAATTCAGCAAGGTAGCAAGATACAATATTAATGTACAGAAATCTGTGGCATATCTACATTAACAATGAAATATCAGAAAGAGAAAGTAAAAAGAAAAAAATCCCCTTTAAAATTGCATCAAAAAAATACCTGGGAATAAACTTAACCAATGAGATGAAAGAGTTATATGCTGAGAAATATAAAGCATTGATAAAGGAAATTGAAGATGATTCAAAGAAATGGAAAGATATCCCATCTTGGATTGGAAGAACTAATATTGTTAAAATGGCCATATTACTCAAAGCAATCTGCAGATTCAATGCTATCCTTACCAAATTATCCATGACATTTTTTTCTCTTTCTGACTTACTGATTGACTCTGTATGACAGACTCTAGATCCATCCACCTCACTACAAATGACTCAATTTTGTTTCTTTTTATGGTGAGTAATATTCCATTGTATATATGTGCCACATCGTCTTTATCCATTCATCTGTTGATGGACATTTAGTTTGCTTCCACGTCCTGGCTATTGTAAATAGTGCTGCAATGAACATTGTGGTACATGACTGTTTTTGAATTATGATTTTCTCAGGGTATATGACCAGTAGTGGGATTGCTGGGTCATACAGTAGTTCTATTTTTAATTTTTTAAGGAACCTCCATACTGTTCTCCATAGTGGCTGTATCAATTTACATTCCCAGCAACAGTGCTGAAGGGTTATATTTTCACCACACCCTTTCCAGCATTTATTTCTAGATTTTTTGATAATGGCCATTCTGACTGGTGTGAGGTGATACGCCAATCAGAATGCATTTCTCTAATAATTAGTGATGTTGAGCACCTTTTCATTTGCCTCTTGGCCATCTGTATGTCTTCCTTGGTGAAATGTCTATTTAGATCTTCTGCCCATTTTTTAATTGGATTGTTTTTTTTTTTCATATTGAGCTGTGTGAGCTGCTTGTATATTTCAGAGATTAATCCTTTGTCAGCTGCTTCATTTGCAAATATTTTCTCCCATTCTGAGTGTTGTCTTTTCATCTTGTTTATGGTTTCCTTTGCTGTGCAAAAACTTGTAAGTTTAAGTTCCATTTGTTTTTATTTCCATTACTCTAGGACGTGGGTCAAAATTATCTTGCTGTGGTTTATGTCAAAGAGTGTTTTTCCTATGTTTTCCTCTAAGAGTTTTATAGTGTCTTGTCTTAAATTTAGGTCTTTAATCCATTTTGAGTTTATTTTTGTGTATGGTGTTAAGGAGTGTTCTAATTTCATTCTTTTACATGTAGCTGTCCAGTTTTCCCATCACCACTTATTGAAGAGGCTGACTTTTCTCCATTGTATGTTCTTGCCTCGTTTGTCATAAAGTAGATGACCATATGTGTGTGGGTTTATCTCTCTGCATTTTATCCTGTACCTTTGATCTATATTTCTGTTTCTAAATTCTTTTTCCCAGATGTTTTGTGATGCAGGGGTAAGAATATTATTTCTACACATAGGGCCTTAATCTTGCTTTCTCTTACATACCAATGAACCAGTAGGATCACCAAATTCCAGAAAACACTGGGTAGGATATGACTAGGGCAGAGTAGGAAACAGGGCTGTGGGAAGACAAGTTATCCATAACCCAACCAATGTTTAATCTAAAGGATAAAAATACTAAAGACTAGATAGAATAAAAGTATCTGCTTTAGCAACACATCCTAGTATTACAATTGTTAATATCCCAAATTTGTTTAGGGTATTAGACAATTAGGTAGTGTATAGAAGGAACATTTGATATGTGTGCAGTGAGTACATACAGTGAGGTGAAAATTTGTCAGAAACAAGAATTTGAACACAGAATGGTGGATGGCTTATTATAAATCCAGTCAGTGAGATGAAGAAACAAAAACTGATTTTATCTGTAGAATTCAGAAGAAAAGTTCATGAAAGTAATGTCTTCAAAAGAATATAAGAAGAATTAATATGCTTTGAATTTTAAAATATGACTAGCTTTTCTAAAAACATGGTAAAGATAATTATAAAGCTTATTTTGAAGAATAAATTTCTTAGGCCAGTGGTCCTCAAAGTGTGATCCCCAAACCTGAATTATTAGCATCACTAGGAACTTGTTCGAGATGTGAATTCTCAGGCTCCCTACCAGACTTCCTGAATCAGAAACTCTGGGGCTGAAGCCCAATAGTCACTGTATTAAAAAGCCCTTCAGGTTATTCTGATACATATTCAATCTCTTTTGATATATATTCAGTTTGATTTAGATTATTTACTTTAGGAGTAAAGAAGTATAATGTAAGAGGCATCACATGTCCATATATCTACACATGTGTCTGTGTGTGGTCAACCATACTAATTAAAACAGCATGGAAATAGCACTGAAATAGAAACACATTCACAGAAAGAGAAATATGTCCAAGAAAAGATTCAAGAATATTGACAAAATGAAGCTGAATCTTTATCTAAAACCATATACAAAAATTAATTCAAAATGTATCAAAACCTAAACATAAGAACTAACACTATAAAACTCAGAAGAAACCATAGGGGAAAATCTTCATGTTATAGGATTTGGCAATGATTTATTGGATATGACACCAAAAGCACAGTGTGATAGTTAATTTTGTGTCCACTTGACTGGCTTAAATGATGCCCAGATAGCTGGTAAAACATTATTTCTGGGTGTGTCTTTGAGGGTGTTTCTGGAAAAGACTAGCATTTGATTCAGTAGACTGAGTAAAGAGACTTACCTTCACAAATGAGAGTAGGAATCATTCAATCTGTTGCTCCCAAATGGAGCAAAAAGGTGAAGGAAGGGCAAATTCCCTCTCTCTTTTTGAGCTGGGACATCCATCTTCTCCTGCTTTCTGACATCAGAGCTCCTGGTTCTTGGACCTTTGGATTCCAGGGCTTATACCAGTGGGCCCATTCTCAAGGCTTTGTACTAAAACTGAATCATACCATCAGCTCTCCTGGTTCTCCAGCTTGCAGACAGCAGACAGTGGGACTTTTTGGCCTCTGTAACTGTGTAAGCCAGTTCCCATTTTATATATTTATATCTATTTATCTATCTCTCTATCTATCATCTATCTATTATATCTCCTATTGATTCTGTTTCTCTATAGATAGAATCCTAAGGCAGGAAACAACAAAATTGATAAATTGGATTAAATTAAAGTTCAAAACTGCATCAAAGGACATAATCAACAGTGTAAGGTGAAAAGGCAATGTATAGAATAGGATAAAAATTTTCAAACCATATATCTGATGATGGACTATTATCCAGAGTATATAAATAACTCCTACCAACTAATGACAACAACAACAAAATCTGATTAAAAAGTGGCCAAAAAACTGTAATAGGCATTACTTCAAAGAAGATATACAAATGGTCAATCATCACATGAAAATATGCTCAACTTCAGGAATCATTAGAGAAAGGCAAATGAAAACAAAATGAAATATCACGTCATTCCTATTAGGATGGCTATTAAAAAAAAAATAGCCAGTGTTGGTGAGGACGTGGAGAAACTGGAACCTTTGTACACAGTTGGTGCAAATGTAAAATGGTAAATCCACTATAGAAGACAGTATGGTGGTTCCTCAAAATATTAAAAGTAAAATTGCAATATAATCCAGCAATTCCACTTTTGGATATAGATCCAAAAGAATTGAAAGCAGAGTCTCAAAGAGATATTTGTACAACCATGTTTATAGCAGCATTATTTGAAGTAGCCAAAAAGTAGAAGCAACCTGTGTCCATTGATAGATGAGGGGATAATCAAAACATGGTGTGTACATACAATAGAATATTATTCAGCCTTAAAAAGGAAGGAAATTCTGACAAATGTGACAAGATGGATGAACCTTTAAGATATGTTATGTAAAATAAGCTAGTCACAAAAAAGAAAACACTATAATTCCACTTACATGAGGTAGTGAGAATAGTCAAAATTATAGAGACAGAAAACAAAGTGGTGATTTCCAGGGGCTGGGCAAAGGGGAAATGGGGAGCCATTGTTTAGTGAGTACTGAATTTCAATTTGACAAGATGAAAAGTGTTATATATGAGGGTGTGATGGTTGTACAACATTATGAATGTACATAATACCACTGATGCACACTTAAAAATGGTTGAGATGGTAAATTTTATGTTATGCATATTTTACCACAACTCAAATAATATAGACAAAAGTAAAATATAATAAAGTGGCAGTTTAAATCAGTAAAGATCATTTATCAGATGGTATTAAAAATTGAGTACCTATTTGTTAAACCATAGTTGTAGCTCTAATTCAATCTAACCCCCACTATAAATTCTAGATATGTTAAAGAGTGAAAGGTGAAATAAATTGAAACTGTAAAAATGTTAACAGAATATCTTATGAACATTTGTATAAGCTTTGAGTGAGGTAGGTTATTTAAAATCACAACAGAAGAAACTACAAAGGAAAAAAGAAATATGTCTGAGATGACAAATAACATTTAAAAAATTAGGAAAAGAGAAGTGCTCTCCCCATGGAGGTCTGAGTAGCTCAGTATAAACTCTCCTCCAAGATGCTGAAGTACCAGCTGTTGATCTGCAGTGATCCTCCTAAAGGATTCGAGTCCTGATTCCATGGAATACTTCTCTCAGTTTCTAGAATCTGATAATCTCAGTCTTTTCCTTTTGTCCTCCTAACCCTATGGGTAGAAGCTACTTCCTGTAATTATTAGCTCTGCAAATTCACTATCCCTTTTTCCTTTTTTTATTTCTTCAAAATCTGCTTTTGTAATTCCTAGTATTCTAGTATTCCTAGTATTCCTAGCTATTCCTAGTATTATCTGTTAAAATATCTGATAAGTTTTGTTTTCTTCATGGACACACATTTTAAATACTTTTCTTATATTAATAAAGCACTTCATAATAATTTTATATTATAAATTAAATAAGGATTATGTTAATTAAGTCTTAAAACTGTATGAAGGGAAGAGATAAGGATTTGTTGTGCAAGAAAAGTCCCTTTGTAGTTGCCATCTGTCATGCACTAAGGCTTGGGACAAGCCATACTACATGAGTTAAGAAGTTAGTATTGTTTGGAAATCTTATAAACCTGGGGTCAACAAGAAGAGAAAGCAACTGTTCCACAAAGCCTTCATTTTCTACAGGCATAGGCATGCCAGGGCTTTCTGCAGAACATGGAGTATGGGTTTATAATCCAGGGTAGATTCCCATATCCCACTTTCTCTCCTTTTTTAGGACAAATATGAAAACAAATGAGTCATGCAGCAGGGTGTGGTGGGGGATAGGCATATTATTGGGATGTCAGGCAGACATATCTTGAAGCCTGCTCTACAGGAGTTGTCTGAGAAAGCCAGCTTGCCACTGGTGACTTTGGGACCTTTGGGAATTGTAGACCCTCCTTATCAGGTAAAGAAAGATCTGATGATATATTGGATTCAGATATAGTCCCTCTGCAAGGAGAGTAGGAAGAGTCTATTCCAAGCTTCCCTGTAGGCTAGGAAACCCAGAATGAATATATTTGTTGCTCTACATGCCTGACTCTTCTACATTTCTTTTATAAAATATATATATTGCCTGTTAACATACTATATAATTTGCTTACTTATTATGTCTATTGTCTTCTCTCTGTCTCTTTGCACTAGAATGTATAGTACTTGTGGACATAGTTTTTGGTTTGTTCACTGATATTTCCAAGTGTCTAGATACAGTCTTCATATTATTAGGTAGTCAAAAACCACTTGTTTAATAAATCAATAAAGGCTGGAATTGCTTTCTTCCAAGTGTAGCTGCCTTTCATTTTCCTTCTCTGCTCACTTTCTTACCTAGACCACCAGTCCCTTAGCTCTATGAAACATTTTCACGTTCTACTCTCTAAAACAGGGTTCAACTTTTTTTTCAGACACCATCATCTTTTCCATACTTATACATGTTTTCCCCCTCTTCACTACTTTCCCTCTCAAATTTCAAGGAAAAAGAGTAAATTGAAAGAAAATAAGATGACATGTAGTAGTATGAAGAAATGGGAAAAATTTGAATGTATAATTAGAAAAATCCAAGTTTATGAAAACAATAAAAGGAAAGAAATATAAAAGTATCAAAAAAGAATGGTGTTGTTCTCCATGAGTCTCAAAGCACAGGATTGGTAAGAGCTAGGGAGTTAGAAATGTGGTAAGGTGGGTAAGAGTAGTCAGAATTATATGTTAAAATTGAAGATTTTTGAAATGGAGAGAAAACCAAAAGATGGCAAAATTTATGCCGTTGCTACAGGTGTGGGTGCTATACGGAGGAGAGGATAAACGTTTCTGAAGGAAGGTTAAAGGATCTCTGAGGCCAGCATGTTGGATAGGCCACAAACACATAGGTTTAAGTCATAGATACAGTCTCAAAGGAAATCTTAAATGTGGAATTTTGCAGGTAACAGTTGCAGGGATAATAACTGAATAGTGTCAAGGGGGAGAAGTTATTTTCTCTCTTTCTTCTTTTTTTAACGAAAGATTATAAAACAATTGTAGAGAAGCTGCAGAGAGGGGCCAAGAGTGTGCTTTCTCCTTTCTCATGTCCCTGAGATACAGGGCAAAGGGAGTTTTAGCTGGAGAAGTTAGTGAGACCATACAAACCAAACTCCATTGATAGAAATGTCAGGAAAGATCTGAGGTGAAAGAAATGGCTGTGCTTCTGCTCATTATGGCCAAACCTTGGTTAATTTTAGAATGCCCTATCTGCCACAGGTGAATCAGCTTGTTTTCTCTAGCCCAGGATTTTGCTCAAAGCCAGATTTCAGTGAATGCTTTTTTAACATAATATTGATTTATAGATATTTCATTTGTGTAATGAGAGGCATATTCTCACACTGAAAGAGATACGACCTGTAAACACATCAGCACAGTGCTCAGTCCTTAGGGTGTCTTTGGCAATTTAGGCAAAATTTGAAGTTGAATGTCACAGTGCTTCCCATTTTGATTTTCTTATTGAATCTTGATACACTTGTTTTCAAAATTCAAAATCAAACTAAATTTATTATTTGACTACCTACTATATCATCATAGTTATGGTTTATATGCAACTTATTAAAATATTTTCTACATTTGTCTTGTCTTTTAGTTGGCCATAATATTTGAACTTAGGAAACGTCAAAGTTAAGCCCCTTACCTAGATATAGAAAAAGAATGAAAAATTATGACAGCAGGAATTGTATACTGTATGCTCTTCTATTCAATCATGAGCAACCTGTCACTTCTCGTCCAACTTATCATGAGAGGCATTGAATGTATATGACAGGACATATATTTGACTGCGGGAATGATGGACGTCTTTGAATGTGTGGACCTGGCTTGATGAGAGAAGATTATGAATGTGTGGCATCGAGGGCAGGTTCCCAGTAGAGGAAACAGAATTTCTACCTGATGCTGCACCAAGGTTCAGGGACATTTGCCTTAATATGATAGCTGACAGTTTTCATGTGTTTTAACTCCAGCAGTCAGTCAACCTGCTCTTGATGGGTAATTGCCAGCAGGAACCTAATTTTTTCATATCAGTTGTCACTCATGTCTCTAATATTCTTATTCACCATCAACTAGATTGATGATGTTGTTTCAGACAAGAAGGAAGAAAAGGTTTCACTTTCTTCCTAGAAAAACACATTAGTTCAGCTAAATTATATAAGTAAAAAAGTTAACAAATCTTTGGAGTAGGCACTGAAGATTAAAATAAATGATAATGTCAAATGCCACATTCATGCATTGATCAGTATAAAGTTGCTACATATTTTGTTGATGTACATGAAGTCAAGTTATTTTAGCTTGTGGAACAGAGATCCATGGATGCATTTTGAAAATAGGATCTTTTGAAAATACATCCACTTGATGTGGATATATTCTCTTTCTTTAATTTTAAATCATTTGAAGCTAAAGCAGATTACTTATTTTTTCTAATTAAATTATTATTAAGATAATAAATACCTCTATTAAAAAGAATATATGTCATGTAGGAAAGTCTGGAAATAATATGAGAATTGATATAATGAAGAAAATACAAATTATTAATAATTTTATCACAGGAGAACTTTTGATATATGAATTTTCAGATATAAATACACATATGTATATATATTATCATTATACATTAGCACACTAATGGGTGTTTCATTTCACCAATTTTCTCATTGCATATTTGAGTTTTCATTAATTTTAAACTTTTATAAATTACATTTTAACAGATAACCTTGAGATTACATGTATGAAGACACCTTTATTACTTATTTATGCTAAATGACAATAAAAGGAATTTCTTGGATTAAAGATATGCAATTTTAGACTTTATATCTGATGTTTAATTTCTCAGAATTTAACTTCTAGTAGTAGAGTGTAAGAATTTCCACCTTCTCACATCAAAAGCTATTTTTTCTTTGACAACTTAATAAAATAAGAAAAAAAGTGTTACCATTGTTGTTTCCATTAGACTTGATTACTGATGGATAAAACGTGATTATTGGGCATTTTTATTTCTTGTGTGTGTATTTCTATACGAATGTGTGTATGAAATGGTTGTTTTCAAAATCTTGACCATTTTCTTCATATTTTTCTTTGTAATTTAATTTTTTAAGTTTTTGTTTTGAGATAATTATAGATTCCTGAGAAGCTGCAAAAATAATGCAGAGTTCTCATGTAAACTTCACCTTGTTTTCCCAATATTTACATCTTACATAACTATAACACACTATCAAAACCAGGAAATTGACATTAACACAATATGTGCTTACAGTTATATATTATTTTTATCATTTTGGGTAAACATCATTACAATCAAGGTACAGAGCTATTTCATCACAACAAAGATTTCTCTTTTGTTATCTCTTTATAGTCACACCCACCCCTCACTCTCCTACATTCCTGAACCCTAGACACCACTAATCTGTTCTCCATCTCTATAGTTTTGCCATTTCAATAATGTATATAAATAGAAGCACTAACATCTTTTTTGTATTCTGTATATTAAAGATATTACATAATTGTAATTATTTCTTTATGTTGCAAATTCTTCTAAAGGACTATTTTACTTTGTGAGGTTTTTTTGAGATTCTTTTTACAGAGTTTTATATTTTATTTATTAAAATATCATTTTTATGGTTCCTGCCTTTAGTGTTTTCCTAATATCATCAATTTACTCTATATTATTCTTGTGGACTTAATGCATATACATTTAATTTCTTAAATTATTTAAAATTTCATATTTAAATATTTACACTTTGGGTTTATTTTGACATATGTTGTAAAGTAGAAATTCTAAATTTATTTTGTTGCTGAAGCAATTTTCCAATATAAGTAGTTGAATTATATATATATATATTTATCTGAAATATGAAGGAAATATATATATATTCTCTAATTTGAAAAAGCCAACTTTATAGAATATTTAATTAAATATGCACACACATACATATACACTTCTTTAATTCTGTTAGGTCTGTCTCTAGGTTTCTAAGTTTTATGTGAACTATTTTTCTATTCTAGCAACAGTGTAGCCTTCCCTTAATTATTGCGGTTTAATTATATTTTAACTTCTGAAGATGTAACTTTACCTTTATTATGCTTCTTTTCTGAGATTGTTCTTCTCATGTATTTTTGAATCCTTGTTATGATATTGAAAAATAGAAAAGTCCCGTTGGGATTGTAAACACAATAATATAAATTAAGAACTTAGTTTGGAGAGAATTGACATCAACACAGTATTAATTTCTCTCACTTAGTAGTAACCTCCAAGTCTTCTGCTTTTTTTCAATCAGCTGTCCTACAATTTATGTGTGGACCAATGTTCATATGAGGTTTATATATTTATTTTTAGGTAAATTCCTAGGTATTTTATAAGTTGTACCCTCTCACCTCACCCTAATAGGCTCTTGCCAGGTACTGCCACTCAAAGACCCCCTAATCACTTGCACCAAATAGAATCTGACATGAAGGTGCGTTACCTTGCCATCTGGGTGGGAATTGGACAGCCGTCCCCAAGCAGGGCATTACAGGAACTCAGCAAGCTCATCTTGCTGACTTTGCAGAGTTCCTGCCTTTCAGGGGAACTTACCAGAGACAAGCTGGCAAAACAAAGGCCCGGTGTGTGTGGGGGTGGGGCGTGGAGGCTCTCACACAGCACAGAAGTGCTGTCTCCTGCTTCTACTAATTCTCTCAGCAGTTAGGTGGTGTTTCCATAGGGAGCCCTCCATCCAAACTTCACAGCAGCTATTTTTAACCTCTACCTCTATTCTCTTCCCCTCTCATTCTCTGCAAATGACCTGTTAACCTACTTCACAAATAAAGGGAAACTCTCTTAACACTAAACTCCTTTAACTTCCCACCATGTACCTACCACCTACCAATTTGCCTGAGTCTGCACCCACCTACTTTTTCTTTTTAACTGCTATAATAAAAGAGTTGTCCTTCCTTTTTATAGCTTATTTCTCAACTTGGGCTATGGCTTTCTTGGAGACCTTGGTCTATTGATTTCCCTTCTTGTATTTCCTCAATACAGTTCTATCTACTGTCCTCTTTCCTTCAAATTCAGAAAATTTCAAGTGTCTTTCATCTTAAAAAAATAATCCAATTTTCACATCATCTCAAAGTACGGGTCTCTGTGGTTATATGACATTTGTAATTATTCATTGTATATAGTGTTTTCTAGGTAGCCTTGTCAGAAGGCTGTCTACTATACTGATCTTTGCAAATAACCAGTGCCAATATTTCTTAAATTCTTAAATGTTTGTATTTTCCAATTTGTTAATTTTGTTTTTACTCTTCCTCCTATTTTTAAAGTATTCTTCCCCCGCCTATATTTTTAGTTATAGTCTTTAGAAGTAGGTATCTTGTTGTTGTTTTTCTTCTCACTTATTTAATTAAATGTGGAATTCATTAATGTTTCTTGTTTTATAATGAAAATATTTATTGCTCCTCTTTTTCATCTGATTTTACCTTTAGTTGCATCTCATATGCTTTGAAATATAGTCTTGCTATTTTCATTGTCTTTCTTTAAAGCCTGTAATTGCAGTTTTGATCTCTCTTTGACCCAAAAGTTATTAAGGATAGTGCTTTTGGTTTCCAAGTAGTTTGATTATTTTGGTTTATTTCGTTATTACTTTCTATTTCTATTTCTATTTCTATTCTGACTTTCTGGAAGGCAGATAATATGATCTCCATAAGATATTCATTGTTATCTCAATTTTTAAAAACATTCACAGACATTTAAAAACAGTATATATTCTTTGTAGGGTACAACATTTTATATAGGGCTATTTTTTTTCTTTTTTTTTTTTTCTTTCTTTTTTTTTTTTGTGGTACGCGGGCCTCTCACTGTTGTGGCCTCTCCCGTTGCGGAGCACAGGCTCCGGACACACAGGCTCAGTGGCCATGGCTCACGGTCCCAGCCGCTCCGCGGCATGTGAGATCTTCCTGGACCGGTGCATGAACCCGTGTCCCCTGCATCGGCAGGCAGATTCTCAACCACTGCACCACCAGGGAAGCCCTTATATAAAACTATTAAAGCAACATTATTATTAAAGATAATATTCCATCACTCATTTTTTATATTTACTTTTTCTTTTTTTAGTTTGTCAAGTCTAACAGAAGTAAGTCAAAGTTTTCCGGTAAAATTGTGGTTTGGGCAATATTTTCATGCATTTGGATGCTACGTATTCAATTGTATAATCTTTTATGACAAAAACAGTTTCACTCTGTAGAAAAGTTTTAATCGAAAGAACATAATCCTTTTTATCTAATTTGTCTATTTGGATTACTAACTTGCCCATTAATATTGATATTGCTAATATGGCTTGCCTGATATGGTTTTGCTAAACTGTTTATGGTTATTTTTGTTAGATGGTCTCATAATTACCACACAGATGCATTTTGTATTTTGACTCATTTTGAACTATATTTTAATAAAAAATTACTTACACATGTATTTATTAAATAGCGAAACTTTTTGGAAAGTTGCAAAATTCAAAAGATATGCATTGGTATAAGTGAAAAAAAATAATCTGTGTCCCTCTCCTGTACCCAAGTACGCTTTTACTTTTCTCAGAAGTCACACCATTAACTCATAATAACCATCTCTTGTATCTGAGATAGTCCATGCATTTACATACATTTGTGCATGTGCTTCTTTTTTCAAACAAATTGTAGCATATTCTTCACACTGATTTTTTTAACTGATATATTTTACCTAGCTATATGACTGTACACAACTCCTATCTGTTCATATGTAACTACTCTATTCTTTTCGGTAACTACAAAATATGTCATTGGTTTCTTGTGTCATTTCTGCCAGTCTTCTTTCTTTCCATTCACACATCTAGCTTCCATTAAGATTCTTTTTTTTTAATGTAGATGAATTTGGTATGATTAATAAATCTGAAAATAATAATTAAAATTAGTCTAAAATTAACACATGCGCAGGAATAATCCAAATGTGTTTTAAAATTGGCACTCTGTCATTCTGAGCTACATAATTGTGTAATCAAATTACTCTTGTACCAGAAACATTGACTGTATTGACTAATTGATGAAGAGACATAGAAATTTCTCACAGTAACACTTGTTTCTTCAGGCTATTTTGCCACACAGGTAGAATCTTAGCATTCCTCAGGTCAAGATTCAGCAGAGATGAAATCTAACACCATTTGCAGAAAACACATGTATCTTAACACTCAAACACACTCACTATTTGTGTTACTGCTGCAGAATTTTGCTCTCTCTATAAAATAATGACAATTTATGTTACTTTGGTTAATTTCACTGAGAAAGAAATAAAAATATGTCTATAATTACAGATACTTCATTTTCAAGTATATTTTAATAGAAGCAAATTTCTATTTTAATTAGGCTCCAAGACACCTGAATCCTGGACATACAGTATTATAAATCTCAGATTAGAAGAATTTTTCACAGATTAGCATCTGCCTCCATACTTTTCAAAACTTATTTCTTCTCCACTATTCACAAGTTTCTAAGGGCAGGTGCTCTGAGGCATCTTCATCTTGTGATTTGACCGCTTGCCCTACACCTTTAACTATGAATGAGTCAGCAGAACAGGTGTCTGGAGTATTCTTGGAAGGCATTCCTACTCCGGGGCAAGGTGCTATAACTTAATTGTACATAGAAGCTACTGTGAAACACATAAATATATCCCTCTAAACCCAATCTAGATGTATTCACTACAAAATTTCCTCTTTGCCTAAGTATTTTAAATCTTTTTGGTACCACTGACCTCTTTGGCAAACTGAAGCCTGTGGGCTTTTCAGAATAATAAGTGCATAAAATAATATACTAATATTAAAAACTAAATCAATTATATTGAAATCCATATATAAATAAAGTTGTAATATATTAATATAGGTGTGTCTTTATTATTACATTACAATTAAATGATTTAATCCCTATGATTTCAAATAGTGATAAGCAAAGGATATGCTGAGTTAGCTATTATGACTCTTTGATGATACAATATATATGTAATGTCAATGAGAAAAAACTGGTCACAGATATTGCTAATTTACTGTGGTTTAATGCTTTCATTCATAAGTAAAGGAAATACTAAGTCATTGTACATAAAGATGTACTTTTTTTCACCCAAATTCACACATAAATTCTGAGTTCTACTCATTCATTTATATGTTAAGACCAAACAGAATCAAATTGTTCATGGCCACTCTAACATGATTAGAAGGAGAAGAATGGAGAGTAAGTCAAAATGGAACAATGTAGTGATTTAACAAATTCCAGTTAACATTTATTACTTTTTAATTCTTTTCAGATTCTTTTCCATTATAGCTTATTATAAGATATTGAATATAGTTCCCTGTGCTTTACAGTAGGACCTTGTTGTTTATCTATTTTATGTATAGTTGTTTGTATCTGCTAATCCCAAACTCCTAATTTACCCCTCCTCACCTTTCCCCTTTGGTAAATGTAAGTTTTCTTTCTATGTCTGTGAGTCTGTTTTGTAAATAATCTCATTTATTTGTTACCATTTTTTTGGATTCCACATATTAGTGATATTATATGATATTTATCTTTCTCTTTCTGACATACTTCACTTAGTATGATAATCTCTAGGTCCATCCATGTTGTGGCAAATGGCGTTATTTCATTCTTTTTTTATAGCTGAGTAATATTCCATTGTATATATACACTGCATCTTCTTTATCCATTCATCTGTCAATGGACATTTTGGTTGTTTCCTTGCCTTAGCTATTGTAAATAGTGCTGCTATAACCATTGGGGTGCATGTGTTTTTTCCAATTAGAGTTTCTCCAGATATATATGCCTAGGAATGGGATTGCTAGATCATATGGTAGCTCTATTTTTAGCTTTTTAAGGAAACTCAATACGGTTCTCCATAGTGCCTGCACTAATTTACATTCCCACCAACAGTGTACAGGGTTCCAACTTCTCCATACCTTCTCCAGAATTTATTATTTGTAGACTTTATGATGATGGCTATTCTGACCAATGTGAGGTGATACTTTATTGTATTTTGCTTTGCATTTCTTTAATAATTAGCAGTGTTGAGCATCTTTTCATATGCCTATTGGCCATCTGCATGTCTTCTTTGCAGAAATTTCTATTTAGGTCTTCTGCTCATTTTTTGATTGAGCTATTTGTTTTTTGTTATTGAGCTGCATGAGCTGTTTATATATTTTGGAAATTAAGCCCTGTTGGTCATATCTTTGGCAACTATTTTCTCCCAGTCCACAGGTTGTCTTTTTGTTCTGTTTATGGTTTCCTTTGCTGTGCAAATGCTTATGTTTGATTAGGGCATAGTTGTTTATTTTTGCTTTTATTTCTGTTGCCTTGGGAGACTGACCTAAGAAAACATTGCCATAATTTATGTCAGAGAATGTTTTGCCTATGATCTCTTCCAGGAGTTTTATGGCATCATTTCATATTTAAATCTTTAAACCATTTTGTGTTTATTTTTATGTGTGCTGTGAGGGAGTGTTCTAACTTCATTGATTTACATGAGGCTGTCCAGCTTGCCCAACACCACTTGTTGAAGAGACTGTCTTTTCTCCATTGTATATTCTTGGCTCCTTTGTTGAAGATTAATTAGCTGTGGTTGTGTGGGTTTATTTCTGTGCTCTCTATTCTCTTCCATTGATCCATATGTCTGTTTTTGTGCCTATATGATGCTATTTTGATTACTGTAGATTTGTAGTGTTATCTGAAGTATGGGAGGTTATGCCTACAGATTTATTCTTTTTCCTCAGGATTGCTATTGCAATTCTGGGTCTTTTCTGCTTCCATATAAATTTTAGGATTATTTGCTCTAGTTGATCTTTGACAAACAAATGGTGCTGGAAAAATTCAGTGTTTATATGCAAAAAACACCAAAACAAAACCAAACCTAGAAGCTGATCTTACACTTTTTACAGAAATTAACTAAATATAGATCATAGGCCTAAAGTAATGTGCAAAATTATAATTCTTCTAGATCAAATTATAGAAGAAAAAATGAACTTGGGTTTGGTGATGAGTTTTAGATGAAACACCAAACATGATTAATAAAAGACAAATTTATTTTATTAAAATTAAAAACTTCTGATATGCAAAAGACATGTTTAAGAGGATAAAAGGACAAGAGATAAACTGGGAGAAAATATTTGAGAAACACACATCTCATAAACAATATATACTCAAAATATACAGAGAATTCTTAAAACTCAATGATAAGAAAACTAATAATTGAACTTAAAAATAGGCAAAAATATCTCACAGACACCCCATCAAAGAACATATACTGATGGCAAGTTAACATATGAAAAAGTACTTAATATCATATGTATAAAAGAATTGAAAATTAAAACAACAGTGAGTTACCACCACACACTATGAGGGTTAAAATTGAAACATCTAAATATACCAATTTTGGCAAGGATGAACGTAAACTCTTTTTTTATAACTATAGTTGATTTAAAATATTGTATTAGTTTCAGGTGTATAAAATAATGATTCAATATTTTTTATTCCATTCAAATTTATTAAAAATCATGGCTTTATTTTCATGTGCTGTACAATATATCATTTTTTTTTTTTATACCTAGTAGTTTGTATATCATGATCCCTTACCCCTATCTTGCCCATCCACCCTTCACTTTCTCCACTGGTAACCACTAGTTTGTCCTCTGTATCTGTGAGTCTGTTTCTGTCTTCTCATACATTCATAAATTTTATTTTTTAGATTCCACATATAAGTGATAACATACAGTATATATCTTTCTCTATCTGACTTATTTCACTAAGCATAATACCCTCCAGGTCCATTCACATTGTTACAATGGCAAAATTTCATTATTTTTATGCTTAAGTAGTATTCCATTGTTCGTATATCTTCTTTATCCATTTGTATGTTGATGGACATTTAGGTTGCTTTCCTATCTTGGCTATTGTAAATAATGCTGCTATTAACATTAGGGTGAATATGTCTTTTGAATTAATGCTTTCATTTTCTTTGGATATATATCCAGGAGTGGAATTGCCGTTTCATATGGTAGTTGTATTTTAGTTTTTTGAGGAACCTCTATGTTATTTTCCATAGTGGCTGCACCAATTTACATTCCCACCAACAGTGTACTAGGATTCCCTTTTCTTCATGTCCTTTCCAGCATTTGTTATTTGTAGGCTTATTGATGAAAGCCACTCTGACAGGTGTGAAGTGATATCTCATGGTGGTTTTGATTCGCATTTCTCTGATAATTAGAGATGCTGAGCATTTTTCATGTGCCTGTTGGCCAGCTGTATGTCTTCTTTGGAAAAATATCTATCCAACTCCCCTAAACTTTTTTTAACCAAGTTGAGCTGTTTACATGTTTTGAATATTAATCACTTATTGGTCATACCATTTGCAAATATTTTCTCTCATTCAGTAGATTGTGTTTTCACTTAGTTCACAATTTCCTTTGCTGTGCAAAAGTTTTTAGGTTTAGTTAGGTACCATTTGCTTATTTTTGCTTTTGTGTCTTTTGCATTAGGAGATGAATCCAAAAATAAAACTTTGCTATGATTTATGTCAGACTGTTCTGCCTATTTCTTCTAGGAGTTTTGTGATCTTCAGTTTTACATTTAGGTTTTTAATCTAATCTATTTTAAGTTTATTTTGTCTAAAATATGAAAAAGTATTCTAATTTCATTCTTTTACATGTAGCTGTCCAGCTTTCCCGGCACCACTTATTGAAGAGACAGTCTTTTCTATAGTATATTATTGCCTCCTTTGTTGTAGATTAATTGATGGCCGATGAATGGGTTTATTTCTGAACTCTCTATTCTGTTCCATTGATCTGTGTGTCTGTTTTTGTGGCAATGCCATACAGTTTTGATGACAGTAGCATAGTAGTATAGTGTGAAGCCAGGGAACATGATCCATCCAGCTATGTCCATTTTTCTCAAGTTTGCTTTGGCAATTGGATTTTTCATGGTTTCATATATATTTAGGATTATTTGTTTAGTTCTATGAGAAAATGGCAAGTGTATTTTGATAAGAATTGTATTAAATCTGTACATTACTTCGGGTAAAATGGACATTTTAACAATATTTATTCTTCAAATCCAAGAACACAGAATATCTTTCCATTTCTTTCTATCATTTTCAAATTCCTTCATCAATGTTTTATAGTTATCAGAGTATAAGTATTTCACCTCCTTAAATTTATTCCTAGATATTTAATTATTTTATGTGATTTTAAATGGTATTTTTTCTTCATTTCTCTTTCTGATAGTTCATTACTGGGGTATAGAAAAGAAAAAGACTTCTGTATATTAATTTTTTTTATCCTGCAAGTTTACTGAATTTATTTATTAGTTCTAATATTTTTTGGTGGAGACTTTAGAGTTTTCTATATAGAATATCATATCATCTGCAAATAATGACATTTTTATCTCTTCCCTTCCAATTTAAATACAGTTTATTTGTTTATTTTTTTCTTGTCTGCTTGTTGTGGCTAGGACTTCCAATACTACGTTGAATAGAAGTGGTGAAAGTGGGCATCCTTGTCTTGTTCCTGAATTTAGGGGGAAGGCTTTCAGATTTTCACCATTGAGTGTCAGGTTGGCTATGGATTTTTCATAAATGGCTTTTATTATGTTGAGGTATGTTCCCTCTATACTCACTTTGATGAGAGTTTTTATCATAATTGGATGTTGAACTTTGTCAAATGCTTTTTTTGGGTCTATGGACATAATCATTCAGTTTTTGTCTTTCCTTTTGTTAATGCGGTGTATCATATTCAAGGATTTGTGTACGCTGAACCATACTAGCAACTCTGGAATGAACCTGACTTGATCATATTGTATGATCCTTTTTATGTATTGTTGGATTTGATTTGCTGATATTTTGTGGGGGATTTTTGCATATGTATTCATCAAAGATATTGGCTTGCAATTTTTGTTTTTTGTAGTGTCTCTGTCTGATTTTGATATCAGGGTGATGGTGGATTCATAGAATTAATTTGAGAGTGTTCAGACTCTTCAATTTTTGGAATAGTTTGGGAAGAATAGGTATAAGTTCTTCTTTGTATGTTCTGCAGAATTGCCCAGTGAAGTCTTTTGTTCCTCATTTTGCTTGCTGGGAGTTTTATTATTATTATTATTACAGAGTCTATTTCACTTCTAGTGATTGGTCTGTTCAAATTATCTGTTTCTTCTTGACTCAGTTTTGGTAGGCTGTACGGTTTTAGAAGCTTGTCCAGATTTTCTTCTTTGTTGTCCAATTTGTTGATATTTAACTGTTCATAGTATTCTCTTATGATTCGTTAATTTCTGTGGTAGCAGTTGTTATATCTCCTCTTTCATTTATTATTTTGTTCAGATGGGCCCTCCCTCTTTTTTTCTTGGTGAGCCTGGCTAGATGTTTGTAGATTTTATCTTTTCAGAAAACCAGCTATTGGTTTTATTGACCTTTTCTTTCATTTTTTTAAACTCTATTTTATTTATTTCCCCTCTGATCTTCATTATTACCTTCCTTCTGCTTACTTCAGAGTCTGTTTGTTCTTCTTTTCCTAATTATTTTATGCAGTAAGTTAGATTGCTTATTTAAGATTTTTTTCTTATTTCTTGAGGAAGTCTTGTATAGCTATGAACTTCCCTCTTAGAAATGCCTTTGCTGCATTGCATAGAAATTGTCAGGTTTTGTTTTCATTTTTGTTTGTCTTGAAGTATTAAATTTTTGATTTATTTGATTTCATCATTGACCCATTTGTCTTTTAATAGCATGTTGTTTGGTCTCTGTGTGTTTAGTATTTTCCCATTTTCCTTTCTGTGGTTGATTTCTAGTTTCATGTCATTGTGGTCAGAAAAGATGCTTGAAATAACTTCCATTATATTAAATTTGTTGAACCTTTTTTGTGCACTAATATTTCTTCTATCATAGAGAAAGTCCCAAGAACACTTGAAAAGAATGTATATTCTGTTGTTTTTGGATGCAGTGTCCTGTTGATACTAATTAAGTCCAACTGGTCTACAGTGTCATTTAGGACTTCTGTTACCTTATTGATTTTCTGTCTGGATAATCTGTCCATTGATGTCAGTGAGTTGTTTAAGTCTCCTGCTATTATTGTATTCTTGTCAGTTTCTCACTTTATATCTGTTAATATTTGTTTCATATATTTAGCTGCTTCTATATTATGTGCATATATGTTAACGAGTAATAATCTCTTCTTGATACTGATCTTTTTATCATTACATAATGCCCTTCTTTGTTCTTCTTTATGGCCTTTGTTTTTTGTTTTTATTTTTATTTATTTATATATTTTTTTAACATCTTTATTAGAATAAAACTGTTTTACAATGGTGTGTTAGTTTCTGCTTTACAAAAAAGTGAATCAGTTATACATATACATATGTTCCCATATCTCTTCCCTCTTGCATCACCCTCCCTCCCACCCTCCCTATCCCACCCCTCTAGGTGGTCACAAAGCACAGAGGTGATCTCCTTTGATGGCTGAGTAGTACTCCATTGTATATATATACCACATCTTCATTATCCATTCATCTGTCAATGGACATTTAGGTTGTTTCCATGTATTGGCTATTGTAAAGAGTGCTGCTTTGAACATAGGGATGCATGTGTCTTTTTGAATTAGAGTTTTGTCTGGGTATATGCCCAGGAGTGGGATTGCTGGATCATATGGCATCTTTACTTTTAGTTTTTTTGAGGAACCTCCATACTGTTTTCCATAGTGGCTGCACCAATTTACTTTCCCACCAACAGTGTAAGAGGGTTCCCTTTTCTCCACACCCTCTCCAGCATTTGTTATTTGTTATTACTCTTTAATGATGGCCATTCTCGCTGGTGTGAGGTAGTTCCTCATTGTAGTTTTGATTTATATTTCTCAAATAATTAGTGATGTTGAGCATCTTTTCATGTGCCTATTGGCCATCTGTATGTCTTCTTTGGAGAAATGTTTATTTAGGTCCTCTGCCCATTTTTTGATTGGGTTGTTTGTGTTCTTTTGTTGTTGTTGAGTTATATGAGCTCTTTGCATATTTTGGAAATTAAGCCCTTGTTGATCGCAACATTTGCAAATATTTTCCCCCAGTCTGTAGATGATCTTTTCAGGTTTTTTTATGGTTTCCTTTGCTGTGCAAAAGCTTTTAAGTTTCATTAGGTCCCATTTGTTTATTTTTGTTTTTATTTCCATTTCTCCTAGAGGTGGGTCAAAAAGGATCTTGCTGAGATTTATGTCATAGAGTGTTCTACCTATGTTTTCCTCTAAGAGTTTGATAGTGTCTGGCCTTACATTTAGGTCTTTAACACACTTTGAGTTTATTTTTGTGTATGGTGTTAGGGAGTGTTCTAATTTCATACTTTTACATGTAGCTGTCCAGTTTTCCCAGCACCACTTATTGAAGACGGTGTCTTTTCTCCACTGTATATTCTTCCCTCCTTTATCAACGATAAGGTGACCATATGTGTGTGGGTTTACCTCTGGGATTTCTATCCTGTTCCACTGATATATATTTTGTTTTTGTGCCAGTACCATACTGTCTTGATTACTGTAGCCTTGTAGTATAGTCTGAAGTCAGGGAGCCTGATTCCTCCAGCTCCATTTTTCGT